>NC_072377.2:92415000-92728333 GCF_028885625.2 Pongo pygmaeus
TTCTCATAGCCTCTCCTTCTCATAGCCTTTGGTTGCTTTCAAGTTCAATTTAGCACAATAAAGTTGTTATGCATGACAGTTTGGAGAGCAGAATAGGTGGTGTCTGAGCCCGCTGTGTCGCTACAAAGTGGGCCCATTCTCTGTGGGCCGGCTCAGTTACTGGAGCCTTACTGGTGGGATACAGCCATGGACTTCCAGACGTTCCCATCCTGACGAAAACAATTAGCTTCAAACTGCACGAAGCCTCGGGGTCAGCCTCTCTTTGACTGAGACTGCGCCATTTAATATGCTGCAGTGGATTTCAAATTTATGTTGATTTATCCTGTTGTGTTCCTCTTTTATGCACTTTATTTACAGATGTGTATGGAACAGGGAAAGTTAGAGTCCCCCATGCTTCAAGAGTTTTATTCGAAATCTAAACCATTGTTTTATGTTTATTTTATCAAGAAATAGAGTTGAAACATGTCAGGCTTAATTCCATTAGGCTGAACTGCCCAGAACAGAGCCCTGGGGTTTGGAAGACAGAATCTGAAAGGAAGTGTCTCCTTAGCTAAGCATCATCAACAAGCCAAACAACAAACAACCTCAAAACACTACTGTTGTCAGGATAGTTTTCTATTGTGGGAGACTCTCCCTCCAAAATCCCACTCTGACCTAAAAGTGACAGATCTTTTAATAGAACCAAACTGTAATTTTTCAACCATTACAAGCCACTGTGTATATCTGTGTATGTGCATACGGCTGTATCAGATCAATTAGTGTTTAGTATTCATTGACGTCCACCCAAGTGCTTACTGTCTTTAGAAATATGATACAAAATTCTGCTGCCAGAAAACAAATATTATTCGATTTTGATGCTGCAGAATTGTCCTCATGCAGAGAATGTAACATCTTCTCTTGTCCTCTGAAGAGAATACTGTAACAAAGCAAATTTAGGTGTACTTTCAATTTTACCATCAGAGTAGTCCAAGCCAGATGTCTTCAGTCTCTTAGGTCTCCTGGTAAAATAAATCACAGTTGTCTTGATTACTGATCTCGCTAATTATAGGGTACAATCGTCAAATAAGCCTCCTTCTAGATTATAAATTAACTGAAAGCATATCTTAAAAGCATATTTCACTTTCCTAAAAGAGTTTATTATCTTTCTGTAAGCTATTTATATTAAAATATTTTTTTCACCAACCCTGCCACATAACATTTGCTTTAACTGTGTAATAGTACAGAATAGTAAAAAAAATAAAAATTATAACATGGAGAGAATTTCCCTGAAATAATTTTATCTTATAAAATTTAATATAATTGCAAAATATTTTTATCCAAATTACATCATTAAAGGGAGAAATCTATATCTAGTTTCAGCAAAGTTTCAGAAGGGAAGTCATTTGTTTGCCTTGGTCATCTCTCTGCTTCTGTTATTATATGAATATTATTTGGTGTCATTTTTAGTAAGGCATTTTTTAAAGTCCTCATTTAAAATGGTTCTTGAAAATACAGCTGGACAAAGAAAAATTGCATTATGAGAGACTGTAAATGTGTCTGTGACAAAAGCACTATATCCTTTCTACTTTTCAGAGGGGATAATTTCTTTGCCATTCGAATGAGTGAATACTCCAAAAATTGACCAAGCTATTTAACTGATAATATGCACTTAAACAGTCTTTTATTTTTCTTGAAGAAATATATCAGAAGCATACCAAAAATTTCTCCTTGCAAAAGTAATGCAAACAGAAGATGGTGAGCTGTTAGTCTGGAAGGGTACACCTGGAAGTTTATACACACATGGACACACACACATACACACAGCACATGTGCAGAAGGCCTGTATGGTACAGGTTGTAAAACTTAGCACATATCTCTTCATCTGGAATCTCCAGTAGAAATACAGGGTAACTTACCGTAAGTTTGTTTCCTCATCTCCAAAGCAATTTCCTAGAAAAAAATTGTTAAATTAATGAAAAGATATAAAAGAGTTTTGGAAGAAAGCTTGACGGATTGTATAACATATCAAAGGATTTTACAGAACATTTAGAGAGACCCTGAATTTTGGGCTGACAGATTTATATTCATACTCCCTGAGGAAAAAAAAAAATACAGAAGAAACAATTGTGAATTGGTAAATCACTATTACTCATTAGTGGAGCTACTTTTATTAAACTGATGTGAAAGATGTCTGATATGGAAGAAGTTTGATATGGAAGATGATAGATCTTCAGTGTTCTCTAGGAGCAAAGGAAAGAGGAAGAGAAAGAAAGGCAAAATGGAAGCTCATTACAGGGAGTGAATTTGAAGTGAGGCAATATAAAGGTGAAAGAGAGAGAAGGTACTATTCATCATAAATGGCATCAGCAATGTTAGCTAAATTTTACCAAGGTCTTTTAAGTCCTTTGGCTGAAACAGGTATTCAGGACAGTATAGGCTTCAGGAGAATATGGTATTTGGTTTAACTTGCAGCATTACCATTTACTTGCTTTATGGCCTCAGGTAAAAATTTAAAGATCCAGAAGCTTCTCTTTGCCCATCAGTAGAATGGAGTAATAATAATTTCAAAATATATAGGGTTGTTGCAGAGAAAAAACAACATAGGTAAAGTGCCCGACACAACAACTGGGATGTATCCTTTAAATATTAATTTCCTTTACCTTCTCAATATTTTGATATACCTCTTGCAATTCTCATCCTCAAATTTCTCTGTTGGTCGAAATTGAGTCAAACTTCCTGACATAAAATCTCATAGAAAAAGAGACATTCTTAGTAACAAACCTTACTATAATGGATTCTGGATGGTTTAGAGCTGATAAAAACTATGACCACATAACTAGTTTTTATTTGGTTGTGGTTAGCCTTTGCTCATGCTAGCCTGATCACTGAAGCAAACTAATGAAGACCTGAAGAAAGGTTGTTCATATTGTGGCAACAGTATCTTCCCTTATATAGACATGAGTCTAAAGAGACATTTTCATAATAACTACACAATAATCTCCACAAAAAGTCTCCCAGGGGCTTAGTTGGAAATCTGATATGTCAAAAGCAAAGAGATCTTTGACATTATAAAAAAAAGAATTCTGCTTAGCAGTTAGTCCTGTTGCCCCAAAATAGTATGCTTTGGAGGAATAACGCTTACTTAGTCATGAAAAAATGAGCAAATTCATTGACATAACACTCATTTATTTATTAAAGACAAGTCCTCAGAGGTAGAGAATCATGTTTCCCAAGTAATAAGCTTATTCTTGTGAAACAGTCATGGAACCATGGATAAGTTTGATAGTGGGGGTTGACCTCTTGTTATCTGGTGATTGAACTTTGCTTCACCAATCTTATACTTGAAAGTATTTGGCAAAACTCAACTCAGGGCAAAAATTCAGAATGTGTTCTACCTCTGCTTATTATATAGCATATATTTTCCAGCTACTAGGAATGATCTTGACCAGGTGATTGGTCAAAGTTATTTTTTCTAGTATACGGCCACCTAATTGAATTCTTACATTAATGATAACCTTATTTTAGACAGCGAAATGTATTTTACAGAATTACATAGATAATGTAATTAAATATAGTATCAGCCTGCAGAAAAAGACTCAACTCTATGTTGCAAACGCTACATAGAATGGAAGCATGATGAACATTTTTTTACCATGTACAGTACACAGTCATATTGGTCCTTTTATCCAAAGTCTGTTACTTTTAATGTCAGCTGATTACATTTCTTAATGAAATGCTTTCAGCATACTTAAAATATGCAAAACATGAAAAAGCCTTCTGACTTGACTTTTAAACCCATCTTTCTTCGCAACTACTGGTAGAAAACCAAGAAGAGATTAGCTGTATTCTATTTCTGCCTATTTCCCCATATTTAAACTATAATAGGACATACTTTCTTATATCTTATCATCAGTTAGGTGATTTTTTTCAAGACCTGTAAATACTGAATTAAACATATGCATGTTAAATCAGTCATTTGTGCAACACAGTATCTTTGAACTTTTTTTTTGTTTTTATGGGTAAGCTGTTAGTAAAGAGACATATGTGCTGTGTTTTATATATCCACATACTTTACTACCATTTTTTTAGATAAGCACCATAACTTAAGTTGTCTTCCACACAAAGTTCTGGCAAGCTTCAATAGATTCATTAGTGGGTTTTTCTTTACAACCAACGAAGCTCAAAGAGCTCCTAACAATGGAGCTAATCACTGCCTCTTCCCTGACCCAAGCTTAGGTTTTCCCTCCTTTCACTTCAGACTCTTATTTCATTTCTGAGCAATTGGATTTCCGTGGCACTCCCAGAACAAATAAATATCTCCTTTTTCCCCCTGCTTACATCTTTTGTGTATATTTTTTCTATACGACTGCCCGTATTTAAACTAGTATGGTAATGGCTTGGTTCTTCAGGTAATCTTTCATTGGACATAAATGGTGTAGCATTAAAATGCAGATAATGTTACCTCAATTAGAGAATGCTGTGCAAAACTTGAAAAAGACGTAGCTAAATGTTTGGACTAAACAAGTAAGTCTATGTTGTTAAGAGTGGGGCTGAGCAAGTTGCATTTTCAATAGATCCCTTAATGAATAAATGTTAGACTGTATCAACAGTCCTGAACAGGCCTGTGGTTTGTGTGTGCATGAAGTGTAATGGTATCAATTGACTGGCTCTTTGTGGTTGCTATAAAGTACTCTTGAATGTGTCAATGGAGAGAAGGCCTGCAGACAATGAAGCCATGACAGCTGAATGTCAGCAGCGACCTTGAACCTAAACTGGTTTCACCATTCCAGTGACTGCAGCTACAGTGAAGACATGCACTGGAGCCGGACCTTCGGCATTGCCTGTCATTTTCTGTGTTCAGATTCCAAGCACTTAAGTGACAATTTCACCACATTGCTAGACCCTGCTAATATGCATCAGTGAACGTTCACTTATTAGTGATGGGGCTAAAGATATGTTCAGCATTTTAATCAGACTTGCATTGGCATTTAAAAATACAAAACACAAAGCAATACAAGGCATCATTCTAGACTTAATGTTTTATATAAGCAAACTCATCCAAAGAAGATACCCAAAACATATCTTTTCTGCAGCACTGAATTCTTTGATATCGATCTTGCATTGCATAACATTACTGCACATACATTACTACACTCTTTATTGCTGCAAATAGCACATGATTAGTTAATTAAAATATGGCATCAAGGAATAATTAATATTTGTAATGCAGTGTTTCTTTAATGAAAAACAAGAGAATTCTTCTAAAGGTCACATTTACAGATTAAATGTGTCTTTAACATAAATGGAATGTTATTAAGCTAGGCTCAATATTCAGGAGAGAACTACAAAGCCTTTTGTGGCAAAACACTATTAATGAATTCAGGAAACTGAATCCCTTTGCTAATGCTGGAGTTGAGCAAGGTTAGAAGCCCAACCACAACTGAATGTTCTTAATATGTTCAATGTACTCTGCAGTGAAAAACTGAGGGCAGGGAAGGAAGGGAATTGGGTGGAGGGGGGAAATAAGAAGGAAAGAGAAAAGAAAAGGAAGATAGAGAAAGGCAGAGAGAGAAAGAGAGATATAGTAAAAAGAGAAAAGGATTTGGTTGATGAGAAACATCTAACTATTGTCATGAAGAAAAGAGCAGAAATACTGAATATTGGCATGCAGGTATTGTAGGAAGAATTGTTTTGGTGTTAAAATGTTATTAAAATTATAACACTGTAAGCTGATTACAATTCATTCTAAGAAAAATGTAACATTTTCTTAAAAACGAGCAATATAAAGAAAAATAATAATTTCACAATTATGAAATTTATAAATGCAAATTTGTTATTATAATGTCATTGTGGATTGATATGAGGTATGATATAGACACTTCATTTAACTAACACATCTGTGAGTCCTAATCATCAATAAAAACTATAGCGTGATATATTATTTTTTGAAGTAAATAAAAGTTGGACACTACCATCCTCTTGTTTCTCAGTGGTTATCTCAAGTTCTTATATAATAAATAGTTAACCATCTGATTAAATTTGTTCTTATAAGTCCTTTAAAACATACAGAGGAGAAAAAAATGTTTGAAGGGTATATCTGTGCTTCTTAATTGAAACAGCTGAATGCTGGCAAAGATTTTTCCATACATTTCTAAAAAGATAAGTCCACGTATTTTAAAACATAAGAAAGTTTCTTAAATATAAACATGCTACTCAGAGAAATGCTTATTGTCCAGAAAATACTGGACATAAAATTTACTATTTATTTAGTATAATAATTACTCTAAGTGTATTTTATCAGACTATGCGGTACTATAGAAATAAAGGTATATTATCATGATTTCACATTTTAGTTAAAATATTTATTATGTGAAAATCATGTTAAAAAGATTATTAAACTACCAAAAGAAAAAACCTAGTGAACAGTAAAACAGATATTCCAATAATGACCTAACATCATCAACTTTCTTAGGGAAAAAAATAGACAAAATTTAATTTAGTATATAATGAGGTTCTTTGAGGCCTTAAAATCAAAGTGCAATGAGGAAAATAAATAGTGAAATAAAAATATTTTCTTGCATGAATTTTTATGTCTGTGTTTCATAGAAAACCCTTTGATTAATAGATTCAAAGATAATTCTTTCTGATCTTTATAGATGCATTTGCAAATTTGAACATTCAATGTATACTTTTTACATAAGCATTATCACTTATAAGAGGGCTGATAGCATCAGTTGGCAGCTATAAAAATTATTTTCCTCATATGTTTATTTTTAGTTTAATTTTATTATAATTTGTTATAATTTTTCCAATCCACAGGTTTTATACCAGAAAAAAAATTAGCATCACCCAGTTTTATTTTGAATCACTGAGATTTATGTGAATTATATTTACTAGAAAAATATCACTTAGAAATTTTTCATATTTATATTGGAACTTAAAATGTATATAGAGGCATAGTTTTTATGAACACCAGAGAATAAAAGACCTCTACAGATGCCACCATTCATTATGAAGTGGCATCTCTGCAAACTCCTGTTGGTATCATACTTTAAATGGCCTCTTCACTATGCTATATGGAAGAACTTTCAAGGAGACAAGCTCCAAATCTTGAAAAAGTTGATGGGTGGAATGAACAACTATCTTTCTGTTACAGTTATTCTTAAATAGGGTGGTATTTCTCAATTAATCCCCTGTGCATATATGGGTTATGGAATTTAAGTTTAAATACAAAAGTAGTCAGAAATTAAATTCAGGTTAACAGGTCAACACAATGCCTACAGCTGAGCTACTCATTTTTGTTAGCCTACATACTTCAGCAATCTTGATTAAATCTAACATAGGTGGTAATGTCTGGAAATATATTCTTCTTCACGAAATAGTTAAAGAGTATACTTAGTAAACACCTGGCTATGTCTTTTAAGAAAATATTCTGAATAAGTGCTTTTGTTAATTAAGAAATGAGAGACCATTCTATGAATAAATGTCTGACTATGATAGAATTTGTGGTGGAAAAAGTTGTGCAAGAAGCATGTATTGATATGGGTTTATTCTTGTACTTTAAGGTACATTCCATAAAGATCTATGCCAAGTAGTTCTTCTTCAACACTTATGAACCTTTATGTTCATATTGATCTATCGTTTTAGAGTATCCTTCACTCTTAAAATGCCTTAAACTTTTTATGTAAAAAAATAATAATTAAAGGGTGGGGGTGAACTCAGAATTACTTATTTTCAAATTTCAGTGACTTATATATTAAATTTATTTATGTATTCATTTATTTGTGTATTCATTCAGCAAGTATGTATTTAGTTTATTACGTGCAAGGTTCTATGTTAAAAAGAAAAAATAACAATGGATTTCTGTGTTATCTTTCATTCTTTTTGTTGTTTTTAAGCACCTAGTTTTTCCAAATCTTGTCTAAGTTGCAGCTATCAGGAAAGACTCAAACCAGTTTCTTGTGGTTTGGCTAAATGTGTAACCTTGATCGCAGAACCAAGCAGAAGCCCAACAGAGGGCCTTGTCACTTTTCACAGATGATGAAGAGGCTCTGTGCACCTGCCCCCATGCACCTCTCAGGGAAAACAACCATTCTTAGAGAACCACTCAGCTCTTAATCTGTGCTGGACTCTATCTACACATTGAAATCTAGATTCAGTCACTAATCTGGGGAATCTGACATTTTCCAGACACAGTACTAGCAAATTTGTCATATGATATTTTATGTAATCTTTAGAGTCTCCGTGTAAGGAAGAAATATCTAAGATGCAATAAGATGAGGTGATTAACTCCAAGTAAGGAGAAGCTGTAATTCTAATACAGATCTCTTTATTCCATAGCCAGCCCTCTCAGGGATCCTACATGTGTAGTAGTATCGATACTGAGTAAAAATATTAGTCAAACTAGAAATTACCTGAAAAAGATTTTTTTAACCTATATGTAGAAACCTACAGAAAAGAGAGTAAGCAAAGATACACACATCCAGTACCTATAAGCGTGGGCTCAGACTGAAAGAATTCTGACACCCTCCACCTTCAGTCAATTTTCCCTCCAAGAAAACTAAACTTTTTTCATCACTGCCATAATAGTGAAGACCAGGAATGATTCTTGGTAGGGTTGTGCCTCCAATTTTAGCAAAGCTTGAGATTATGATGCTGTAGCAGACACTGGGTTGCTACTTGGCCCAGCCATGGTTCCATTCCTATATATGTTCCCTTTCCCTCTATATACTAGTCCTACACTACTAGAGACCACGGGGTAGGTGACAGCAATGAAACAAGTTCATTCTCCTTAGAGCCCTGATCAACAATGTCTTCTCTCTCAAAAAAATAAAGAGCAACTCAAAAGCAATTTATCCTGTGCCCAAATATTCAATATTATTAGATTTTCAATTTTTTTAGTCACATTTAAATTTTTCTGTCATTACCTAACAAAATTTTTCAACACTTAAAGAAAAGTTCATTCTTTGTATTGTAGCTAATGTTTTACATAATATCAAATACTTTTAAAGGAAAATTTAATTAAACTCGTGGTGAATACTTTCTAATCTAAATAAAAGTATATTTTTATTCTTATTCACCGAAGTTATAAATATGAACAAATTAACATTAAACTTTATAAAACATAAATGTTTTTAAAAATAATATTGTATAACCCAAAATAGGGACTGTCAATTAAATGCATGTGATATTAATATTCATAGCTCTATCTGCTCTCACCTAAACTACACATTCAATTCAGCAATATATTTTCAAACAGAAAATTTACTTGCATTCATTTTGTCAGAAGAATATATGTCATATTTACATGTGTTCCAATACAATTAATGTTTTTGTCAAATTTTGCTTTGGGAATTTTCCTTCTCATATGAACTTATTTTACTCTCTTCAATCATACTGTTGTTTTAAAATGATCCAGATAAACATGTGTATTTTACAGTGTTATACTCAAGATACAAGTTATTCCAGAGGTAAAGATTCTCTTGTAAATATTCTAGCTTCATGTTTTGTCCTGCTAGTACGTAATTGACATTCACTAACATTGGTTGGACAGTTTTAGAAATGAATGTTATAGTGTAGTCACATTAATGCTGAAGTAATTACTAATAAAATCCTAAAAAGGAGTTCTGTTGTTCAGAAAGAAAAATGCAGTTTCATTTTACTTGTTATCACAAAGTTATATTAATACTATTGTATAGCCAAGCACATTCGGAGACACCATGCAAATCTACCTGTCATGTTTAATTATAAACTACTGAGGACACTACCAGTAAAATTAACAAATAAATACAGCAATATTCAGTATTTAACTGCTCTTGTTCTAAAAGCATGAACATTGTCACTTATAAATACCAAGTGCCATTTAAATAATTAATCAATGAATTCATTGTAACAAATTATCTGAGAAGTGTTTGTGATGAGGTCAGCTCCCTACGACATGACCCCATATTTTAAGATGTAGTCATATACTCATCTTAAAATGGTGACATCCATGCTTTCAGAGTACTGAGAAGAATGTAGACTAGGAAATATGAAATACTTCTGAGTATTTCAGGGCCACTGTTGTTTGGATATATATATGCCATGGACCAAATAATGTCACACAAACATTGTAACCACAAAGAGCAAAAAAGTCAGTAGAACTCTAGAATATAACACTGATTTGGTAGTATCTTCAGACACCAACAGGATAAAAGGGATTCACTTCTATCATACTGAAAACACTGGTTTTCTTTAGGCTATATAAAGAAAAAAAAAGAAGAAGGACTCATTCATATTAGGCCAATGTAAATTCAAGTAATATCCCTTAAAAATTAAGGGATAATACAGAAGTTATATCTGAGATGTGGAGTCTTGCCTTGTATGAAATGATAAGCTTTACTCATACAGTACAAAACCTAGTTTATAATGTTTTTCTTCATCATCATAATGTGACTATAGGTGTAAATTTACCTTGGGTTAATGCAGTTTATATAAAATGACTTGTCTTTCAGCTATTTCTGTAGTATACTTTATTTTCAGTGCTTTTCTCATTAAAAAAGTATTACATTTAGTAATTAGGCCACATTATGCTTGGCTATATATCTTTTCATATGTCTACAGGAAGAAATTTCTGGAAAGTTTCTATCTGAAGTAAAACCTAGCTGTCCATATTCCTTTGTATTCCAGCATAGGCAAGGATCTCCTCATTGAGCTTACCTCTAAACTTAGTGAGAATTTGTAAAAATCATATATTTCAATCCCCGTACAGGTGTTGTACAGTCCTCTCTTCATAGCCTACCATAATTAGCCTGTCTTCTTTCAACATAGAGCTAAAGTTTAAGAGCCACAGATACACTATGAACCTTTCTTGGGTAGGCCTTACACACACAAAGTATAGAACAGAAAGTACATTATCCCATTAAAGTGTTCTTGTTTCCTTTGGAATAATATAATTTAGAATGCACCTTAGCATATTAAGTGGTTGACAGATAGCATAAACAAAAATAGGTTTTACATTGCAGCTGTACACAATACACCTTTGTACAGTTGACTGATTGCTTACAACAATAAAAAATAATTGTAGCATTCTGCTGTCAAACTTTCTGGGTAGTTTATAGTGAACTTCAAAAATATGGTTCCTTTTTTGCAAATGCAATTAATTTGAAGATAAAAGTAATGTGGTGCCATGAAACATAAATGTTTCACCCCAAAGAAGAGATTGTTATCCCGTAACAATAGATAAAGTTTCACATCCCAATTTTTCGAAAGAAAGCAATGGTACCACTTAAGTATGCAAGGAAATGCTTTATGTGGCGACGAGTACAATATTATTAATATAAAAAAGAGAAAAGTATTTATTTACCAATTTTGACAGTTGTCACGGACATCACTGTTTCAAATGGCATTTTTGACAAAACAATTTGCTGGCTAATAGTTACAGGGGAACTGAAAGATTTTTTTTTCCCTGTGTATTTACAATATAAAAAATGCATCCTCAATGTAACTTTTCTGCTTAAGAGGAAAAAGAATGAGTTCTGTAAAACAACCCTTCCAGTGCAGTTTCTATAAGAACAAATGAATGCAAGTGTTAACGAGGCCTAATCTTCCCTTTTGTATTTGTTTCTTCATTAAGCTCTAACTATGCTCTAGCTCTTGTACCCTGAAGATTTGATGTGAAGATGGTATGACAGGCTTGGCTTCTCCCGATGCAGCTGGCACTCCTGATGCCAAAAGCCAGAGCTTGTGGTAGTGGGATCAGGAGAGAGTCGTTCCCAGCACAGTTTGCCTGTCAGTTTCCCATGCGCCTCGCAGTGCAGCGCTCCCTCCCCAAGTCCCCTTAATGAGAAGTGGAGGACAATACCAGTATTGTTGTTTCTACTCACAATCTTGTGGAAAGAACAATCGCTGTTTACCCAAGCATTTGTATTACCCAAACTCTGCCGATAATTACTTCTAGAGTCCCTGATTAACTCTGCTCTCTGCCTCAGCACAAAAAAGCTATTGAGATAGACACCAGACAACTTTTCTATCTCTTAGAGCCTTTTAACAGTTTACTGAATATGACTCAGTCCTCATATTTATTAGAAGAAATGTACCTACGTGATTTGCACTCAGCTCATCAGGAGCTTGCTAACCATATAAGTAGCACAGGTGTACTTTGGAAGGCTTGAAAATTCACCATCACCCTCCCTTCTCCCCGTCTCTCAAAAAAGTTAAAAAGCTCTGTCTCCTTTCAGTTGCTATGTCCCTGTACCTAGGAGTCTATGATAAATGCAAGCACATTTCAAGTAACAATGATATTTCTAGTCAGTTTTTTGCTGTTAACTTTTTATAGTAAAATATGTAGGAGAAAAATTTCTAGTTATTTAATTACTATGAGATTTTATGATATGCTTTTGTTTTCTAAGACCTAACAAAATGGAACTGTTGCTATGTCTATTTCAATGATACTGGTAATAATTTTAATCTGTCACATCACTTCCACCACCCCTTCACGTCCCACCCCACATGCAGTCTGCTGTTAGCACTATGCAAAACACCATCATGAATATGCGTAATTATGGAGATTCATGGTAATTTTTCAGGGTTATCCGATGTGACGTTTATAGGACAGCAGCATACATCAATTTAAACGAGTGTGACAAATATCTTATCCTTTATATTTCTATAGTATTTTTAATATTTTCTTGGCCCCTCTCCAGGGAGTAGTGTGAAATGGTAAGAACTTGAATAATAAAAATGTTAAACAATCAAATGCTTCACTACAATGTTTTTTAAAGGCAAGTTTAAAAATGATTCTCTACCTGTTGAAGCTTAAAAAGTATCATATACTGAATTTTTTCTTAGGCAGTACTTTTTATTGAGCATCTTACACATTTCCAAACCAACAAAAGCACGGACATTTGCATGTGCCATTTTACGATGAGGCTGAATTGCTTAATTACTTTTAAACTATGACTGCTTGCCTGACAAAATTATTTGGCAAACATGGTCCACCAACTTTATTAAGCATAAGCATTTGAAACAATAATCTAATTGTGGTATTTTTGAATTTTGTTCTTAGTCTGTAGCACCTCTTAGAGACTTGCATATAATCTTTATCTCAGTGACTAATTAGGACTAGCTTGACAATTTCATATTTACAATGATTACCAAGTAGGAATCCTCTTCCTTGTTCAGTATGTTTGTCATGAATACTGTACAATTCTAATTACATTGAAGATATAAAGAGCCCCACAATTTGACTGAGAGACATCTTGAGTTTAAAGTGAGTAAATGTGAATTGTATCGAGAATTTTAAATGGAAGAGCAATTAATACCTATTTCTCATGCAGTCACTAAAAGGACAAAATAACTGTGTGCATGCAAGTCATTGTATCAGCCATATTTTTAAGGGTGTTAACAATAAAGTCATTAAAAACTGGCTTGATTGAAAATGATCTTCCTCATTCCAACCAACTGAATTCAGAATTCCTTTTTCTCAAGCATATACTTTCAGGATTTCGGGCTGAGGGTCAAACCTTCACAATTAAATGTTCCTCAGTACTATATTGGCAACACACCATCGTGAATACTCTTCATACAATTAGCAGGGCCTACTGTGGAAGTATACTGCTAATAGAAATAATAATGAAGAATACTGGGGCATTAGTATGCCAGAGTAGGTTGGAGAAACCTAGTTTGCATGATGCATGTATAATTGTATGTTACATCTAAATATCACTGCACGTTGCTTTAGAAATAATTGCTTAGAAAAACATATTTAACACTTCCTCTCTTTTAAGGTCCCAATTTGATTAACAAACAAGTTCAGTGGTATATTAAGCCTATAAGTTAGTGATGTCTAAATGAATGTGTTCTGCATTTGCATGTTTCTTAAAGTGACACTTTCTGAAGACACACGATTGCCATGTCTATACACATGTATAAAGAAAAGTGAAGAATTGATGCAATCATCCAGATAATTCAAGGGAAAAACACTTTTGCCTCAATTATCTATTGCAAGCAAAAGTGAGGGGTTTATCCTGAATTGTTCAAATAATTGCCTTGATTCTCTTCACTTTGCATGTGTAGACACATTTTACAATAATATTTATGTTAACATTTGCAATTTACATACATATAAGGCAGAAATATTTCTATACACAAGATGACCAAAATCTTTTCACAATAATTTCTACTGTTTGGTTGTCCCTAATTTTTGGTACAGTCAGATCATTTGTGTGCATGTTCTTTTATGGTAATTGAATCAAGGCAAAACTAGACAGACTCATTATGATCATTTATTAAATGCTTGGTTAATAAACTGATTGGTATATACAATACTGATAGCTCATCATTAAAAAGTTCATTGATATATTCTATCTAAAACTTCAATAATATATACTTCTTACTGGGTATAATCATAAATTCATTTGAGGAAGTAAATGTGATTCATATGTATATTTATAATAAAATGCAACATTAAAACAAAGACAAATTTCCAAGAAATATATCTTATATTGTACATATTTAAGATTTGTTATGAATAAGTTAATATTCATAAAGAAATCAATACCTGAACACATTTTCAAAAGTTCCATTGACACATTAAAAATTCAAATATATAGCAGATTTTCCAGTGTTTCCTCCATATGCACTGACAGGAACAATAATATATTTAATTACCGACATTTGTATTATTTTTACCTTATGTTTATTAAATATATAAAGTATATTTTCCATGACTTTTAAAATCTATACTGTTTATTGATACATGAGGAATCCTAAATTTCTTCTGGGCCTGCTTAATCACTATTTGAAGTCTTTATTCTGGTCCACATCAAAAATGCATTTTAGAAAATGTAAAGCAGCTCTATCATGCTTCTTCATATTGGTAGCATGTCAAAATATGTTTTGTTTGAACTTTAGAAATTAAATCTTGGTTTAGTTAAAATATTGCCAAAGTATTGGATTATAAGTGTTTGTCTGGACAAACAATTAATACCTAAATGTTGAAAGACACTAGAATACTTTATGGACCTATTTGGCAATGAAAATGAACTCTCTATATTATAAATTTAGTAGATAGGGCTCATATGTAGCATTCATTTATAATTTTCATGTTTTATATAAAAGTACGTAATGCATGCTTACAGTACAACCAAAATCTTCTCTGTGCTCATAAAAACACATAAAGCGGATGCAAAATTAAGCATTTTGGAGTATTTTACTGCTCCGATATTGTTTTAATTTGTTCTAAAAATCAAGCGTCTGTCTCCAAATTTTATTTATGAAAAATCAACTTCCAGAATTAAATGAATACATTTTATAAACACTGCAAGTATGGGGCTTGATAGATATTTTTCTTCAGAATTGTTAAAGAGCAAAATATAATAATTTGGTGGCAAACATCTGTCTGGCAATCATATATGATAAATTCATAAGAAATACAGGAAAGATATTTATTTACTGTTACTGCTAAGCCAGACTTTATTTATCTTAGAAGATTTTTCATCTATGAGTGGAAAACAAACTTTCCTTCAAGAGGTCTGTGAACCGAATAATAAATGTCAGGTCTAAATCCTGTATGAAAATCAGTCCGGTTTAATCCTGGATATTCCTCAGCATGCAAATGAAGACTAGAGGTTTCCCTGGGCCCGCTGTCATACAGGCAGCCAATTTACAGACCCTGGCACTGTGTATGTGTTATGGGCTCGCCGGCTGCCCCTCCCCCTCAGCCTAAGACTTGGTCTCAGCTGCCTGCCTTTCACAGAAAACCACAAACCAAGGAAACATATCAGTAATAGCGCCCTGTAAATTAACTTGACATTTGATGCAGAAAAAAACCTAAAAGCTTACAAAAGACATTGAAAACAAAAGCCACTCAGGACCCACACTACATATATTGTGGATTTAAGAGATCTGGAAGGTGGTTATTCTATTGTAACTAACACATACAGCCTTCATCTTCTTTGTTAAGACAATTCAGTCATTCTTTGTTACAGGCACAGTATCCGTCAAACAAGAAAACAATATTTTCCACCCAAAAAAACCCCCTAAAAGTCCAACTGATATTATAATAATAATTCAATCAATAGGTTTTTTTACATTTTAAAAAAAGGCCATACATTACTAATGTTTAAAGAAAAGAAACTAAAATATGATTTTATGCTTCCTTGGTAAATAAGACATGTTGACATTGCTAAGATGTAAATAATGTAAGATGCATTGGAGAATGGTGTGAATCTTGCTGAACATGAGGTATTCACAAATATTGTTGTGTCTTAAAATGTTGCCTTTCAAGGCATTTAATTTTTTTCACGCTAGGAAACCCCTGAATCTCTTTTAAAAGAAAAATATTTTTTTGGTTCAAAGAAGGACTGTTGATAAAATATTAAATGGTTCTTTGACATCATCTGTGGTGTGGGGCTGGAGTGAGGCACTCAGCATATTTAAGCCATTAGACATGCAGGAATGTTAACATTATTATGCGTTATTGTGTCTGGCTATGTGTCCCCCTCCTTATTCTCAATCTCTCCCTCTCTGCCTCGCACTCATTTTCCCTCCCTTCTTCCCTCCGCCCCACCTTTCTCAGAGTCTCTCCTACCTCTCCCGCCCTCAGCAGGGCCTGCTACACGGCATCTTACAAATGTCTGGTCTTATAGTTTACAAGCACAGAACTGTACTGGTAAAAATGCATAATCTTAGCATCTGTGCTTCTTGATATTCATGGATTTATTTACAAGTCCCTGTGTTCTACTTTTTTTTGCCTGTTTCTATGGTTTATATTACTGTCATGCCTATATTCTTGTGGGAATTTCAAATAAGAATCAAGATATAACTGGCAAATATTCTGTAATGCAGACTGCATTTCCATAATTTAGCTGTTTTTTAAGAGACAATTTAAAGAGGTTTATGGACTTAAGGATATATGAAGAGTATTTTGATTGGCTTTTTTAGTACTTCAACTGCTTAAGATTCAGTTTGTGCAAAATGGATGTAATAAAATAAATTTATGAACATATATGTGCTTGTGTATATGTAAATGCATTTAGAATGAAAAAGTTCATAAATCTAGGTCAAATTTGCTGATTAAGTTCACTATATTCACATTTGGCAACATTAGGATATTTCACGAAAGGGTTCAAAGGTAAAAGGCAAACATTTTATTTCTTCTTTAGATGCTAGCCTGCAAAAAGCTTAAATATTTACAAAGCAAGTATTCAAGTTCCTGTGTTCCCCCAGCCCTCAACATACATACCCCTCCCATTCTTGGAGCTAGTTTAACAGCAGCCTTTTAGTAGCCATTGCCAGTGTCAAATAAGTCTCTTTTTTCTTTTTTTCAAGCTGTAAAAACAAAGTCTTTTGAATAATTTAATTAACAGCAAAACTAGAAATTTAACTTACTTTACAATAATTCTCTAACCATTTCCCATCTACCCACTCCCCTTCCCCACACAGAATTCTACCGTCATATTATCAATGCACTTATTTTTAGGGATTAATATTCACTAGTTTAATGTAACATTGAAATCAGAGAAGTCTATGTACGTTTGCTGTTTATAGCTCCAGTTTAATTACTATGTGTTAAGTCGGCTAGACACTGAAATGAATTTTATGAATATCTTTCAAGAGATCAATATTTTGGACCTGCATATGAGAGAAAATATGATGGCAGGGGACAATACATTAAATGATCTTTATGCCAGTATTCTTGAAAATTCACATTCTATGTAGGAAAATGTTAAATATGAGAACATTACGATAAAGTCTTGTTATAGTCCTAAAGTGTGGGATATATAAAATGCCCAGATTTGCACATGTATAGTTGCAACACATGCTAAGCAGTACAGATTATTAAGCAAGATTCATTCCTTTATTGGAGAGGGAGGGGAGTAATTTACAGACAAGAGCTAAGCAATTCTGTTTAACACAACTCTGTCTAGTTGATCGTAAGGCATGTGTGGTATTTTTCCAAAGCCCATCATCAATAGTAAAGCAGCTCCAGAAATTTTTCAGAAGATACTCATTTTATTAAGAGTAAATAAGATAGGTTGTGTGGAAAGATATACATGTATTTGCAATTCATATCATTGCTGTGTTTCTATTGTGTTCTGAGCTTCCATCATGGCTGGGAGATGGGAAGCTGGCATGCAGTGCAGGAGGGTAAGACAGAAAGCCCCAAATAAATACTTAGAGCATTTTCTAATTATCTCTTATTATGACCACCTTTCGTCCCCCCGACCCACCCCGGCTGGAGGCGGTGAGTGGGGAGTGATCGACAGAAGATGATTGTAAGTGCAGATCATATCCGTGCCATTAAATAATATTAATAATTCTTTTGGTCCACAGGATGATGTTTTCATTCTGGACTTTGAAGCTCCTCAGTCTACCCATTCAAAGCGATGACAGAAAAATGAATCTGAATGTGTAGGCATTAAACATTTAAATTCTCTACTCCCTGGTCATTATATCGACTGTCATATTTTACACCTTCCCCTCCCCCACTATGCTTTTGCTGATTTGACTTCATTTACATTGGCTCATTATGCATCGGTCTTTGTTCTACTGAACAGAATACAGTACAGTGACAAAGCAAAACTTACGTGTCGGCTGGAATATTTTTCTGTTTTAAAAATTAAGTTTCACTAGTTAAATTTATATTTAACTTCCCAATATTGTTTAAATTGGAGGCAAGTCTTTTCTTATACAATAACTATAATCTACATGCAATTATTTTAAGAGTGGTTAAAATTACCTCAAAATGTCATTAGGAAATGACATTTAAGACCTTTTATAACAAATATTCTACTGCTACCTAGGCAATATTATCATATTAGAAGTATTAGGCTTTTCTTTCCAAGCCTCTGTCTGAATTTCTATGTAGGCCCAAGGAGCAAGCTTTTATCTACTTTATATGAAGTTCATTGTTTAGAGCTGTCCCTTATGGGTCTTGTTTTAATGTATCAAACAACAAAGGTAATGTCAATCCTTAAAAAAAAAAAAAAAAAAAAATTCCTGCTTTGCATTTCTTGCAATTAAAAAGGTTATCTGATTTACAAACCAAATTTTCATTAAGTTAAAAGGAAGTCCTAGCTGACCGATCACATAGAAAAATATGAAAGTTACATTGAGCTTTAAATGTCTATCCCCATGACAGTGCACACTATCTTTTCATTTGTTACAACCAATGGAGACAGGGGATTAATCTAATACAGACTAATTAAACACCCATTCACACATGAAGGTTTTTAATGGTACTAGTGGCTAGTGGCACAAATGCTACTTTGTATCACAGTTAATATTTGCATTTATTTGACATTGGACAATAGATATTTTTGAATACAAAGAAAATGGGAAAAATAAAATCTTGCGGAGCATGCTTTTGAAAATGCAAGCAATTTCTTGTTTCCACCAAGATAATTGCCACATATACAATGTAGGTTTCATTTCAGATGTTTAGACCAAGATGCTTTTCTAATTTTTGTCATTTATCAAAATGTATAGTCATGGTGACAGTGGCTACATGTCTAGGCACCATCTTGGAAGAAAAAAGCATCATGTCTTCTTGGTTCCGTTAGTGACTCATTGTGTGAATTTTGGCTGGCGTCTCCTTTAACCTGCTTGTGCCTTGATTTTTTAATCTATAAAAAGGGAATATTCACCCATTACTTACCCCCACTGGGTTACTGTGAAGTTTAGTTAGAATAAAATATTGCTCCTAGAATAAAAGTATCTTAAGAATGAAAGTTTTCATTTTTTTTTGATTGATTAACTTTTTACTACATGGTAGGGAATGCAGTGTTGCAGATTTGCCTGTACTCAGCCAATCTCTTTTTCTTAAGTTTGGAACTTTTGATTCTAGAGTTAATAAAAATAAAATCCAAATGCTTAATTAGATTTTTTAGAGATGGGAGCAGTCACCCACATCTTGGCAATTTACATTATATAATCTTATATCAGCTGCAAGATGTTTCTATGAGTATAACTGGTTTTAGAAAATGGCTTCTGCAGGAGAAATAGTCAACACAGTAGCATTCAAAATGACTCCAAGCTTGCAGGAGAGCTAGAAATTAGGCAAAGAATTCCTACCTCAATGGAACCACAAGGGAAATAAAGTAAATTAAAGTTTTATATCTGTAGTTACTTTGTAACTATCTTAAATTTTCCGTGGAGTCCTAGAAATTTTAGATATTAAACAATACGTATCTCCAACGCAGAAATCTATAAGATGGCATCATTTGAGCATTTATCTAGACTTACCTAAAAGACATCCCAAACTCAACACCATTTCCAAAATACAAACTGGACACAATTAACTCTATTTTCATACCTAGCGTTAGAATGGTGTTATTTAATGTATTCACACTTCAACTGAATCATCTGTTATATAATGGGGTTGATGTAGATTATCAATGAGACCCTTCCAAGATCCAAAATGAACCTAGTCAGTATTTGGACATAACATCCTGAGAATTTTAGGCACATGCCCAAATTTAAATATTGTATTAATTATTCCATTTTTGTCCCTTTATATGATGAATGTTCACTAAATATTCAGTATATATCAGGTGTTTGTTAAATTCTTGAAACCTAAAAAAGGAGCAAGTTGGAGGCACAGATAAAGACAACCTCGCTAAACTCTGACTGGGATCAAAGTCTATAAGGCGTCTAATGACTTGACACACAGATGTGCTTTAAAAATATTAACGAGCATGATAGACAGTATTAATGTTAACTAATATCCTGTGTCTTTCCCTATAGAAGGGTTATACCTCCTGCCTTCATGAAGTCAAGCTAGATATGTGAATTGCTTTGGCTAACGAAATATGTAATAGGTGCCTTGCAAGAGAAAGCTTCAAGAATCAGTCAAGGCTGGGCGCGGTGGCTCACGCCTGTAATCCCAGCATATTGGGAGGACAAGGCGGGCAGATCACGAGGTCAGGAGTTTGAGACCAGCCTGGCCAAGATGGTGAAACCCCATCTCTACTAAAAATACAAAAATTAGCCGGGCGTGGTGACATGAGCCTGTAGTCCCAGCTATTCTGGAGGCTGAGGCAGAAGAATCACTTGAACCTGGGAAATGGAGGTTGCAGTGAGCCAAGATCGTGCCACTGCACTCCAGCCTGGGCAACAGAGATAGACTCCATCTCAAAAAAAAAAAAGAAAAGAATCAGTCCATATTCTTCCATTCTTTCTTTTATTTTTGCCACGGTCACCATCAATGTTCTAGAGAGTTTCTGCTCCACCAAATTATGTCCCAGAGTGAGGGCTGTAATGACATGGAACAAAATATCCAACAGATACATAATGGATACTGAATGAGAAAGAGGAAGGAGAAAAAAAAAACTTTACTGCTAAAGTCACCAGGATTTGAAAATTAAATATTATCATATTATAACTTAGCCCAGTGATTTTCAGAATGTGTTTTGGAGACCCCTGGGGTTACTGAAGCTTTTTCAAGAGGTCTATGAGGTCAAAATTATTTTTGTAATAATATGAAGATGTTATTTCCCCTTTTGCTCTCGTTCTCTCACAAATGCAGTGTAGAGTTTTCCAAAGGCTACATGGTGTGTGATATTGCAACAGACTGAATGCAGAAGTTGATATGAGAATCCAGCGGTAATATTCACTGAATGTTTTTGTCCTCCCAAATCCATATGCTGAAGCCCTAATCCCCAGTGTGATGGTATTTGGAAATGGGGCTTTTAGGAGGTAATTAGGTTTAGATGAGATCATAATGGTGGAGCCCCTGTGATGGGGTTAGTGCCCATATAAGAAAATGAAGAGACTAGAATCCACTCTGTCTCCTCCAAGTGAGGACATAGCCAGAAAGCAGCCATCTGTAAACCAGGGAGAGGGCCCTCACCAAGAACCCAACCATGGTGGCAGTCTGATTTGGGACTTTCAGCTTCCAGAACTGTGATAAATAAATGTTGTTTAAGTCACCCAGTCATAGCAGTTTGGAATAGCAGCCTGAACTAACTAAGACAAGCAGGTTAAGGATTGGCAAAACTGTATAATGGTGCCATTTTCCTCACTAAATTTTTATTTTGTTTTGTAAGATTTCATATTTTATATAAAAAAGTTATGTTAACATATAATTGATTTATTATTGTCATTTTTAATTAATGGATGTTTTTAAATGTTCTAAATTTTAATTTCAAATACAAGAAAAAATCAATGCATGTAACCAATATCAACAAAAACTCTTTAGGAGTCCTCCATAATTTTTAAAATAAAGAAACCAAAAACCAAAGTTTGGGAATTGACCTATCCTATTCTGACTGATGTAGTGAGTTTCACAAGGAGTAGCTTACTGGAACTAATTAAGCTCTGTCATTTGTGGAACTCTCTGAATAGAAAACTATAACTTTAAAAGTATAGTTAGAACCAATCATACGATTTAGTTACTTAACAGAATGAGATGAGACTTTTCATGTTATGTAACAAAAGATTGGTTGTTGCCCAATACAACTGCTATAATAATTAGTCTAGACCCAGTCAACTGTCTCTTTGGTAGAGTTTCACTGAGTGTATTTTCGTCTTTATTCTGTAAAAGAGAGTAAATGCAATTTCTTGAAGTAAGTGTGAACATACATAAGCTAAACTATAAGTCACCCTACACATGTACAATGTGTCCAATTTAGAGGGAAAAGGTAACAAGGCGGAATAGAAGAGGGCTTGTAAGATGAGAAAGTTTCAAGTCACACTTTTGATATCCAGACACATCCTGAGTGCAACACACCATCCCAAAGCAGAAAATCTGAATTTAAAATGTTTGGGCCCATTATCTCTCTTCCAGGCCAGCAATTTCTATATCAATTTACTCTTATTGGCATCGTGGTTCATAAATGGGTTTTCCATCGTTTCAATTCTTGATGTGCATTCCTTCAACTGGATCATAAGCTCCTTAAGAGTAACAATGATACCTTCTATTGAATTTGCCTCTGTCCACCCCCAGTGACTGCACCTAGTGCTCCACATGAGCCTGGGACTCCATAAATGTCAGCAGATTAAGTAAAACAAGATAGCATCTTTTAACTTCAGAGCTCTTGGCAGGTCATAAAATAAATAACTGGTTAGTTGGGGGAGGTTTACTATTCCTGTTAACTTAAATATACCTAACACTATAAAATCAATATTCTGTGAAATATTAAATGGTCATTAAAGGCAAAAATAAACAGAACACATCTATCACACATGTCCCATTGAAGAAATATTCCTCTATCCAGCATAATTCCTGGATGGACTCTGTTCTATTCCAACTGCCCTTCAGGGAAATTTTCATTTAAATATATTCCTCCTTTCTATAATATCCAGTTGTAGAAACTCCTAAAGGAGTTTATTATCTTAAAACATAAGATATTTCTTCTATAGTTATCGAGTCACCCACTTTTGTAGAAATCCATGTAGAATTTGTGGAAATTTCCTATTTATAATAACCAACTATAAAAAAACTTTTATGAGTAAGTGTTTGTATATAAAATTTTTATAGAATTTGCTGGTTTATAGACATTATCTATGCCTTATACATTATCCCATCTGAACTTCTCAACTAACTTGTAAGATAATTATTGTGTTTACCCCTATTTTAAAGGAAAAGCACTGCCAAGTCAAGAGATACGTCCAAGAACATGTATCTAGTAATGGAAAGCAAATTCAAGTCCAGAATCAATTCCAGAGTCACGACGCTTTCTAAACTGTTAAGATATGAACCTGATAGAAAAGTTTATTTTTATTCTTCTAATAAAGAAGACAGTATTATTTCCCTAAAATGATTTCCAAATTGTATTATACAGACAAACTAATTGTTTTTCCACGGCTTGAGTGAATGAGGGCATAGGTGAATATTTCTAGTGTAAATATAGTCAATTGGAATTTTTGCAGGTATTCCTGAGGAAAATCACTCTTTCTGAACTTCAAAATGTTTATTTTTCATTTAATTCTTTATTGTGTCCCTTAATTGAATTTTCCTTTATAAAAAATCCATTCATAAATTTGAACAAAGTCTAAGTGTTAAATAACTCAAGTAGATTGCCTTGGAAATAACCTAGAGATACTTCTTCAAATTAAAGAAAAAAAACGAGTATTATGGTAACATTTTTCTTAAGATTTCTAGTAGGTTGGACGGTAGTGATTGTTAATATGATAGTTAATCCATTTGTATTTTCAGCATCTATTATAATAAAAATAATTAATGAGCCTTTCATTTAGATTTTCTGGTGATTTTTTATTATTATACTTTAAATTCTGGGATACGTGTGCAGTACATGCAGGTTTGTTACATAGGTATACGTGTGCCATGGTGGTTTGCTGCACCCATCAGCCCCTCATCTATGTTTTAATCCTCTGGTGAATTATTAACTGGAGCTTGTTTCTCATAAAAATTCTCTTAAAAATCAGTTGAAAACCTCTACCCCTAATCTAGAATGCAGAGTTATTTAAAGTTAAAAAGCAAACATCAAGCTCTATACCATGATTAATAAAAGCAATGGACTAAAAATTACTATTTTTTGCTTGGTTTCTAAAAGCAATAATCACAAAAGCATATGTTTCCCTCCTTCTTTAACTACAAAGTTTGATACAAAAAGTTGTGAACACTTACACTCTTTACCAGAGTTCGGAAAGCTAGTATGTTATTGGAAGGCAAGGATAGGCAGGTGAGATGGAAGCAGCTTTCCAGAACTACTATTATTCACCCTTTTCCTCGAGAGGTTTGAAATCCTACCTCAAGTTATTACACATGTGCAATGATTGTCAGGGTACTCTAACTCTTATCTGGCAGAAATATGTAAATCAAAGAAAGCTTGCGGTCCAAATGTTATTTTCTTAGTATCTCAAAATTCATAGTACAATATTTCCTTGACATGACTTCTTCCTTTCTTTCAAGTAATACTTTCCCCTGGTCCTTCCATGTGTTTAGGATGGTTGCTCTTGGGCCTTCCCAAGAAGTCTCTTAGTCTAGAAACCTCCTACATTAACCTCTTCTCACATCCTAAAAGATGTCTTATTTCTTTGAGTGACCTCTATAATCTCAACCACATTTACATGTATATGAAAACCACAAAGAAACCTACTAGACTCTTGATAGTTACAGATTTATCATTCATGGTTTTCCCTCACTAGATTAAAGACTCCATAAAGACAAGGATCCTGTCTTATTGATGAGATGCTCAACATTTGTTGAATGAATCAAGCAGATGACAGATAATGAACATAATGGCTTACAATGTGCAGTCTACCATGTTGTCAGGTATAGATTTGAATTTAGTAGAGGATGAGGTTGGTCTGTAGGAGAGTCAGCAAGGTATTGAATTAGCTTAGAAAATGACTTGCTGTTCAGAGGGTAAATAGTTTTCTGTGGTGGCATTGTGAATCTTAGAATTCTCAAAGCCCCTTCTCCAGCTCTAGTGAAATTTAAGGGCCTATCTTATACAATGCTTCTTTACGGACACAGCACAGTGCAGGAGTGAGGGCAGGGACTTTATAGCCAGATTCAGTTCAAGTCTCAGACTTGGCACTTACCAGCTATATGACCTTGGGAATACAAATATCACTCACTTTCCAAAATTGTGAGGCTTAAAGAAGACAGTACATGTAAAGATCTTAACACAAATCCAAACATAGTAGTTGGTCAATAATTGTTATTTATTTTTATTATCATAAAATTTCTAAGTGATCTCCAGGACTGTCAAACTGGACCTCTAATTTAGGATAAAAACATTAGTTAATATAAAAATAAGACAATGTCTGAAGAAGAGTTAATTAGGTTTAGAATTCAGTTTAGAAGAAATGCTTTATATTACTGGAAGAAATGGGAGCTGTTAGAGATTACAATATAAACATCTATAATTGACAGTCAGCTATGTGAAGATTTTAACACTAGTTTTTATTAAGCTCCTGTGCTGTGAGACTCAACCTCAGTAAAAGCCATCACGAATCAGACACATACATTTCAGTATGTTGAAAAGAAGAGATATCAGTTACTGTTGGTGGCTGCATAGCCAGCATAGCTTCAAAGCGGAGCCTGTTTATTTTTATTTTGATAGCATTTAAATAATCCAAAACAAAGAAATATCTACGTGCAGTTTAAACTAGAATTTTGAGAATTTTGTTTGCTTACATTTAAAAATAGGCACAGAGGTTTTCATAAGTTGTAGTTCAATTCTTCTTTTCAAGTTTAATTATCATGGGTGGCAGCATTCTCAGTACAAAGTATTTTATTGACTTTATCAATGAGCAGCATTTTGTTGAAACAAATTAATCTTTCCATATTTAAAGGGTCAAATCCTAGAGTACGTCAAGCATTTGTAAGAAATTTAAGTGAGTCTGCCATTCATAGCCATACTGTGTTTTAAATTCAATGCCTACAAAGATAAGCTATGGAGAAATGACCTTTTTTTTGAGAGGGAGTCTCACTCTGTCACTCAGGCTAGAGTGCAGTGGTCTGATCTCGGCTCATTGCAACCTCTGCCTCCCAGGTTCAAGCAATTCTCCTGCCTCAGCCTCCCGAGTAGCTGGGACTAGAGGTGTGCATGCCACACCCAGCTAATTTTTGTATTTTTAGTAGAGACAGGGTTTCACCAGGCTGGCCAGGCTGGTCTCAAATTCCTGACCTCAAGTGATCCACCCATCTCGGCCTCCCAAAGTGGTGGGATTACAGGATTGAGCGACTGCGCCTGACCAAATTGACCGTCTAAAAATCCATTTTTTTTTTTTTAATTTATTTATTTATTATTATTATTATTATTATTATTATACTTTAGGTTTTATGGTACATGTGCACAATGTGCAGGTAAGTTACATATGTATACATGTGCCATGCTGGTGCGCTGCACCCACCAACTCGTCATCTAGCATTAGGTATATCTTCCAATGCTATCCCTCCCCCCTCCCCCCACCCCACAACAGTCCCCAGAGTGTGATGTTCCCCTTCCTGTGTCCGTGTGTTCTCATTGTTCAATTCCCACCTATGAGTGAGAATATTTTAAACTATTTCTATGAGACAGGGAGAAATATGAGGACAATGTAAATATCTCTATGCATAGTTCCATGAAGTACCAAGAACAAGAAGTAGTAAGTGTTCTTAAGTGGGAATGATGGAGGGAAAGTTCTCAGTCTTACCAGTGAACTGACAACCATGCCCTGTGGGCACTTTCTAGTTCTGATCTAATTTATCTTGCCTATTGCATATTATATTATTGATCATTCTTCTAATTATCTCCTATTCCACAGTAATATTCTTAAAGTTTACCTCCTACTTGTTCAGCCATTTCTTCTCATTTTCATGGATTATTCTGCCCTAAGTTTTCATCCTCAACCTCTTCTCTATTCTCAAGTTACTCCAAGCAGGGTCAGGGGACCATCTGCAACAAAACAACATCTTTAATGCTTGCTAAAATTCAGACTCCTAGGCCCATTTCCACTCTCCTGAGTTAAAATCTCTAGGTATGGGAGAGACAAAATTGTTTTCTGTGGTGGCATTGTGAACCTGAGAATTCTCAAAGGCCTCGTTATATGTTCTCTGTGAAATGCAGGGGTCTATTTTATATAATGCTTGTATTTGAGGCAACATGGTACAGGACAAAGGGGAGAGATTTTACGGCCAGATTGCTTGGGTTTATATTTCAGTTTTGGTATTTAATAGCTTTGTGACCCTAGGAAAATAAACATCACCCACTTGCTGAGATTGTGAGGTTTAAAAGATAACATATGTAAAGGGCTTTACGCAATGTTACACATAGTAGGTTCCTTTTTTAACAAGTTTCTTGGTGATTCTAATGCAGACCAAAGATAGAGAACCACTGGGTGATATCATCCATTGCCAAGATTTCAAATCCATGTTTAGGATGATTATTTTAAACTCTCCAGTGACTTCCCATTGTATAAGATCCTACATCGCCTCATCCTTGCTTTTCTTTCCAGCCTCCTCTCTTGCCTTCCTTTCTACTAAAAACAAGCTGTACCGAAATTTTTCAGTATTCTGTTTTGGCTCTCAGCTTTCCTACTGACTCTTCATTCTTTCTAAAATAACTTTCCTCTGTAGGCTCCTTTGCCAGACTCATCCAGTTCATCTTGTAAGTCTCAGCCTAGATGTCAGTGCCCTCCCAGATCACCAGGTCTAGGTTTGGTGTCTCTCCTATGAGTTCTCATAGCACTCTGATCCTCCCCTATCATTGCATGTATCACATTTTGTTGCACTTGCTTGGTTATTTGTTTCTATCCCCTATAAGGTATTTCCAGTTCCATGTTTTGGCATTTAATATATGCCTCATTAATAGGTGCTTTACTTACATAAATTGATAAATGGATGAATGAACAACTCACAGAGATTGGCTTCCAGACCAGACCTCTTCCCTAAGCTTTCATATCAAACTGGACTTGTGAAAAACGAAATTCCTTATCTTTCCTATCAAAATGTTTCCTTCCCCTCTCTGTTCTTTTCAGTAAAATACATAAAACTTTGCCCAATTTCGGGTGAAGGATGTGAACAGACACTTTTCAAAAGAAGACATTTATGCAGCCAACAGACACATGAAAAAATGCTCATCATCACTGGCCATCAGAGAAATGCAAATCAAAATCACAATGAGATGCCATCTCACACCAGTTAGAATGGTGATCATTAAAAAGTCAGGAAACAACAGGTGCTGGAGAGGATGTGGAGAAACAGGAACACTTTTACACTGTTGGTGGGACTGTAAACTAGTTCAACCATTGTGGAAGACAGTGTGGCGATTCCTCAGGAATCTAGAACTAGAAATACCATTTGACCCAGCCATACCATTTCTGGGTATATACCCAAAGGAGTATAAATCATGATGCTATAAAGACACATGCACATGTATGTTTATTGTGGCACTATTCACAATAGCAAAGACTTGGAACCAACCCAAATGTCCATCAACGATAGACTGGATTAAGAAAATGTGGCACAATACACCATGAAATGCTATGCAGACATAAAAAATCATGAGTTCATGTCCTTTGTAGGGACATGGATGAAGCTGGAAACCATCATTCTGAGCAAACTATCACAAGAACAGAAAACCAAACACCACATGTTCTCACTCATAGGTGGGGAATTGAACAATGAGAACACTTGGACACAGGGTGGGGAACATGACACACTGGGGCCTGTTGTGGGGTGGGGGAAGGGGAGGGATAGCATTAGGAGATATACCTAATGTAAATGACGAGTTAATGGGTGCAGCACACCAACATGGCACATGTATACATATGTAACAAACCTGCACATTGTGCACATGTACCCTAAAACTTAAAGTATAATAATAAAAAAATTGCCCAATTTCTGAAGCCAGACAGTTGAGGATTATCCAAGGCTGCCCTACCTCCCTTATCCCCATATCCAATCTGTTACATTGCACATTAGCAATAGCCTAGCTCAGGATTCCAAAGTGTGATTATTGAGATTTGATTCAAGAGGGTATTTTGAGTGTACATGTTTACCTTCCCCCTTTACTAAAAACTCATCTCATTGAAAAAGAAGTACAAAAGGGAATATATTTATAACTGTTCTGAGAACAGGAAGACCAGAGGGCCTGATGACGTTCTGTAACATGAGTAGCAGGTAGAAACTATCATATTAATAGGCAAACAAAAGTAGGAGCCTCCATTTCAAACAAACATAGGAAAAAGCTCTAACAGAAAGAAAAGTACTGTTCCTGACCGTGAAGCCACAGAGAGACTCCAAAGGAACAGGTACAAAGATTGGGGATGGATAAGGAAGGTGACTGATTGAAAGACTGTCCACAGGCAGTGTTACAAACCTCAGCTGATCATAAGATTAACATGGGGTTCTTGTTAAACAGAGAGAATCTCTGAACTTATCCCTGAAGACTCTCGTTCAGTGAGCCTGGCAATATGACCCAGGAAGTTGGATTTTTACCAAGAGTCCCATGTGATTTTTATGGCAAACAAGTTTGGGCAATATTGGAATATGGGCAGCTCTTTGTTCAGGAACCCCATTCCTGCCAATCCCACACACATTGATGTGGCATACAGAATTAGCGTTTGCCCTACATTCCTATTTAAATCAGATAATTAACTTCCAAAGAGATGTTAAAATCATCTGGGATAACTACCAGAGATAGTAGCACCCCAAAATAAGCCTGTCCACATTCTAGCATTTGGAAATGCCAGATACTTCCCTGGCTGAGCATCTGAAAGTGAGACCTGCCAGTCTGTGTGCCCAACCACACACAGAGAGCTGGGCTAGTCCCTCTACTCAGGGAAGAGCCTTATTAGGGGAAACAGATAGGGAGCTAGTCATATTAACTCCCTAGACCTTCGGGCATAGATGTAAATAAAAACCTAAACTCACCAAACATTTGAAGAAAAAATGATAGCATCAAAAAGAGAAAAAAACAGAACAAGTAGAATCTAACAAACCTTAAAAAACAAAAAGCAGAGATGTGATGGATGCTGAGATAAACCACACAGATCCCTCTTCAGAAACAAATGATTTATTCTCCAGTTGCTGGGAGAGCTGCCCCCAGAAAGCCATAAGGGAATTGCATTGGCTGAAGACAGCCGCCTCACCCAAGATCATACTCCTTCCTGATGGCTACCATATCCAGTGACTGATAAGCATGGATATATAAAGTCCTAGCCTCCTTATCGCAGTGTGGAGAAACACTGAAGAGTCATCCCTGCACGATAGTTCTCTAGGTGGCTGTGGATTGGCTCTGTTCTCCCCTATTTCTTGCTTAAGAATAACTATAGAATGTGCTGGGAATGCAGCATCCTGAGATAGCTGTGGAGAGAAGCTGGCAAGAACAGCCTGCGCTCTGTCCCAATCTCCCACTAGAACAGGATGACCTTCAACACTTTAGCCCAGTGATCATGTGGCCCTGAGACTTAGGGTAGGCTGCTTCCCAGGGTCCCTGAGCTGTGATGCAAGTGGGGCGTGCAGGGGATCTCCATGCACCCCAAGTAGCTTTTTGAGCCTTGGGGGACCAATTCATAATGAACCCTAGGCTTCTGTTGTCCCTTGCTGCCTATCTGTAAGTAATAAACTTGCTTCATGTAACTTTCTGCACATGAGTATGCTCTCTCTCACCAGACTTAGAAAAGTTGGTAATCAGAGCACAGCGAACCTGCTTCACATTCCCAGCTTCAGAACTCCCCAAAGCTTGGATGAAAACTCCACTGAGATTGCATTGGAGCTCAACTTTTCCCTCTGCTCAGTCCTTAATCCTTTTCTTCTCTTCGCTTCCTCAGGTGTTGATCCCAAGGATACTTCCTAATAAACCTCCTGCACGCCAATCTGGAACAAGACAATATTTAGTAAATAGAAAAAAAAGATTAAAAAAAACTTCAGGGAGATTGAAATTACACATGTATAAAACAAAAACATGCAACTATGGAAAAGATGAGAAGAAAAATAAAGAGACTGGAAATTTACAATATGATATTTGAAATAAAGAATTTAATTTAAAAAATAGAACCAAGTTGAGAATATATCACAAAAAGTACAATAGAAAAATAGATCATAAATATAAGAAAAACTTAAGAGATACAGAGAGTTACTCTAGGAGGTCTAATATTCATACAACTAAGTCTGAAAATGATTTTTTTAAAAAAGGAAGAGAAATAATCAAGAAACAAGTAGAACAAAATATCCAGAGGTGGAGAAGGGTCATCTCTAGATCAAATGTACCACAACATGATAAGCAGAATGAATTTTAAAAAGACCTACAACTGTACATTCCTTCCAAAATTTCTGAACACCAAGATTTCAAGATAGTTTTGTAAAAACTTCCAGTATGAAAGAATAGAAGTTTAAAATAAATATGAATGAGAATGATATCTCACTACTGATGCTAGAAGAAAATGACACAATATTGGTAAGGGTGTTTTCTTTCTGGTGGTTTTGAATAAAGGTAGAATCTGTCTTCCTACCTTTTACCTTTTTCAGCTTCTAGAAGCCACCCACATTCCTTAGCTTGGATCCTTTCCTCAAATCAATTCAACTTCTTGCTTCCATTGTCACAACTACCAATGACTGATCCTCTTGTTGCTTTCTTATAAGGACACTTATGATTACATTGGACGCACCAGATAATCCAGGGGCCTGTCTCCATCTCAGGATAATTAATGTATCACATTTGCAAAGTCCCTTTTAGCATATAAGGTCATATATTCACAGGTTCCAGGAATTGTAACATAGATATCTTGGGGGCCATTATTCAGCCTATCACAGTCCCATTCTAACATCCTGTTTTCCACGTGTTGGTTTTATTCAGAAAAAGTTTGTGATTATTATTAACCTGACACTTAATTTTATTGATTCAGCTCTCCTAAATGGCTCCAAATAGTCAATAACTCCTTTCTGCCACAGTCTTTGTTCAGTCTTTTCTCATTTTTGGCCTACACTACATCAGTGGTAAGCTGTTGGATCTCTCACCTAGTCCATCCTCCTTCCTCCACTATGTTTATGGGATTGAATTTAGCAAAAGCAAGCCAATCTGCTACTCCCCTATATAAAATAAAATGTATCTTCATGGCCTTCAGAATAAATTCTAAATCCATTTGTGTTTGGCCACTGGCTACCTCTCTCTTCCCTCATCCACTAGCAATTCCCAAACGTACTGTCACACGTGCTTCATATGCTTTCCTGAATGGGCCACATTCTGTCATTTCTTTTCTAGCACTTCTGTTTTGTTTTTGTTTTTGTTTTTTGCCTGGAAGACCCATCCCCTTCCTCAGTCTGACCTCTTTCCAGGTGTCCCTCAAGACTCAGTTCATTCACACTTTATGCCTTCTTGTAAGCCTTACCTGACCACATTCCTGGGCTCTTCACTTCTCTCCTGCAGACTTCTTCATGATACTGAAAGACCTTCAACTGCAGCCTGCATGTTTCTGTACTATAAGCATTGGCTTATTTGTCTGTCATTATAAATTGTCTATGGAGATTCTTTGAGGACATTGACAATGTAATCTATTTCTGTGTCTTGGCAGAAGGCCCGGCATACCCGCAAAATAGTATTTCTTGGGTGAATGAATAAACTATGATATGTTTTGGCCAATCACCTTTTTTATAGCTGTTACTCACTATCCATTCTTTAAATCTATCTAGAGTTTTCCCAGATAACTATATGGACAAACTTTTATATGCACACACACACACACACACCACTTTCTACTATCTATTCTAACCATTGAGTTGGCAAATATCCATTAGCATACATTTCGCACACCAAGTGCACAATACATACGTGAGTTAAAATAGACTGAAGTTGTAACAAAAAACCATTGTGGAAAATGAAGGAAAACTGGAGATTTCTTCCCAAGAAGTTTCCTTCAAATTTTACTCTTTTAAATTATAAGAAAGCTAACCTGACCATCACAAGCATATCTCATGTTTGTACATCATGTCACAGTTTTCACAGGTTTTTAAATCAACTCTCCATTTGATTTTCAAGATGGTGTGAGACAAACAGACTAGGTATATATTATCCCAATTTCAGAGATGCAAGAATAGAAGCTTAAGAGAATTTGAGTTCTTAAAAGGAATTCACAAAAATTAGAAGTTTTAAAATGGAAAGTAGAACAGTGGACTCATCTGAAAAGTTTGTGAAAATACTAATGCCTGATCCTCCCCCCAAAACAAGTAAATTAGACTTTTGGGGAAAGAGGGTATCTCTGGCATCTGTATGTTTTGAAAGCTCACCAGATATTTCTACTAGGGAGCCGGAGTTGAGAAGCACTGAATTAGAAGCCAGGTGTTGTGATTTTACTTCTATGGTCTTTATTGAAGTGCATAATGCCAAGTCACATAGGTAGTATATTATATCACCCAACTGGTGATGGCATTAGGTTACTTTTGTTATGGTGCCTCAGAGTAGTAGAGATAAAAATTTTTACTTGGTTTCACCAGTTGAGTTAATATTTGTTAATGCTTTTTAAGGAGAGGGTAAGATGGCCAACATTTAAATAGCATTCAAGACTTCGGTTCTAAGCATGTATTTTTCTAGCACCTTGATAACTAATAACAAGTCTGACTGTGGGAAAGAAGGGAATGAGATGGAAAAATGGGGAGGCAGGCATGATACATGGCAACATATGTGTTCCATGTCTCTTAGATACTGCAAGAGAATGATTCCTCACCAAACCCAACCCAAATGCTGCCTCTCAAGTATTTGAGGAAAGTTCCTAACCCCCCTTAACTTGAGGTTTCCTCATTTGCACAGGGCATATTGATGGTAGCTTGGTAGATCACTTAAAATATTAGTTCCTGAAAACAGAATGATAAACGTGTCTACATGTCATTGTCACATGAGGCTGATTGGTAGGTAATGCAAACCTCACAAGGGCATTCTAAGGAGTAAACAATGATTACATAGCTCTTGGAACTACAAATAGCACTCATTAAAAAATGTTACCGTGCACATGCTTTCTGCCAAGGTAAACTGTAATTTACACTTTTACCCTAGGCATAATTGTTAGTTTATTCTTTTTTTCTATTCACACCCATCTATCCCTCCCTTGGGCTTCAAAAAAGCCACAAGAGTTTTTACGAAAATCATCTTTAAAACATGTATTTACCCTCTTTTTGACCTCTCAAACTAGCTCTTTATTACCCCAGGGCATTTTAAATTGTTCTAAATTTGTTTTGGAGGCTATGGGTGTACTCTCCCCTCTGTATGCATTCATAACCCCCAGTAACTTCCATGGGAATCAGATACACATGTATCAAAGTGAAACAAGGCTCTTGTATATGTTTAAATCTGATTAAAATCTATTTGTAATAAAATTAAAAGTAAGAACTAAAATCTAGGGAAAAGAGTATAAAAAATATGAGATCATGTTGCGCATAATTAAAGGAGTTTACATTTATGGATAACTAAAATGGCATACCATCCCCAGCACTATTTCCAATACCATAAAGCACCCATATTTTAAAATGAAATGTGTGTAACTGTCTCACAAACTATACTTGGCCCTGTGTGTCTTGATTCTGTGTTATAAATACAGAAAAGCAAAAACACTGTTTTGACCAATATTAAGTCACCTGTGGGTAGAATTTGATCTTACCTATTTACTGTCAGATTTTTAAATTATGTCATAAATGCTTGCAAAATTTGCATATATAAGTCTGCCTACATGTATGCCCATGAAAATTGAGTAATGGAGTTCCAAACAGTCCAGTTTTTTCTTATAAAACCAGATCTGTGTAGTGCATACCCTCTATGAACATTACTAGGAGGCAAATACAAACTTTACATACATATTTTAGTGATCCTTTGAAATGTTTGCTTTGAAATACAGATACATCATACATGCAAATAAATACACTAATTCATCCATGCATTTAATGATATGAAGTCAACTCTAAACCCCACAGCAGTAAGAGGTTCAATATTAAAATTCATTTCCACTTTACAAATAAACACTGTGCACTGCTCAGATAAAATGTGAGAAAATATGAAACTAGGTGTTTTTCAAACGTAGTTTAAAATAAATGGATCTTTACTGACCAACATGGTCAGTCTGGAGAAATCTGGTAAGGTATTTCTTCAACTGTGCTAAGTTAGTGTTTAGTCATTAGCTAAGTAAATAACACTTTATTAAATCACACACTTACGAAAAGAAAGCATCAAAAGCAGCTTTCAGAAGCACCCAAGGAAAGGAACATCTAGGAAGTCAATAGCTTGGGAGAATGTTTTTCCCTCATATAGGAAATTACAATGAAACCAGATTTGAAATAAGCATTGTAAAGTTAACAGATACGTATGATGGGATACAGATGTTTTAGTAATGCGCTATTCTAAGCACAATATGATTTTCCATTCCCTAACCATATTTGAATGGAGCCGAGTTAGGCTATTTGAAAATACTGAAGATCTTCACCTTTTTGCATTCTCTTAAATTTTTCACATTCTCCTTTGGAGCAGCTACAGTCTGTCTCCTCAAATGAACTGAGCTACCCAGTCTCAATCCAGAGCGTTTAATTAAAGTGGCTATACAATGGCAACTGTTTTACAGAGATGTCAGATGACTTTTGCTAACACTTTTGCAATAACTATAGTAATTGATACCATTCATTAAACCCCTACTACAGTGTAAGGACTGTGATAAATACTTTATAAACAGATTTGCTAACCCTTAAAAGTAAGTTTACAAAATACGTATTTTACAGATTAGTCAGATGATAGTGTGTGAGTAGTAGAGCAGGATTCACATCTAAGGTCAACAGTCTCCAGTGGTGAGCTCCCCTCTACCTCCTGTGGACTCCCCCAGTGTCAGAACCTCACACACTTCACAAAGTGAATACCTACATTCAGGTTCTGACACTGTTTAGGAAAATCCCATAGAATGTGGCCAAGTCAGCACCACTTTTTAATTTGGCTCAAGTTAAAGAGCCAATTGAAATCCATCCAGCCAGGAATTGATGGAATGAGATTTAAGAAAGGAAGTCATAAGAGAGGACACCTGAAACTAGACTTAGATCCCTACAAATTACAATTCAATGTTCACCCTCCTCTCTTTCTTCAAAATGCTAAAATAGCAAAAAGAATACACAAAAATCAATAGTAAAGACCAGAAATACATTGGAATCTCCAGCTCATGGCATGACAATATTTCAGGGAGAAAAATTTTAATTCTTATCTAGGAGCCACTTATGAAAAATATGAATATTCACACCTTCTTTAAATTAAGATCAATTTATAAACTGTTGCTTATCCTTAAATTACGCTTAAATTCTTCCTAAAGATCAGATCTTGAAAACGAACTTATAGTAAAAAAGAATAACACGTAGTAAAAAATAAAGAGTTGTTTTTCTGTTTTTGTGTTTTTTTAAGCTAAAAGGGACCTTGGGGAATTGGTTTGTCTAATCCCCTCTTTTAAATGGAGGAAAAAAACAATTATTGGTATTTTGTTTAGATATAAGAGTATTACTATGACATCTTACTATAAATGTTCTCATTTCATCCAGACATAGGAGGATTGTGTTGGGGATTACCTTTTTAAAAAGCCATTACATTGCATTATACTCTTTGTCTCATGACATCCTCCTGATCAGCTATATATGGCATAAGTGTGATGTGATGACTACTCTGGGTCCAGTGTAAACTAAGCCAATGTTATTATTACTAACTTTTTCTATTTGGTTGCATATATGCATCCACAAATCACAATTTGTCCTCATTCCTTGCCTTACTATAATCTCTGAAAGGGCATGACCCTGTCTGTTTTATTTGCCACTGTCACCAGAACTTAGGACAGTGTCAGACCCATAGAAGAAAGATAATAAATACTCTTTGAATGAATACAATGCCAACTTTTCTGCCAAAAATAAGAAAAGGTGAATCTTAAAACTAACATTTGCCTCTCTCCCTTACCTGGGCAAATAGTCCATCACCAAGTCCTCTCAACTTTCCTAACTAGTTCTTCAATCTGTTTCCACTACCATCCCTCTAGTCCAAGCAAGTTACCAGACTCTTGTCTTAAATAAAGTGAAAAATCTACTCCCTGGCCCCTCCCAGTCCTCTCTGGCTTGACATGGATCAGGTCTCCACACGCTGCAGCTGAAAGACCCATGACAACATAAGGCTGACTGGGTCACAGACCCTTATTCATTTCTTAGGGCTGCTATAACAAATTCCCACAAACTCGGTGGCTTAAAACAACATTTATTTTCTTATAGTTCTGGAGGCCAGAGTCTGAAATCAAGGTGTCTTCAGGGTTGTGTTTCTTCCAGAGGCTCTAGGAGGCAATCTGTTCCTTGCCTCTCCCATTCTCTTATGGCTGTCGTCATTCCTTGACTGTAGCTGCTCACTCCCATCTCTGCCTCCATCTTCACACGGCCCTCTCCTTTGGGGTCCTTCTCTTTTGTCTCTTAGAAGGACGTGTCATTGGATTTAGGGGCCACTGGGATAATACAGGATAACTCCATCGCAAGATCCTTCACTTAATTATGTCTACAAAGGCCCTTTTCCCAAATGAGATTACATTCACAGGTTCCAAGAGTTAGCACATGGAGATAGCTTTATGGGGGCCACCATTGAACCTACTACACTTCTTTTCTCAAGATATTTCCACAATTGCCACTTTCTCTTAGGATAAAAGCCAAGGTAGATAAATGGACTAAAAAATCCTTGAGTGGTTTGGCCCTTGATTCATCTTGCGCTTCTTTCCTAAACAACTTCAACTTTTGCTTTATTTCCATTTCTCCCCTCAGTATCTTCCTCCTACCTGGGGCAGTTGCAAATGCTTTTTCTTCTACAAATGGAAAACTCCTTCATACGCCACCCTACTCAACCTTTTGCAGAGCCTTCCCTAGCACCCCCACCTCACCCCTAGACAAAGCCTGCTTGCTCTGTTATACTGAGCAGCAAATTGCTTTCCATAAAAACATATCTGTTTGTAATTATTCTTTCATGAGTATGATGATATGATTAATGCCTGGCTCCTCCACTTGTCTGAAGCTTCATGAGAGCAAGAATCATATATGTTTATTTAGTTGTTTTTTTTTTTTTTTTTTTTTAACTACTAACGTGTTTTAGAGTCTAGCACAGGGCTTAACACATACTAGGAAGGCAGCAAATGTTTGTTTATAAATAAATGAATGAATGAATTATTGAGAGAGTAGATTAATGAATGAATATATTTACATTCAATTTTATTCCAGCTCTTTGGGGTCATTCTAGTAAAATGGATTAATTAGTATTGATAGGATATTACAATAAATCTAATAAAAAAGATTACATATACACCAAACTGACATGCTTACCAACTTAAATGAAGAATTGAGTCATTAACTCAGAATAAAACTGTACTTGTATGTATCAAATCTCCAAATAACCTTGACTTTATTTTTTAGTATCAAATCTCCAAGTAACCTTGACTTTATTTGTTAGTACAGGCACAACCTACAATTCAAGTCTATTAATAATCTGCCAGTTTATCACTAATCACTAAATTTGAGTTAATGGGATCTAATAGATCCTACTCTCCTGAAATTCACTATGAAATAGCAAACCATTTCCTCTAGAAAGAGTAACAGATTTTGTATAAAATACAGCTCTCACCTTTTGTGATTCTGCAAGAACCCCATCCTAACAATAGTGTTAGCTGAGAGAAGACTGGCTCATGTTAAATCCAAAGTCATGAAATATCCATGCTATAGCAGGGGTACATTTTATTTTATGACTTAAATAAAAACATTTCTAAAATCACATATCCTGTGATAATAAGATTCAAAAGAGCCTAGGGTTATTGGAACACATGAAATTCAAGCCTGAAAAGAATTTAGTTGGTTTAAAATTATTTGAAGACCATATGAAAGTATGGAATCTCCTTCTAGCTTCAGCTTAATACCTACTATCACTATGGGGATATAAGTAGCTAGCAAAAAAATCTTCCTGCTTTATGATTCATATTCCTACATAGAATGTTTCCTAAACTCTGTGTTCACTGAATGAAAGACTATGACTAGAGTATATTTAGTTAATCATTAGTTCATGTATAACATAAATCCCAAAGAATTCTCAAGGTTATGATAAATTAAAGCTGTCTGTGTTATGACTCCTCCTACAATGAGGAAATAAATCTACCAGTATAATATATATAATTACTTTTGCATCCTGAAAATTATTAAAATGGTATATGTAGTCACTATGTATATACTATCAGTTTTTCTATATACTTAATTCTGAATACTTTTTAAATGAAAGCCATTTAGAATGCTAAAATCAAAGAAGTACTCAGTGAAAGTTATTTTCATGTAAAAAGTTCATTGGGAGTTCCAATTTATTTAAAAACTAGAGTGTTTGCAGGCCGGAAAGGCAAACAAACAAACAATAAATATATAAATAAATAAAGACTGGAGGAAACTGTATAATCATAAACAAATACCCTGAGTGATATTATCATATTCCGCTATATTTTCAAACTGTATAGATTTAAAAGACTATTTCAGTGACTTTAAGATGAATTTTTACATGTGGGTCTCCATTTTGCTGATCATAAAATAGCATTATAAGGATTAATTTCAAAAACTGAAAGATTTCCAAATCTAAACAACATAATAAACAGAAAGGAGTAGATGATACTGTAGTACAGCATCATGAGTATAAACTTCATGTCACTTGTTAAGTAACCCACTTTATTTCCTTTGCGTTTTAACGTTAAGGAGAACTCTCAGTATGATAGCAATCGTGTTCAATCATCAATAAATTCTGTTTGTCACAGGAGGTCATAAGAGGAAGCAAAACTTTTTTATATCACTTCTGGTTCCATTGACTAAGATTCCTTTTAAAATGTTGGTGTTTACCATGTCTTATAGACAGATGGCATTCCCAGGCTTACCCGTCCTCTGACTCTGGGCTTCAGGCATTGGAACTTTTGCTGGATAGACACCATCAATACAGAGTAGCCCAGACTTATTTCATGGACATTTTCTCCATTTCAACTGTGTCACCATAGCTTTGCAGAAAGCACCTCCTGGTCAAATTTCTAGATTATTCCCAAAAATCATTTTGGTAATTGTTTTTCTAGAATAAAAGTCAATAAACTATTTGCTTTCTAAAAATCCAGGTTTAAGTGGAGTGTGTGTGTATGTGTGTGTGTGTGTGTGTGTGTGTGTGTGTGTTTAAAGAGCTGCCTATATGACATCAATAAGCTCATTTGTGAGCACAGAAGTTTTATGAGGAAAGCTTCTTTTGGTCCTTACAGCAACCCACTACTACAGAATGATATGCATAGATCAAGGGATAACAATATTTCTATGCTTGTAAGGCAGAAGATACATGGAATATCCTAATTTTAGAATTGTTTCAAATGGAATCAAGAGTGGATTTTATGTAAACAATATTTAAGCTAAATTCATATATTCTGTGCCTATAGCAAGTAAGGACTTACATATTTTTACCCAGTATACAGTTGATAAATAGGCACCTAATAAGCAAAAGAATTTCATGAGGGGTAAGAGAAAGCACAAAATTATTTAATGCAATGAATAACTTCATCATCCCAATCTAAATCATCCAAGCAGGGCCAGACACAATGGCTCATGCCTGTAATCCCAGCACTTTGGGAGGCCGAGGCAGGCGGATCATTCGAGGTCAGAAGTTCAAGACTGGCCTGGCCAACATGGTGAAACCCCATCTCTACTAAAAATACAAAAAAATTAGCTGGGCATGGTGGTGCACACCTGTAATCCCAGCTACTAGGGAGGCTGAAGCAGGAGAATTGCCACGACGGTTGCAGTGAGCCAAGATCACGCCACTGCATTCCAGCCTGGGTGACAGAGTGAGACTCCATCTCAAAAGTCAATAAATAAATAAATAAAAATAAATAAATAAATAAATCATCCAAACTTTTAAAAGAAATTGAGGCGAGAAGAATGAAATAGATCTTACTCTTTATATACACTAAACTAATTTTGAATTTGTTATCAAAATTGTTATGTAAAGAAGATGTAGCTTTGAAGAAAACAAACTGAAACTAAAGAGGCAATATGCGGAGTGGTTAAACACATGAATTCTGGAGTTAAACTGCCTGGATTTGAACCCTGACTGTGCTACTTAATGTAACAGCTGAGTGATCTTGGGCTTGTTACTTAACTTATCTGTGCTGTTTTCTCATCTGCAAAGGGAGATAATAATGCCTATTTCATAGGGATGTTATGAGAATTAAATGAGCTAAAATGTGAAATTCGCTTCAAACAACAGTACTGACATGCTATGCATTCATTATTACTAATGACTACCTGATTACAGATGTGGCACCTTATCATATAGTGAGAGAATAGCAAGGAAATATTATAGTGAATGTCCTGTGCTCCACTGGCTGAATTGTCTTCAGTTTTGCAGGTCAAGATTTTAAAAGGTAGGAAATAAAGGAATTGGAACACAATAAGAGAAATATCATAAAACTTCTGGTGCCTGGACAGTAGTTAAAAGTTCTGACTGTAAGTTCAGAGATGCATGTTTAAATCCTGCTCTGCTACTTACTAGCTATGTTACCTTGGACAGGTTACATAGTCTCTCTGTCTCAGTTTCCTAATCTGCAAATTAAGGATAATAATTTGCGTAAGGATGTTGTGAGGATCGAATAAAATCCTACATGTAAAGCACTCAGGACATAGCGGGCACTCAATAAACATTGTCTCTTTTTATTAAGTCACAACGTAGTATATTAATGAAGACATTGCCTATATAACACATACCTGTATCATGCTTAAAATTTTCTAAAGTGGAGGGAACCAAGTAACATACTTAATAAAATTATTAAACAGTACATATAACATTACAACCACATTTTATAGCACGGCCATTATGTTCTTTCAGATAAGCAAGTATGTATAGGTGTTTTCCATACGATAGTCACAAAATGATTTAAAAGTGAAAGAGAAAGGGAAAATCAGTGATGCCATGGAACAATGCAAGACATATTTAATTTCAGTTTGAACTGAATTCTTAACCTCCACATTTTTCTCTAAAAGCAAAGGATTGAGTAAAAATAATATATTCCAAATGATTTCTGTGATTTACCCTATCCTCTCTGGCTGAAGTGTAAAAGGTCCTTATGGCCAGCCCACAGTAGTTTGGGCCTGAGTGTCACATTGAATTGGGCAGGTCATGTGACTAGAGGACCTATGTAAGGCCTACATGAGTAGCTCAGTGAAACAAGACAGTGCTCACACAAGTTTTTAAATACAAAACTTCCTGACACCTCCTCAAAGAATTTGTGAAAGCAGTTCCTCAATCAGCAGTTCATATTTACGTGTGCAATGGGTTCAGAGAAAACTATGAATTACCTTTGAAAACTGATTTTACTTTGTTAGTGGATACCAAGAAAATATTTCTGCACTTAACTTTTAATTTCCTGTGCTTGGTTTGATCCAGCCTTAACATTAAGTCCATTTCATAAGAAGAAAATCGACTCATCATTGAAACCAAGCTTTGGTACAATTTCATTGATGTTTTCAGAAGCAGGACAACATGCAGAGAGATTAATAAACAAAGTAAAACTTAATTCTGCCAAGCAATATCACTAACTTTAGTTTTCATACTATGATTCTACCCTTTGAGAACCATGAGAAAGTCTCAAAGATATTAGCTATAATTAATAAATACACATTTAAAAGTCAGTAACTCAAGGCACTAGAAGTGTTCCACAGTAGAAGTTGCTAAAATAAAACTGAATTATTTCTCAATTAAATCCTACCCACAGATAAATCAGAACCAAATTCACCTAGAAGTTTAGAAATTCTAACAGTATCACAAAATATGAGGAATGTGTGGTATCTTTGTCTCCTAATTGGGCTCTCTTCCTCTTCCCAACTTCTAACTATAAACATAGCTCAAAGTTTGTTGGTAGAATTTCTATCTTTCTCAGAACACATTCAGTCACGTAGCTTTAACTATTTATTTTCTACACATGACTCCAAAGTTTAGTACTTCAGTCCTCAGCTTACATTCATATTCCAATATATTTTCTCTGCTTAGTAAACCTTTTCATTGTCTCAAACTTAACATCTAAAATTAGCTCCCACATGTAACTTTTTCTCTCCTAATGAATAATCCCACAAGTTTTCTAGTCATCCAAGCTGAAATCCTCCATATGTGACTTCTTTCCTCATACCCCACATGCAGTCAGGCCCTCAAAATGCTTTGTTTGGATTGATGGCCCCCAGTGAGCCATGCCCCCCAGTATCATACCTCCCACACTGACTTGCTTTGGCCAATCGGACATGAGCAAGGGTAATACAAGTGAAATCTTGATAAGTACTTGCACACTGTGGCTTATGCCCTCTTGAAATGCTCTCTCATGGAGCCTTGAGCTACCATGCAGAGATCATGCTACTCTACTGAGGAGATTTTGTGGTGAGAGAGAAGCCCAGCCAGCTGCCATCTGTTCTGGCCATTTAGAGGAGGTGCCAGACATACTACTGAAGAAGTCATCATGGCCATCCCAACACCAGCAGACAACCAGTGAAGCAGAAGACAGCTGAGCTCAACCCAGATGGTAGGATTAAGACAATTAATAAGTATTTATGGTTTTAAGTTACTATATTTTGGGTGGCTAGTGTGCAGCAATAGATACCTGAAATGTTTTTTATGCAGCCATCCTAAAAACTTCAAGTCTGCAGGGATTTCTACCCCAATCAAATGCTTATTGCACCTCTGTGGACTTTTTTCTTGCTTCTTCATTGTGTAATGTATCATCCTGAACCATGGGACTTTTTAATTCATTCATGTTTTCTTCTCTAGCATGACTCGAAGTGCCTTACTTTCTGAATCTAGAATATCATGGACCCAATAATTATTTGTTGAAAAAAGAAAGAGAGAAAGAGAGGGAGAAGAAAGAGAGGGAGAAGAAAGGGAAGAAAAGTTAGTAGACTACAGAAGAAACAAATTAGTCAAGTCAAACTGAACAAAAGTGGACATAAGGCCATGGGTAAAAGTAGGGGGAAGAGTACTGATGTTTTTGCACACTGGGCAAAGACAAGAGAAACGTGCTGCATAGATAACTATGACTATAAAATATGGGTCAAGGTAAATGATTGAAACATTTTCTACTTTGCCATAAGATCATGGGTAATAAAACAGAAATAACCACCTTACAGAAACTTTGCTATTACGTACTGACATCACTTCTTTTCAACACATGCTTTTGTAAGTGAAGAAAATGCCATCAATGTAAGCACTATCAATATATTTCCATATATATTTCATGAACAAACTGAATTAAAGGAGACAGAGTTTGTGTTGAAGAGAAGTTACCAACAGTCTTATGTTAGGACTACAGTGAGTGATTACAATTGATGACAGTTTTAGCATGGTAGTAATGAGAACAAGGTAGGTTTTTCCCATTTCCCACTCCTATCTTCATCACTAAAATAGATTCAGGGTGTGCCATTTTCTCTTCTTATTAGTCTCTGTCATAAGAATATGGCATCAGAATATTAATGCTTGAAAGAACCTAAAGAAAACAAAGTTTTGTAGCTTTAAGTCTCTGGTGTGTAGAATTGCTAGCTAAGAAAAAAAACTCAAGTACTTCTTCAGAAATTTTAGTGAAAATTGTCTCATTTGTTAGGTGTTTTTTAAAAACTCTTTTAGAACAAGTGTTTTGTTAATTAGAAAATTAAGTAATAAATATTAAGACACTGTAAATTGTGTATGGTGTACAGAATTGCTAGCTAAGAAAAAAATTCAAGTACTTCTTCAGAAATTTTAGTGGAAATTGTCTCATTTGTTAGATGTTTTTAAAAAACCCTTTTAGAACAAGTGTTTTGTTAATTAGAAAATTAAGTGATAAATATTAAGATACTGTAAATTTTCAGTAAATACTCCTGAATTTCTACTTGTGTTTTGCAAGAAAGCTTCTTTAATAGTAGTATGAGCTAGATAAACCTCACCTGCAATGCTACCATATGACTAGAATATGGTAATAACAAGGGAAAGTTATTGGATCACATTTATGGCACGTCTAAATTATAATACAAATAAATTTCAATCATGTCAGCTTGTCTAGAAATCATCTTCATCACTCAATTAAGTTGAAACAGAAGATGTAAGTTCTTTTGTTCCCAGGAGGTTGCTTTGTTTATCTGCCAAATTCACAAAGACTTCACAATTTATCTATTGGAGCAGCATTCTGAAAAATTCAGTACTATATAAAGACCTCTTAGGGCAGTGCTAAGAGAACTTGACTTAGAGCCAGGAGACTTGGGTCCAAGCAGCTTTTCTACACATTCCCACTCTGGCCATGGGAAAGCTAATTAACTTCTCCAAGCTTCAGTTTCTTCATCTATAAAATGGGCATAATAATTGATTATGGGGATGTGAGTATTAATACAGCTAATATGGAAAATACTCTGTGAAATCTATTGCATTGGATCTCAAAGAGCGGTCCTTAGATCAGCAGCATCAGCATCTTTTGGGAACTTGTTAGAAGTAAAAATTCTTGGAACTCACCTTAGATCTACTAAAATAGAGATGCCAAGGTGGGGGACCAGTAACCTCTGTCTTAACAAGGACCCCAGGTGATTCTGATGGGTGCTGAAGTTTGACATTGCCACTTACTGGCTTAGGCAAGGGCCTTAATGACCTAACTCAGTGCCTAGGTTTTCTCACTCATAAATGTAGGTTTGAATTGTGACTACCTCATAGCAATAATATGATTCAATGCGTTATCATCTGCAGGGTACAGAGAACAGTGTCACACAAAGGGCAAACATAATTTAAAAGTAGGTTATTATTTTATAATCCAAGTATGATTCTAGGCCCTGGGAATACCAAGGTGAACAAGATAGATATGGTCCCTGGTCTCACAAATAAGACAATAACATGAAGAAACAAAAAAGCAGCAGAGGAGAAACCAAGATAGCCAATTGGAAGCAGCTGTGGTCCTCAGCACTCACAGAGAGGAATGAAAGGAGCAAGTGAATTCAGCACCTTCAACTGAGATACCTGGGTTCTCGTATTGGGACTGATGAGGCAAACAGCTCAACCCAAGGAAAGCAAAGAGAAGCAGTGCTGGGTGATGCCCCACCCCGGATTGGCACGGAGCCAAGGGAACCCTCACCCCCAGCCAAAAGAAGCATGAGTGATTATGGGACCCCACACAGGAAACTTCACTTCTCCCACAGATCTTTGCAACTTGCAGATCAGGAGATCACCTCATGAGCCCATGTCACCAGGGTGTTGGGTCCGTTACAAGGAGTTATGTGGAGTCGGCAGAGCAGCCACCCAGGCACACACAGAGAACCCAAAATTTTGCATATTCCAGCCCTGTGCTCTGTGGCAAGGCAAGAGATACGTCCATGCATGTCCCTAGGAAGGAGACTGAGTCCAGGGAGCCAAATGGCATCACTCTGTGGGCCCCACTTCCACAGTGGCTTGTGGGTTGAGACCCACTGGCTTAGAATTCCAGCCAGCCTACAGCAGCAGACTGAAATCTGCTGGAATTGGGATCGAGTTCCCCAGGGGGAGGGGTAGCTGCCATCTCTGTGGATTGGTAGACTTAATCATTTCAGCCTGTCAGCTTTGAAGAACACGGGTGGTCTGGACAAGAAAGGGCCCCCCACAGCAGAGCATAGTTGCCTTGCCAGATCGTAGCCAGACTGCTTCTTTAAGCGAGACACCAATCCATTCCTCCTCACTGGGCGAGACCTCCCTGTGGGGGCTTCAGCCACTCCAGCAAGGGTTCTACAGACAGAGCTCTGATCTCTCCCTGGGACAAAGGTCCCAGAGAGAGGGGAAGCTACCATCTCTGTGATTCAGTAGACTCAGCCATTCCAGCCTTCTGCCTTTGGAGAATACAAATGGTCAGGAAGAAGAAGGGTCCCTTCAATACAGTGCACCTGCTCTACCAAAGGGCAGCCAAAATGGCTTCTTTGGGTGGGTCCCTGATCTCATTCCTGCTGACTAGGTGAGATCTCCCAGGAAGGCTCTCCAGCCACCTCCTATAGGTGTGTTCAGGCTGGCAACAGGTCAGTGCCCCCTGGGACAGAGCTTCTAGAGGAAAGAGCAGGCTGCCATCTTTGCTGTCTTGCAGCCTTCACTGGTGGTACCTCTGGGAATGGGAAAAACCGAGGCAACTATGATTGGAATAGACTCCCAGAAAACCACAGCAGCCCTACGGAAAAGTAGCCTGATTGTTAAAAGAAAGACAAACAGAAACCAACAACAACATCAACATCAACATAAAAGAACCCATAGAAACTCCATTCAAAGGTCAGCAACCTCAAATATCAAAGGTAAATAAACCCATAAAGATGAGAAAGAATCAATGCAAAAATGCTGAAAACTCAAAAAGCCAAAGAGTCTCTTCTCCTCCACATGACCACAACACTTCTCCAGCAGGGGCAAAGAACTAGGCTGAGGCTGAGATGACTGAACTGAAAGAAGCAGTAGGCTTCAGGAGGTGGGTAATAACGAACTTTGCTGAGCTAAAGGAGCATATTGTAACCCAATGCAAAGAAACTAAGACTCATGATAAAATAATATAGGAGCTGAAAGCCAGTACAACCAGTTTAGAGAGAAATATAACCAACCTGATGGAGCTAAAAGACACAACACGAGAACTTCATAATGCAATCACAAGTGTCAATAGCAGAATAGAACAAGCAGAGGAAAGAATCTCAGACCTTGAAGACTATCTTTTTAAAATAAGACAAGCAGACAAGAATAGAGAAAAAGGAATGAAAAAACCTCTGAGAAATATGGGATTATGTAAATAGACCAAACCTAAAACTGATTGGGGTACCTGAAAGAGATGGGGAGAATGGAATCAAGTTGGAAAACATACTTCATGATACCATCCAGGAGAACTTCTCCAACCTAGCAAGACAGGCCAACATTCAAATTCAGGAAATGCAGAGAACCCCAGTAAGATACTCCATGAGAAGATCAAACACAACACACATAATCATCAGATCAGATTCTCCAAGGTTGAAATGAGTGAAAAATTGTTAAGGACAGCCAGAGAGAAGGGTCAGGTCACCTACAAAAGAAAGTTCCTCAGACTAACAGCCGACTTCTCAGTGGAAATCCTACAAGTCAGAAGAGACTGGGGGACAATACTCAACATTCATTTTTCTTTTTTTTTTTTTTTTGTGAATGGGCAGTGGCTCACCTCATGATGGACTGCCTACCATAATGTTCTTAAAGAAAAGAATTTCCAACACAGAATTTCATATCCAGCCAAACTAAGCTTCTTAAGTGAAGGAGAAGTAAGATCCTTTTCAGGCAAGCAAATGCTGAGGTAATTCACCACTAGGCCTGCCTTGCAAGAGTTCTTGAAGGAAGCACTAAATATGGAAAGGAAAAACCACTACCAGGCACTACAAAAACACATTGAAGTACCCAGACCTGTGACAATACAAGCAATCGCATAAACAAGTCTGCAAAATAACCAGCTAGCATCATGATGACAGGATCAAATTCATACATAACAACACTGACCTTAAATGTAAAATGGGCTAAATTCCACAATTAGAAGATACAGAATGGCAAACCTGATAAAGAGCCAAGACCCATCAGTATGCTGTCTTCAAGAGACCCATCTCACATCCAAAGACACACATAGGCTCAAAATAAGGGGATGGAGAAAAATTTACCAAGCAAATGGAAAACAGAAAAAAGCAGGAGTTGCAATCATAGTTTCTGACAGAACAGACTTTAAACCAACAAATATCAAAAAGACCAAGACGGGCATTACATAATGATAAAGAGTTCAATTCAACAAGAAGAGCTAACTACTCTAAATATATATGTACCCAATACAGGAGCATGCAGATTCATAAAGAAAATTCTTAGAGACCTACAAAAAGACTTAGAATCTTAAACAAGAATAATGGGAGTCTTTAGCACCCCTCTGTCAATATTAGATCATTGAGACAGAAAATTAACAAAGATATTCAGGAGCTGAACTCAGCTCTGGATCAAGTGGACATGAAAACATCTACAGAACTCTCCATCCAGAAACAACAGAATATATAGTCTTCTCATAGCCATATGGCACTTACTTTAAAATTGTTCACATCATTGGAAGTAAAACACTCCTCAGCAAATGCAAAAAAAAAAAAACTGAAATCATAACAAATAGTCTCTTAGACCACAGCACACAGCACAATCAAATTAAAATTCAAGATTAAGAAATTCACTCAAAACTACACAACTACATGGAAATTAAACAACCTGCTCCTGAATGACTCTTGGGTAAATAATGAAATTAAGGCAGAAATAAAGAAGTTCCTTGAAACTAATGATAATAAAAAGACAACATACCAGAATCTCAGGGACACAGATAAAGCAGTGTTAAGAGGGAAATTTATAGTACTAAATGCCCACATCAGAAAGCTAGAAAGATCTCAAGTTAACAACCGAACATCTCAACTGAAAGAGCTAGAGAACCAAGAGCCAACAAACTCCCAAGCTAGCAGAAGACAAGAAATAACCAATATCAGAGCTGAACTGAAAGAGAGAGAGACATGAAAAACCCTTCAAAAAAATCAACAAATCCAGGAGCTGGTTTTTTGAAAAAATTAATAAAATAGATAGACCACTAGCTAGACTAATAAGAAAACAGAGAAGAATCAAACAAACACAATCAGAAATGATAAGGGGTTATTACCACTGACTCCACAGAAATACAAACAACCATCAGAGAATACTACAAACACATCTATGCACATAAACTAGAAAATCTAGAAGTAATGAATAAACTCCTGTACACATACACCCTCCCAAGACTGAACCAGGAAGAAATTGAATCCCTGAATAGACCAATAACAAGTTCTGAAATTGAGGCAGTAATAAATAGCCTACCAACCAAAAAAGCCCAAGACCAGACAGATTCACAGCTGAATTCTACCAGAGGTACAAAGAAGAGCGGGTACCATTTCCACTGAAACTAGTCTAAAAAATTGAAAAAGAGGGACTCCTCCCTAATTCATTCTAAGAGGCCAGACTCATCCTGATAGCAAAACCTGGCAGAGATACAAAAACAAAAGAAAACTTCAAGCCAATATCCTTGAAGAATATCAACGCAAAAATCCTCAATAAAATACTGGCAAACCAAACCCAGCAGCACCTCAAAAAGCTTATCCACCACGATCAAGTTGGCTTTATCCCTGGGATGCAAGGTTGGTTCAACATAAGCAAATCAATAAATGTAGTTCATCACGTAAACAGAACTAAAGACAAAAACCACATGATAATCTCAATAGACACAGGAAAGGCGTTTGATACAATTCAACATCCGTTCATGTTAAAAACTCAATAAACTAGGTATTGAAGAAATGTACCTCAAAATAAAAGACAAACCCAAGCCAATATCATACTGAATGAGCAAAAGTTGGAAGCAGTCCCCTTGAAAACTAGCACAAGACAAGGATGCCCTCTCTCAGCACTCCTGTTCAACATAGTATTGGAAGTTCTGGCCAGGGCAATCAGGCAAAAGACAGAAATAAAGGGAATCAAATAGGGAGAGAGGAAGTCAAATTATCTTTTTTGCAGATGACATGATCCTATATCTAGAAAACCTCATTGTCTCAGCCCAAAAGCTTCTTAAGTTGATACCCAACTTCAGAAAAGTCTCAGGATACAAAATCAATGTGCAAAAAACCTCTAGCACTCCTATACACCAACAACAGGCAAGCAGAGAGCCAAATCATGAATGAACTCCCATTCACGATTGCTGCAAAAGAATAAAATACCTATGAATACAACTAACAAGGAAAGTGATGGACCTCTTCAAGGAGAACTACAAACCACTGCTCAAAGAAGTCAGAGGAGACACAAACAAATGAAACTACATTCCATGCTCATAGATAGGAAGAATCAGTATCATGAAAATAGCCATACCACCCAAAGTAGTTTGTAGATTCAATACTATTCCCGTTAAATTACCATTGACATTCTTCACAGAATTGGAAAAAACTATTTTAAAATTCATATGGAACCAAAAGAGAGCCTGAATAACCAAAAACAATCCTAAGAAAAAAGAACAAAGCTGGAGGCATCATGCTACCCAACTTCAAACTACTACAAGCCTACAATAACCAAAACAGCATGGTACTGCTGCAAGAACAGACACACAGACCAGTGGAAGAGAATAGAGAACTCAGAATTAAGACTGCACACCTACAACAATCTGATCTTTAACAAACCTGACAAAAACAAGCAATAGGGAACAGATTCCCTATTTAATAAATAGGGTTGGGAGAACTGGCTAGCCATATGCAGAAAATTGAAACTTTACCCCTTCCTTACACCTTATACAAAAATTAACTCAAGATGGATTAAAGACTTAAGTGTAAAACCCAATACTATAAAAACCATAGAAGAAACTCTAGGCAATACCATTCAGGACACAGGCACGGGCAAAGATTTCATGATGACAACGTCAACAGCAATTACAACTCCAGCAAAAATTGACAAATGGTATCTAATTAAACTAAAGAGATGTACAGCAAAAGAAACTATCATCAGAGAAGACAACCTACAGAATGGGAGAAAATTGTTGCAATCCATCCATCTGACAAATTATGTCTACACAATCTATTATGTCTACATTATAGACATCTAATAGATGTCTAATATCCAGAATGTACAAGTAACTTAAACAAATTTACAAGATAAAAACAAATAACCCCATTAAAAAGTGGGCAAAGAATATGAATGGACAATTCTCAAAAGAAGACATACATGCAGCCAACAAACATAAGAAGAAAAAGCTCGGCATCATTGATCATCAGAGAAATGCAAATCAAAACCACAATGAGATACCATCTGAGTCCAGTCAGAATGACTATTACTAAAAAGTCAAAAAACAACAGATGCTGACAAGGTTGCAGAGAAAAAGGAATGCTTTTATACTGTTGGTGGAAGTGTAAATTAGTTCTGTGGAAGACAATGTGGTGATTCCTCAAAAACTTAAAGGCAGAAATATCGTTTGACTCAGGAATCCCATTACTAGGTATATACCTAAAGGCATATAAATCATTCTATTATAAAGATATATGCACATGTGTGTTCATTGCAGCACTATTCACAACAGCAAAGACATGGAATAAACCTAAATGCTTATCAATGATAGACTGGATGAAGAAAATGTGGTACATATACACCATGGAATACTATGCAGCCGTTAAAAAGAATGAGATTATGTCCTTTGTAGTAACATAGGACATGTTCCTATTGTCAGAAGTTGGAAGCCATTATCCTCAGCAAACTAACACAGGAACAGAAAATCAAACACTGCACTTTCTAACTTACAAGTGATAGCTAAAGGATGAAAACACATGGACACGTGATGGGGAACAACACACACTGGGGCCTCTTGGAAGGGGCATTGGGAGAGGAAGAGCATCAGGAAGAATGGCTAATGGATGCTGGGCTTAATACCTAAGTGATGGTATGGTCTGTGCAGCAAACCACCATGGCACATATTTGCCTGTGTAATAAACCTGCACATCTGGCACATGTACCCCTGAACTTAAAATAAAAGTTGAAGGAAAAAAATAAACACAATAAAGTAAAAAACAAAAACAAATAAATATGCAATGTAATTTCAAAAAGTGATAAGAAGCGCTACAGATTTTGTGGTAATAAGACCAAATGGAGGGATTAGGATGAGAAGGAAGACCTCTCTATGCAGATGGCATTTAATCTGAAAGCTGAATGAGGAAAAGGAGTGGCCAAATGAAAATCTGGGGAAAAAACACTCAGGTAGAGGACACAGAAGTGCAAAGGCCACGAGGCAGAAATGCCCTGCGTTGTTTAAGAAACAGAAAGAAAGATAGTACCTGGAACAATAATGAGGCAGAAAGTGGAAGGTGGCACGGTCCTAAATGTGGGCAACAATTGCAGTACCTGGGACCATGTAGGGCTTTTAAAGAGATTGGGTTTCATTCTAAGTGTTATGGGAAATCTTCTGGAATGTTTAAGCAAGATAGTGACATGATCTGATCATGAAAGAGAAGATGGACAATAGAAGGGGCATAGTGGAAGCATTGAGACAAGTCACGAGGCTACTAGAATAACATGGGCAAGAGAAAATTGAGTCGTGGTGGTGGAAGTAGAGAAAGTTAACTGATTAAAAGGATATATTTTTTGGAGGAATAGTCAACAGAATTTACAGATGAATCAAACGTGGTCAGGTCAGAGTGGGAGTGAGGAAGAAAGGAAATAAGGACATGTCCTATTACTAAATCTATTAGGCCTGGTTTATTGAGTCCTTTCAAACATCTAACAATTTAGTTCTAAGGCAAAGAACAAAACAAGAAATGCAGAGGGGATTTCAGCTCAACTCTGCCACAAATCAGCCGTGTGATCCTATGCAAGTCACTCTGGGTTCTTCCACTCCCTCAAAGAGCCCGAGGTCACTGAGGCAAGACTTGAGAATTTCCTTACACTTGGGTAAGTAGAGCAATGCTACTCTCCCTAAAGGCCCCAGTGAACTCCCACAAGTCAAATCCAGTAGCTGCTTTCCTAGCCAAGAACAATCCTAGGCAAAAAGAACAAAGCTGGAGGCATCACGCTACCCAACGTCAAACTATACTACAAGAATGAGCCCTTGACATTCTCTCCTCTCTTAGCTTTCACAGACCCATTCCCTCTGGTTCTCCTTCTTCATCTTGGATTATGCGTTCTCTTTTTCTAACCACATTTATCTCTTCTCTTTTTATTCCCAACATGTTGTGATTCTGTAGGGTTCTTCCTTCAGCAGCCTACTTCTCATCCTACATCCATGGCTTCAACTACCTTTATGTTAATGACTTCCAAAATCTATAGATCCAGGCCTATGCATCCAATGACTTAGTGGGTTTCTACTTACTGAAATTTCATAGTCACTTCAATGCAATAATATGTCTTCCTCCTATTTACCTATTTGGATAAATAGAACCAAGATTCACATGCTCATTAGAATAATAATAATATTAAAAGTTCAAACATCTACTTTGAAAGTTCTAGGGCCTTCCAGATAGTTAATATGTCACTGTCACTTCCTTTGACTTCCCACCGCTTTTGCCTTAGCTCTGGCTGTCATCGTCTCTTACCTGGACCATTTCAACAGCCTTTCACTTTCTCCGTCAGTCTCCCTAGCATCTACATCACAGTCAGGGTGATATTTCTAAAATGCAAATACAATTGATCTGATTCTGTCATTCTCCTACTTACAGTCCTTCAATGGGCTGCACACCACCAATTCAAACTCCTTGGTATGGCATTCAGAGCCCTCTGTGATCTGTCTCCTGCCCATCTGCCCAGCTTCCATATAAGGAACTTACATAAGCCCTAATCCAGAGCATACCTGGAGTGTTTTAGTAACAGCTGGGAGGCCAGCGTAGCTGGAGTGGAGTGAGCAAGAGGGATACTGGTAGAAGGTGAGATCAGAGAGGTAATGGGAGGCAAGGGACAGGATTTCAAGTAGGGAGGGAGAAAAGAAGAAGGCTGAAATGGCCACCAGCAGATGTGTCTGCCTCCTCTGAGACTAAACAATAATCTAACATTGGCTTAGTTTGAACTGATCTTAGTCGGAACTCCCATCTCAGACCAGGATACCTTGGAAGAAGCACAAAATTAATTTTACCATTTCAAAAGCAGGATGATAATCACACATACAAAGTGAGGTAAGAAAAACTGACACAATGTGCATAAAATTGGTATAAGTATATAAAAGATTATTTATTCATTCATTTAAAATTCATTAATGGAGCACCTACTACGTATCAAGCAAAATGCTAAGGATAAAAAGTGACTAAGAAATTGGTGAATAATTACTGACCATTCATCACTTGAGAGTTAGAGTCTAGAAGCAAAATGATTTAACAAGACAATGAACTGCAATGCCATAACATTAAAGAATGACACTGGAATAAGCAAAATTTCCCTGACCTTACCTAGGAGGCAGGACATTTATTTAAGTGATTCTTCCCACTTTTCCACTTCCTTTTACGCAAACCATATATTTCTAATGTTCTTTATATAGCGCCCATTTTTGAGGACAGTAAAGCTAAATAAATGTATTGGAAAATATTAATGCTTACGACACTCATGAACTAGCCCGGAGGACATTTCTAAAGATAAAGAAACAATTTCTTGACAAAATAGCAAAGATTAAGGATTGGGGTTCTCTGCTTCTCTATTTGTATTTATCACTCTTATCATCTTGCCATTTTTCACCTTTCTTGAACTATCTAGTGTACTGAAGTTTAAGGAATATATTTTCCATGATATTTTGCAATCTCCCCAAATTAGTTTTTTCCAAAATATTTGTTTTAAAATTGACAATAGAAATATTATTAATTTTATAGTACACAAATAATTAAGATCATCTGGAAGAACATAAAAGTTGAGCTTACTTAACATAAAATTTCAATCATTCCCATATCTCTTAACAAGTGCCTTATATATGTGAGTACATATGTGTGCAGTGTACACACATGTGCATCATGTGTCTCTTTAACATCTTTCTTTAATCATATAGTTTCTCACCTAAAAGTGAAGACAGCACAGTATACACTCTAGTAGGCAACCCACTTAGAATGTTAGATTTCACCCTTGGCTTTCCATGAATAGTCTTGAAAAGTAACCTACTTTCAACTTACCTACTTAAAACTGAAGGCATCTCCTTTCAATTGTAAGGTTAGGAATTCTATGAACAAGCTTATTTTAATTTGAGATGTTTTTCTAACCTAATAATTTAAATTTTTAAATGGCTATTTTACAACATAAATTTCCATTTTAATCTGTATACATTAATTTTGTTTAAAAGAAAACTGTCTAATTACTGCCTTGGTACTTTGACCATAGAGCCATCTCAGGGTGTAGGTGTGTTCTGTGGCTTTCTGCCTGTGTCTCCACGTGCCCTCACTGCCTATCCCTCCCTGCCCCACGGTCACTGTCATCCCACTGTCCTCCATGCCTGTAAGCCTGGCTCTTCAGGATTAGAAAACAGAGAAAGAGACACCCTCTTCAAGTGGCTATTGCTAAAATGCCCCAAGGGCACACCCTAAACACATCCTTATTACAAGACCAGATTATTGCATTAGTTACCATCATAAGAACACAGAAAGATACAAATAGAAGTTACCGAATTCTGGCTCTACAGGTGATGCCTCTAATAAATTAAAAATAGCAGTCCTTCAGATTTATGTAGTTTCATGGAGTTCACAGAGGATTTTCTTACACATTAGGTATTTGATCTTCATCAGCATCTGGATCTATTATCTCTCTTTAAAGATGAGGAAACTATGACTCACAGAACTAGACCTCCCAACCCACACTATCCACTAAACCAAAATGAGATCCTTTGAAGTGGGAGGGGAAAGGAGGGAAGGAAAGACTAGCCAGGACAGTAGGGAAGAAGGAAAGGCAGAATAAAGTTGAGGTTGTCAAAAAATAAGTATCACCATTTGGCCCCAGACTCCTCACCTATCAAGTTGGTGGAAAACATTTCCACATTTATATTACTTACGAGATTGCTGCTTTCCTTCTGATTACCAGATGTTTACTAAGAGGGGGAAAAAGCTACTACAAATAAACTAGAAATCAAATGTTTGTGTGGACGGCAAACTCTAATAAAACAAACCAAATGATTTGGTCATTTCCTTGACCAACCCTAATTTTTGCCTTTTTGTGGCAATTCAGTCAGGATTTTCTAGTGTAGACAAACATAAAATTAAGTTCCTATAGTGCTTTACTAAAGCATGGGTTATTCAAGTAGAATTTAAAGGGAAATTAAGAATTAGGGCTACTTATTTAAAGACCAAATTTCTACTTAAGAAATGTAAAAGCATAGTATCCATGAAAACAAGCACACAAAAATGCCATAACAACAAGTAAGGAATTATTTGGCAGCGAGGCAACCAAAGTATACAAGGCCATTTATTTATTTATTTATCCATTCATTAATTCTTTTATTCTTTCAACAACTTTTTAATGAATATTTACCAAGGGTCAGGACTATGCTAACGAGAAAGATAAATAAGACATGACCTCTGCTCTTGAACAGCTCACATCCAATGAGATCTATACCATAAAGTGAATAAGTGACTAAAGAGCACAGTAAATGCTGTAATACAGTTATAAATCAAGTTCCATGACTGTACAAGAGAATGGGAGCAGTTAACTCCACGTAAGGAGTTAGATGAAGACTCCTTGAAGACAGGAGTATTTTAGCTGCATCTGAAAGTTTGCAGACATAAATATTTTAAATGAATATGCTTGTTGAATGTAAGTGAATGTGTTTACAGTCAAGGATGGGCAAAAGTAGAGTAGGAGCTTGTCTTTTCCTTTTTAAAGAAGAAATGTGTTCTAGAAGAAGTTTGCCATAGAATTCCTGCTGAGATAAGAGCCAAAACCAGCAAGGAGAACAGTAAGAGGAAGTATAGGCAGCTAGGTAGATTAGGATAGAGACATGTCCTGGATCAGGATTCATCATAATGTAGATTTAATTTGGAGTAGGAGGTGTCAACATCACCCATTTACAAAAACAAACAAACAAACAAGCAAAAATGTATAGCAATGCCCTGATGCCATGGAAGTGCATAGTCCAAAGCTCTAGTAATTTAATGTCTAAGAGTCTGTTGCAAATTTAAGCTAAAATACATTCCTCCATAAGATGCTAAGGCATTTTTGAGATATTTTGAGATGGGACCAGGCTTCAAGGAATGAAAAAGACCTTTTGAGGGTCTAGTGAGCACTGGAAGAAAATACCAGTGAAATCCTTACTCTTCCACATTTGGCCCTACTTTTTTTAATCCGTGGATACATAGTCTTTAAAAAAAAATTTCATGTTTTCATTTAAAAGTAGCACCACTAATGTTTTATTGAAATACATTACTAATAATAATATTTATTAATAAGTCCCTAAATGTTCCAAAATTGATCTTATAAGACCCTAGAACCCCAGCACACTGCAATTGTGGCATATATAAAACACATGTGGAATGCTGAGGATGAAGGAAAGGAGCTTTTTTGGTATTTGGTGGAAACTGACAGAAAGCATTTTCAAACTTCTCAAATTTGAGAAATAGATTTTTTAAAATTATTTATCTTTTTGGATCAGTTTTCAGAACAGTAACTTTGTTATCAGGAGCGACTAATGAGTATGCTTTTTAAAATCATTGAGATTTTAACATGCTTGCTATTTTTAATCCATTGTAGTATTTTACATAGATTTATGTATATATACTTATTTGTGACTGTTGACATTGCAACAATATTCAAGAATACTTTGGAAATATTCACTTATCCTCTACCCAGTTTTTTCATTTTTTTTGCTTATTTTCTTCTATAAGCATAGTTGTAAAAATCAGAATGTTTTTAATGTTTTAATGACTTCAACATTCAGAGTAATTAGATGCTGAAAGAGTCCCTTGAGAGAGAAAGTTGGGTAACCACTGATACGAAGTGAACCAAAAAAATACTAGGTAGTCTTAAAACTGAAGAACAAGGCCTGAATAATTGGAAATAGCCAAAGGACATGTTGGCGATTGTGCTATTACAGAGGCTAGTTCTTTAGAATGGTTATATTTTAATACTTTGGAAATGGATCAAAAGCAGAGGTCATAGTTGAAAGATCAGAGGTGAAGTAACAGGGAAAACATAATAATGAGCTTTTACTTTAATCACTTAATGCACAAGTTTAAGTCTGATTTTCTTTAAACAAAGGACTATTATTTGAAGAACACCAGAAGACCTTGACAAAGAGAAGATTATTTGAAGTTTAAGTTCTAAACTCTTTTAAGGGTTTAAAGTATTGTGAGGAGACCCTTTAAAACACACCACCACTGTTGGGGACTCAGCAAAAGTGAAATGAGGAAGAACCCTATTTTTAATATCTTTGAAAAGGAGATTCTGCCTTTAGAAGAGTTCTCCAGAGTTCACAGGTTGGAAAACCAGCCTATTATAGCTGGTTTTGTATCTGGCAATTTTAATAATCCTTAGACTGACATGATGAACTAGATGAACCCTTATGGGCACTTCCAGACCTGCAAGCCTATGATGTCCTTTCCAAAATAAATCCTTGATGTACCACAAAGATCAGTTTGAAGTATCTGAGAATAGCTGAAATCAATGCCCTTCTTTCAATATCTTTTGGAATATTCTTGGCTAAAACAAATTTTTCTTATAGGCCTTAAAAATGTGATGATAATCTGCGCAACTGAATTGTGTAGGCAGCTGAAAGATAAATATATATTAATCAATCTATTGGGCAAAATATTTTTAAGTAATCTCTTAATTTTCCAAAGTTGTATAATAGCTAAAAATTCATTTCCACTTAAATATTTTAAAAATATCTCCCATCCAGAAACTTCTCTTTGGATCACTTAAAATTTATTGCTTTCTTAAACAGAATATTAAAATATTTTAAATCTCCCAGTTCAGTTCATTTGCAGACATAGGCTGAGCTGCATTTCAATTAGTTGTGCAGAAGCCATACTTTTTCAAAGATGTATATAACTTATATTTACACAAATATTCCTATAAAACTCAAGTACTTCACACAAGACTGAATGAGGAAATGTTTTATTTTAATATGTATAGTGTAACCTCACTGAAGAATTTTTATGTAACTTTATTGCTGTCACTTAGAGCAGTGGTCCCCAACCTTTTTGGCACCAGGAACTGGTTTCGTGGAAGACAATTATTCCATGCATGATGGCCGGGGCGGGGAAGGTGGAGAGGGTGGGTATACCAGTCTGTGGCCTGGGAGTCAGGGGACCCCTGACTTAGAGCAACTCTTAAGAGTTGCTTTAAGAATCTCTTATACCTACACTGTAGACAGATAAAGCCTTCTAAGTGGTAGTACATGGATAGCAACTAAAAACTGTAGCTAGATAAATAAGTGAATAAAACATGTTCTTCAGACATAAATATTTTCACAGAAGTATTTATGAGTGAAAAGATTTACTACCTGGGATTTACTTTAAAATCATACAATAAAAATTAATTTATCATTAATCCCTTTGACATTTGACTGATTCTATTATTTCTATCTTACCATTAATAACTGTATATTTTAAAATTTTTCCTGGCATTCTGGGCTTTTCTTTTTTCTTTTTTTCTTTTTTTCCTTTTTTTTTTTTTTGAGAGGGAGTCTCGCTTTGTCACCCAGGCTGGAGTACAGAGGCACTATCTCAGCTCACTGCAAGCTCTGCCTCCCAGGTTCACGCCATTCTCCTGCCTCAGCCTCCCGAGTAGCTGGGACTACAGGTGCTCGCCACTAGGCCCGGCTACTTTTTTGTATTTTTTAGTAGAGATGGGGTTTCACTGTGTTAGCCAGGATGGTCTCGATCTCCTGACCTCGTGATCCGCCCGCCTTAGCCTCCCAGAGTGCTAGGATTACAGGCGTGACCCACCGCGCCCGGCCGCATTCTGGGCTTTTTAAAAAAAGACCTTGATTTGCATAAAATATAAATCTTTCCGTTTAAATGTAAATACTAAATATTGTAAATCCCAAATCTTTTATTACACTCTCCAGAAAAACAAAATAAAATAAAAAGCTTCTACAATGAACATGTCTTTAAAGTACTCATGAGCATGGCAGGGGGGTGTTGGGGGAATTCTGTCAACTCAGAATTTTATATCCAGAGTAAATATCCCTTTAAAAATCAAATGGAAAAGAATAAATAATAAATAAAAGCCTCTGATAGGTGTCTTGGCCAAAACTGATACGAAGTTAGTTTATTTCAAGCTGTTAAGATTGTCGTTTTTTCACATAGTCACACACATAGCAAATCGCAAGCCACACTAAGAACCAATATTAGGTAGGTTGGTGCAAAAGTAATTGTGGTTTTTTCAATTACTTTTAATCGCAAAGCAAGGCAAGAGAAATTTGGTTTTCAACATTGTTGAGTGCAAGACAGAGCAAAACCAAATTTGAAAACCAAATTTCTAGCCTTCCACCTTCCCAAACTGCTCCTCCCACTGCCCCTATCTCAGCAAGTGGCAACTCCAATCTTACAATTGTTCAAGACAAAAATCTTAGAACCATCCTGGGCTCCTCTCCCTTTCTCACTTCTCTCATCTAATCCATTAACAAAACAAGTCAGCTCTATTTACAGAGTATGTCCACGTCTCTGACAGCTTTTCGCCATCTCAATTGCTACCAGCTGGCTTCAAGCCACTGTTAGCTCTTATCTTACTGTAGTAGCCTCCGAGCTGGTCTCCTATTTCTGCCCCAGACCGGGACAGGATATTGTCAACACAGCAGCCCACAATATTCTTTTTCATATAAAGATCAGCCCACATCATTACTCTCCAGTGATTTTTTTTTTTAGCTCAAAACTCCAACGATTTACTATCTCTATCAAAGTAAAAGCCAACTCGCAAGGCTGAGGCAGGAGAATCGCTTGAACCCAGGAGGCGGAGGTTGCAGTGAGCCGAGACTGCACCACTGCACTCCAGCCTGGGCGACAAGAGTGAAATTCTGTCTCAAGAAAAAAAAAAAAAAAGAAAGAAAAAGAGAAAGCCAGAGTCCTTACATGACTTTCAAGGTCCTACATAATATGATGCTCCATTTTCCTCTGATGTTATCTCCTGCTCATTCTGCACCACCTGCACTGGCCCCTTCAAAACTTGAAGCATGCTCCATTCGGAGCTTTGAACATACTGTTCGTCTGCCGGCAGCACTCTTCCTCCAGCGACGCTATCTCCCCCAGAGAGCTACACAGCTTGCCTCCCCATCTCTTTTAATTTTCTTTAAACGTCATCTTCTCAGTGAAGATGAACTGCCCTCATGCACAATTTTAAATAGCAATCTGTGCTCCAAAGCCCTGATCCCCTTCACTACATAGCACTTGTTAGCCATCCGACATATTATATGTTTAACTTCTTTATTTGTTTATTGTGTTTCTCACCCCAACTGGAATATAAGCCTACTGAGGGAAGATACTGATGTCTGTTTGGTTCACTGCTGTGTTCTTGACATCTAGAAAAATGTCTGCCTTAATAAATATTTATAAATAAATGAATGAATAAACTTTAAAAAACAGATTTTCAAAGCACTTAAAATTTTCTCATATTCAAAAAATTCAAATAAATTACTGACTTTTTTCTTTCACAAGCCAAAGACCTCTTCTCTTTCCTCAGGTATATTTCTAGATGATCCTTCTTCCCACATTCTCACTTAAAAAATTCACTGATCATGAACAGGCATTAAGATAGCTCTAAGGCATTATGTTTCTCAAGCAAGAGCCACATTGAAAATTTCAATTTGGGAGACTGGTTTTGGGTGGATTCTGAGTTCTGAGAATCCAGAAAGAAAGGAAAAAAAATATTTAAACATTCAAAATTCCAAGTACACCCATCAATTCCCAAAACTTTTGGGGTAATCGAATTTTATTCCTGTGCCCAGTTCAGAGAGTTTGTAAATAACACTTTTTACATTAAGAGACTACAGATGCCGCCGCCGCGCCGCCGTCGCCCTCTAATGCTAGCGCCGCCTCTCGCTTGGCTGAGCTCCAGCCGAAGAAGGGGGTTAAGCAAGGAGGTCTTTATACCGTGGTTCCTGCAAAGCGGACTGCACGCAAATCCACCGGTGGTAAAGCACCCGGGAAGCAACTGGCTACAAAAGCCTTTTGCAAGAGTGCGCCCTCTACTGGACGGGCGAATACACTGCATTTTTACAGGCCTTGTACGGAGGCACGATTCGCAAACTTCCCTTCCAGCGTCTGGTGTGAGAAATTGCTCAGGATTTTAAAACAGATCTGTGCTTCCAGAGTGCAGCTATTGGTGCTTTGCAGGAGGCAATTAAGGCCTAACTGGTTGGCCTTTTTGAAGGCACCCACCTGTGTGCCATCCATGCCAAACGTGTAACAATTATGCCAAAAGACATCCAGCTAGCATGCCGCACACGTGGAGAACGTGCTTAAAAATCCACTATGATGGGAAACATTTCATTCTAAAAAAAAATTCTCTTCTTCCCGTTAGTTCTTAATGGTAGATCTTTTTCCCCCCCATGGGGTCAGAAGGTACCTAAATTTATGATTGCGAGTGGAAAAAATAGGGAATAGAAATCAGGGATTAGCAGTTTTTCCATCTTCATTCGTATGTGAATTTTTAATATTATGCGGAAACACAAAGCGTTATTGCAAGTCAAAACGTTTCAGTGAACAAGCTTCAGTGGTTCAACTTTATAATTATAAATAAACGTGTTAAATTTTTCTGGACAATGCCAGCATTTGGATTCTTTAAAAAAACAAGTAAATTTCCTATTGACTGCAACTAAATGGTGTTTGTAGCATTTTTATCATACAGTAGATTTAATCCATTCACCAAACGTTTCTGAGTTGTACTACATGCAAGTACATGTTTTTAATGTTGTCTGTCTTCTGTGCTGTTCCTGTAAGTTTACTATGAAAACACATTAAACCTAAAAAAAAAAAAAAAAGAGGCTACAGGTAATTTCATAACTGTCCTACACCCAAATTTGCCATTCCTTCAATTTTTGAGACACATACCCAGAGATGAATATGTATGTTTGTCTGGCAAAGATCAAGCTTGATTTCAGACTCCTTGAGGACAGGAAAGGTAGCATACACTTTTGCTTTTATACAGTGCACAGTGACAAGCACTGAGCTTACACTAGATATACTGTGATCAGTTTCCTTGTCCAGGCTTTCCCGCTAGCTGAGTGACCTTAAGTAAGTCATCTAACATCTCTAGACCTGTTTTCTCCCTCTCTTCAACTAAAAAACCAACAGAGTTGAACTGGTTGATCTCTGGGGCCATTTCCAGCCCTAATAGTCTAAAATGTATAACTCTAAATGCTACTGTAAGTTACTATTTTGTTTATTCCATCAGAGTTTATCAAACTTGTCATCCATGCTCCCAGATGCTTCTGTTTTTAAACTTATCATTTCTTTTTTATTATAATTTACAAATGCTGTTTAACTTATAGCCATTTTCTGTTAACACAAAATTGTGTTTGTTGATAGTAATGAGCTGTTGAGTTTTGCTGGTCGTTATTCAAACAAAATCTTGCTCTGAGACTTATTAGGAATGTTTTGGGAGGAATCCTTTAAATATTTTCTTTTTTAAATTTTATTATTATTATACTTTAAGTTTTAGGGCACATGTGTACATATGTAAATATTTTCGTCTGTCTTACAGCTATCACTCTCTGATGGCTAAAGTCCTAACTGGCTTTTTAGATTTATGATATTAATGAACCTTGCTTATGTCGTTCAAAAATTTGTGTTACATCTATAGCAGCCCTTGACTATGTGTTATGCCACTCCCTACACAATTAGACTTTAGCAATCCCACTTATCTTGCTTCTTTCTTTTCTTTTTTTAACCTTTCTTATTGTTCTTATCCTTTCTTGCATAAATTCTACTGCTTTCTTGTCAAAAATGCCTAATTCTCTCCTTCTAACCCAGTAATTCTGATTACCTTCAATATTACTATTACATAGTACTTGTACACATTGTCTATTCAGTCTTGAACAATCTTTTTACAGAGATTGATAACTCTTAATTCCTCAAAGGAAGATAGGTGCCTACAGAGTATCTAACGTTACCATTTGTCAGAACATACTTCAGAGGATTTGCTGACAAAGTCACCTCTATTCAAACTGCAGGTTTAAAAACAATACCCAAGGAATTCGGTTAAAGGAAAATAAAACAAAAAGTCAGTAGTTATTGAGGCAAATAATATCTTCATTAAAACACTGAAAATCGGCAGGGCACAGTGGCTCACGCCTGTAACCCCAGCACTTTGGGAGGCTGAGACGGGCGGATCACGAAGTCAGGAGATAGAGACCATCCTGGCTAACACGGTGAAACCCCGTCTCTACTAAAAATACAAAAAATTAGCCGGGCGTGTTGGTGGGAGACTGTAGTTCCAGCTACTCGGGAGGCTGAGGCAGGAGAATGGCGTGAACTCGGGAGGCGGAGCTTGCAGTGAGCCTAGATCGCGCTACTGCACTCCAGCCTGGGGGGACAGAGCGAGACTCCGTCTCAAAAAAAAAAAAAAAAAAAAAAAACACTGAAAATGTATAATTATTCTTAAATCCATGTAACTAGTCCCATTCATCTCTACTAGTCAGCTGTGCTTAGAACCCCAACTGCCTGCAGTATTGACTGCTGGCGGCTCACAGTGTGTCCCTCCATATGGGATCACCCTGTGACAAGGGCAGCTGCCTCTCCCAAGATTCCACCCCCTCCCTGATGACAGCCTGCACACAAAGGTGGCCAACATGGATAAAAGCCTTGGCCCCTTGCCTCAGTTTGAGACAACTCTAAAGGGCAAGCCCAGTTCTGGCACTTTCAGTGGTATTCCTTATTCCCAGTCCTGCTTCCCAAGATTACTCCCAATAAACGTACTGCACTCAAATCTTCATTTCAGGGTCTTTGTCTAGGAAACCCAACCTAAGGCAGGAGATACAAGCCCATTAAATCAAATATTAAGACTTATAGCCTGGTTTATTTTTTTGTCTAAACTAGGTCTGGCAAATAGATTTCAATGAGAGTGTCAGTTTATATCCACAGGTTAGATCTGCTTGAAGTATCATCTTGAAAATGATTCCAAGGGTAAGTCTGCTGATTTGTAAAGAGTACCATGATCAATTTAGGATGTCTTCCAAGGATGCAGAAGGAAGCAACGATGGAAGAGTGCCAGGGATCTACCACCCCTGTAGCATCTATTGGGTTTGCCTGCCCAGTACTCCCTTTTCTGACAGCAAGACCCTGATTTTACCTTGGAAAAACACCCTTCTGCGCAACCCCCACCATCTCACCCTCTCCTACTCCAAAGACAAAACACCCTAGGACTGAAATCAGCCTAATCTATCCACTGGCCAAAGTGAATTTTCAAAGATAGGTATGTGAGGTAGGTCAGTCTGTTGAAAGTAAATCATTTCAGTGAACTTTCAGAAGAACTTTTAGCTGTGATTGGTTTTTTTGGCATGAGAATGTAAGTCTAAACATGCTGTAATCATAACCTGAGGATAATCTACTTCAGTATGAATTCTATATAGAGGAAAGAAGAATTGAAAGACTACTACATACTACTACTACAACCATACCTGAAGTCAGTCCCTTGGATTTCTGAGTTGCATGAGTAAATAAATCATTTCTCTTTGAATTAAGCCATTTTGACTTGTGTTTTGGTTTCTGGCAACTGAAAGAGTCCTGACTCATGTACTTAAATTCATATCTAGTAACTCAGCTATGTATGAGGCAAGAAACTATAGAAGGTGGAACAATACTAAATATTTTGACTCATATAAAGGATGATTGTGCACAATGAGTGTTTTATTTTAATTTATTCATAATCATTTTTATTTCAGAAATATTGAGGGTCACTTTTTTTCATGTAACGTGATTTCATACACTTAGTTCTAAAATTCACTGGGAAATTCATGCTAAAATGTGTCCCTAGAAGTAGATTATTTTCAACTATTTATAATACCTTTATATTATTGTAACCCAGATACCCTGTCCAGTATTTCAATTTCATAAGCATAATTTGGAAAACTATAACTGTTAACCAACATTCATTATGTGAATAATACCTAATGTGAGTCAAGTTTTAAACTGCTTCTAAATTGACTGTAACATGGCAGGAACAAATAAATGAATTAGACCTGAGGCTATCCACATGAGAAATCCAAACATATTCTATTGGTATCTCTCATATAATAATAGCTGATACTAAACATTTACTAAGGGCCAGGAACTATTCTAAGCACTTGATAGCTATTAACTCATTGAATTTCAACAATAATCTTTTGAGACAGATGTTAACATTTTATCAGTTTTATAGAAGAGACAAGTAATTTGCCTTATGTCACACAAAGAGTAAGTAATGCGCCCCAGATTCAGATCCAGATTGTTAGATCTCAGAACCAGGATACTCTACTCATACATAGTTGCTGTGACAGAGCTCATTATAATGTTTAGACTCAGGGTCCCATTTTCTTTGTGCAGATGTAGTTGTTTTCTCGCATATGAACCTGGCCTAATCAGATAAAGTCAGGCCTGGGGCAGTAGACTTGGGACAGTCCAAACACCAGTGCCTTTAAATATTGTGGGCAAAACTTAAGGCAGTCCAAAAATACCCCTCTCACCAACAATAATTCAGTATTAATGTGTTGTTTCACAGGAAACAACTGTGTTTAAATACTCCTGTTAAAATAAAAATTAGTTGAATAAGTAATATACTCATTAACATTTGAGGGTCAACTAACTATCCAGCTGGTTTCCTAGCAAAGCTTGGGAGAATTACCATGTAAGAAAGGAAAGGGAAAGTTCTAAGTTCTAAAGGAGGCTGAAAGAATGGGTATTGCAAAATGTTTTGTAATATAGTTTCATATTTGTATGTGAAAATCTACATTCTGTGTCATGAATTCTAAACTTTTCAAATCATTAATAAAATCACACCATAAGACTCATAAGAGGTGTATTAATATTTACTGCACGTGAGAATGTGCAGGTTCAGTGACAGATGATTCACTCACACACTCCTCACCCTTTGGCTTCTTTCTCAAACCATTTTGTGGCTTCCACCTCTGCCTCCTGAGAGTATTACTTATATCTATTTTTTAATCACCCTAAAACATGTTTAATGCTACAATCATGATATCATATATTTCTCATATTACCAATAAACAAAGGGAGATTTTCAAGTATTGGGGGTTAAAAAGTCTTTTAATAGGCCTTAGATGACACGTAGGTATGAAAGGGTAGGTAGTGTCATTAAATGCATTCACAATCTAATTTGGCCAATTATAGCATTTATTACAAAATAAGCACCAGGAAAAAACATAATGGCCAGCCTCTTAATTTGGGGGGAAGGAGAGTGCTATAGACTGAATGTGTCCCTGTCAAATTCATATGTTGAAATCCTAACTCCTAATGTGATTAGACAGTGGGGCTTTTGAGAGATGATTAGGTCATGAGGGTAGAGCCTTCATAAATGGGGTTGTGCTCTTAAAAAGAGACCCCGGAGAGCTCTCTTGCCCCTTACACCATGTGAGGACACAAGAAGATGGTTGTCTATAAACCAGGAAGTGGGTGCTCTCTAGACATGGACTCTGTTGGCACTTTGATCTAGGATTTTCCAGACTCTAGAATTGTGAGAAATAAATATCCGTTGCTTATAAGCCACCCCATCCATGATAGTTTCTTATAGCAGCCAGAATGAACCAAAACAAAGAGGAATAGGTTAAGAAAAATTACCTAAAATTCCACGACCTCTTTTAGTTATAAGGCTTCTTTTTATTTCAAGTTATATGTTTTATTCTTAGTCAATGGCTCAACAGATTTTTAAACTGAAAAAAGAAAACAAAACAAAAAAACACAAAAGATTACAGGATGTGAAGAAAAAGTGAGAAAAGTAAGAAAGGTAGAGAGATAAACTAGAGTGGAAGTTGGGGAAAGAGAGTTGAGACAGACCTGTTTTATACATTATGTGGTTTGGCTCATGTGCCCTGCCCAAATCTCATGTCAAATTGTAATCCCCACATGCAAGGGGAAGAACCTAGTGGGACATGATTGGATCATGGGGGCAGATATCCCCTTTGCTGTTCTTATGATAGTGAGTGTGTTCTTATGAGATCTGATGGTTTGAAAGTGTGTGGCATTTCCCCCTTCTTTCTCTCTCTCTCTCTCTCTCTCTCCTGCTCTGCCATGGTAAGACATGCCTGCTTGCCCTTCACCTTCTGACATGATTGTAAGTTTCCTGAGGCCTTCCAGTTATGCTTCTGATTAAGTCTGCCATACTGTGAATCAAGTAAACCTCTTTTCTTCATAAATTACCCATTCTCAGGTAGTTCTTTACAGCAGTGTGGGAATGAACTAATACAATACCAAGCATTTTTACAGTCTTCAGTCTCCCACTACAGAACATCTACAGGCACATACCTACTGCTTTTCTCTAAAATCTAGCCATAATCTGATACACTTTCCACTACTCTTATTCCCCACTGCTCCTCCCAGTTTGGGGCTGAGTTTCTAGTAGATGAAATCACACAAATAAATAATGAAATAATTTTAACTGTTAGCAACTTCATTAATTTATACAACTGTGTCAAGCTCTGTACTGGCCACTGAAGATTCCATTGTGAACAAATCAGAAATACAATCCAAACCATGTATACAATTTTAAATTTTCTAAAAGCCACATCTTAAAAAGGTAAAACAAAACAGGTGAAAATAATTTTAATTACATGTTTTATTTATCCCAATATATCCAAATTTTAACATTTCAACAGTTAATCAAATTTTAAAATGTTAATGGGACATTTACTTTTTTCAGATCAAGTCTTAAAAATCTAGTGTTTATTTTACACTTATATCACATGAGTTCGATAGCCACATTTCAGATGCTCAACAGCCATATGTGGCTAGTGCCTATCAGGAGATACAGAATGTCTTGTCTTTCTTTTTAGGATACTAAATTAATCAGTGGATTCAGATGTAGTCAACTTGATCTTTAATCAGCCATTTATTATCATTGCCTGAATCCATTATTTCATTAGAGTTTGCAAAATGGTGACATTCTATTATTCCCTCCACATTTATTACCTGGAATTTTTCCACAAAGAAGAATTTTACTACATTAAATCTTTAAGTATCCTGAGGTACAGTTCTTATATGAAAGAAAAAACAAATACTTGACTCTTTCCTTTTATTTACCAATTGTTAGAATGAGTTGATTTCCTAGCATCCTTCAAAAGTGACCTTTTTTGGTACTATCATCAACACATAGATTTTAATATACCTGATGTGTTTTAACCCATTGTAATTATTATTATTTTTGATGTTCAACTTGTCCCAAATCTATGCAGTGAGAGCTCTTTCCAGCTGGACCCTGTGTCCCTTTGACATAACCCCAGTGGTCATCAGTAGCTTTCCTATTTATTAGCATGAAAGATAAACCTGGTTTGTATTACATATATTTCCTGCCTCAGACCTGGAATCAGCCATTTTGGTAAGCCGCAGTGGAAAATGGCATTTAGAGACTACAGTCCATAGGAGAAAAAGCAAAACAAAACAAAATAAAAAAAAAATTTTCTTCCAAGATAGAGTCTTACTCTGTCACCCAGGCCTTAAGGTAGTAGTATGATCTTGGCTCACTGTAACCTCTGCCTCCTAGGTTCAAGCAATTCTTCTGCTTCAGCTGAGATTACAGGTACACGCCACCACACCTGGCTAATTTTTGTATTTTTAGTAGAGACGGGGTTTTACCATGTTGGCCAGGCTTGTCTCGAACTCCTGACCTCGTGATCTGCCCACCTCAGCCTCCCAAAGTGCTGAGATTACAGGCATGAGCCACTGCACCCGGCCCCAAATAAAACAATTTTTAAGGGATAGGTCAGGAAGGCAGGGAGAAGATCTGCCAATAAGAAGAAGAAGGGACATCCTAAAAAGCTGGAGAAAAACCTAGAGAGCAGGTGATGTCACTGAAATGAGGAGAAAGGATATTTTAGAACAAGCAAATAATGAGCTACGTCAAATTCCACTGAGGTGTCAATGCAGATACTATGTTAGGGAGATGCAGGGCTCAGTGTTTTAGACCTTTTCTCATTTGTGTTTACACTCACACCTAAGTAATCTAACCATTCTTTTGGTTTTAAATATCATCTTCTGACTCATGGTTTACAGACTTATATATAAGCAGCCCTGATCTCTCCCCTAAATTCTTGACTTGAATAGCCAACTGCCCACTCAATATCTCTGTTTGGGTACTTAGCAAGCATCTTGAGCTGGACACATCTAAAATTTGGACTCTCGATTTCCATGTCTAATCTCAACTCTGCTTCTTCCCTGGAATTCGCTATCTCAATAAATGATACAATCATTCCCTCAGTTTCTCAAGCCAAAAAAACTTGGAAAAACTGATTCCTCTTTCTCTTATCAGCAAATTCTGTAAAAATTCTGCAAATCCCTCACATTTCTCCACTCTCTAGTCCAATGCACCATCCTCCCCACATGTACCACTGCTCCAGTGAGTTCCCTAAACAACAGGCAGCATAATATTTCTAAAATGTAACTCAGATGATGCCCCTCCCTTACTCAAAAACATCCAAATGTATCCCATTGCCCAAAGAATCCAAAGTCCTGAGCTTTCAGTCGGAACAAGATAAAGTAAACACATTTCATTCATCCTATTCCTCCCACTATTTACAAAACAAACCAATCCTGGACAATATTCATAACGTAAGTAAAAGAAGACAAAACTGGAGGAAAGAAAGCAGACTGGTTAGGGTCCCCAGGACTTGAAGAATGGCATAGCTATGAATCTCCTAGTCTTTGTTTTGTTTTGTTTACCTCTTATGTATCCTAGTCTTGGAGAGGAACACAACCTAAAACACCAGCAACCACACACACATACACACGCACACACACACACACACAGATCCCAAAAGGACAAAAAACCCTAGCCAAAAGATGGAGGAAAAAGAAGTCCAGCAGGACATAAATATTTTAACCATACCTGCTCTATTCCAGATGAACACCAAGAGAAAAACAATGCAGCCATACACCTTCCCTTCCTCACCAGATGCTGCGGCCTGGAGACTGTGGGCAGAGCCTTATCTTCTATCTCTGCCATACAATAATGAAATGGTGTTACTCCTCCTTGCAATGAAAGAAAGGAGCTGTTGAAATCTTGAGAAAACTTCTTAGAAGTCCATGCATGTAACCCCAGAAACAACATAGCAAAAGGTTTGAAAATTGAACACTCTTCTGAAACACTGCCCAGAATTCAAGTTGGTCTCTGGGAAGCACACAACTGGAGCAGACCAGAACAACACTGCAAAGGCTTTGAAATCTAAATTGGCATTTGAATCACAGCCCACAAAAGTAGGCTAGGATGTATACTCTTTATATAAACAGGTTGAATCCTTGCTAAAACAGAAGATTTAAATAGAAACCAGAGTCTTATACTTAGTATTCATAATGTTCAGGATACAATATAAAATTACCCATTATGGCAAAAACCATGAAAATCTCAATTTGAATGAGAAAAAGCAATCAAAAGACACCTACACTGAGAAAAGACAGATGTTGAAATTATCTGACAAGGATTTTGAAGCAGCCATCATAAAATGTTTCAACAAGTGATTTTGAATTCTCTTGAAACAAATGAAGAAATACAAAGTCTCAGCAAAGAAACATAAGCTATCAGGAAGACCAAAATGGAAATTTTAGAAATAAAAAAAACATTGAATGAAATTTAGCACTCACCTATTGACTGAAGAGCAAAATGAATGTGATAGAGTTAAAAATCCGTGAATTTGAAGATACATCAATAAAAATTATTCAGTCTGAAAACAAGGGAATAAAGATTGAAAAAAAAATGAACAAAGCCTCAAAAACCTACTGAATGATAACAAAAACTATAACATTTGTGCTATCTGAGTCCCAGAAGGACAGAAGAAAGAGTGCAGGGCTGAAAAAATATTTGTGGAAATAATAGCTAAAATCTCCCTAAATTTAACAAGAAACATAAACTGCAGATTCCAGAAGTTGAGCAAATCTCTAACACAATAAACTAAAAAAACAGTCCAGGCTCAAACACATTATAATCAGATTTTTGAAAACTAAACACTAAGAAAAAGCTTAAAAGCAGTCAGAGAAACATGATGCTTTATACTAGAAAAATTCTTAGAATAACAAAGGATTTCTCATTAGAAATCATGGGGAAGTGGCACAAAATTTTTTCATGAGGAAATAAAAGAAGTCTCAATCCAGAACACTATATCCAGTTAAAATGTTCTTCAGAAATGAAGATGAAACAAAGACATTCTCAGAGGAAGGAAAACTAAGAATTTTTCACTAGCAGAACTGCTCTAAAAGAATGGCTAACAGAAGTTTATCAAGTAGAAAGAAAATCCAAAGTCCTCACCATGGTGGGTCAGTATCTGGTGTCTTGCCCTCATCTCTCCTGGTGGCATTTGGGTAATGGTATGATACCTGAAACCATATTGCAGCAACCATGAAACCAGCAACCATACTGCAGCAATGAGGGTCTAAGCCTGCAACCAAAACCAAAATCCTGAGGATGAAAGAGCTTAAAGAAGAACACAAGGATTCCTGATTGGATCACTATATCAGTGAATGAAGCGATCGTGAATCTAACATTGGGCTTCTTTTCATATGACATAATAGATTTCTTACTGTTTAAGCTTTTTTAGTTGAGAATTATTGTCACTTATGGCTGAAATTACAACTGATATGGGATTTGGGATTTATTTTTCCTTGCAGGAGTCTTCCTGGAGAAAATTAATTAAAATATACGGAATATTTATTTACAGGCTGGGCACGGTGGCACATGCCTGTAATCCTAGCACTTTGGGAGGCCAAGGAGGGCAGATCACCTGAGGTCAGGAGTTCAAGACCAGCCTGGACAATATGGCACAACCCTGTCTCTACTAAAAATACAGAAATTAGCCAGGAGTGAAGGCGGGCACCTGTAATCCCAGCTTCTCGAGAGGCTGAGGCAGGAGAATCGCTTGAACCCAGGAGGCGGAGGTTGCAGTGAGCCGAGATCATGCCACTGCACTACAGCCTGGGTGACAGAGCAAGACTCCATCTCAAAAAAAACAAACAAACAAAAAGAAAACTCACTTACAAAGATGTTTGTTACAGTATTATCACGATTATTTACAATAGTGGAATAAAAACATGAGCATAGGGGAATATCCAAATAATTACTGTTATGCGGCCATTAAATTTATTATTGTGAACAGTCTTAAATAACAGAATATTATAATGTTAGGTAAAATAAAAATATACGAAATTTTAAAAACCATTTAAAGTCTGGTAGGAGATACACTAAAATGTTGCCTTTGCAGATGAGTAATAGAATTATACATTTCTTTCTTTTTTATACTTTTTTGTATTTACTTAATTATCTACAGTTGGCATGTATAATTTTTATAAAAATAAAAAATATGCTTAAAACATATGCAAGACTATAATTGTGAAGAGTATATGTAAACATGAAAAATGTTTCAGTAATATTAGCAAGTTAAAAACATAAAATTTTACTAACAGTGTATGTGTACTGCAATCTACATACCAAAATGAATGCACCTTTTCCATTAAGGTATCAAGACTGTGTGTGTGTGTGTGTGTGTGTGTGTGTGTGTGTGTGTGTGTGTGTGTCACTGCCTTTACAATGAATACCATTAAAACAGAAAGTCTAATCCAGGTTTTTCTTCCTCCTCTGTGAAATTTTTCCTAACCTCTCTCAACACAGTGAATCACTTTCATCTACTAGTATTGTGTTCTTTTCTTGCTTCTATTATTGCAATTAGTACTAATTCCAACACAATTAAAGTCACAAACAGTGAAGTAAATACATTTTAATATCTAATTCGATAAAAAGATATGGATTGATCTTTAACACCTATTGCTAAGTGAAAGAAGTCAGTATGAAAAGCCTACAGACAGTATGATTCCATTTAGATGATATTATGGGAAAGGCAAAACTATAGAAATGATTAATAGATCAATAGTTATCAGGGATTTGGGGCTATGAGGAGAGTTTACTAGGTGAAAAACAGGGAATTTTTTTAGAGCAGTGATACTATTGTGATGGTGAACACATGATATTATGCATTGTCAAAACTAATGGAATTTTAGATCACAAAGAATGAACCATAATATATGTAAATTTTTTAAAAAATCATTTGAAGGAATGCAGACTGTGACAAAATAATCAAATCATATTACAAATGTGTAAATGTATATAAGTATAACACAACTGCACTGAAGGGAGTGGAAGAAAAAGTTGCTGACCTAATTAACTTGGGAGCCTGTAACACTAAAGGCAAAAGGAACTACACGCAAGCACGGTACTCTAGTTGATAAAGTTGTTTAAACCATTGTATATGTATACTGGAATTAAAAAATTAAATAAATGCATGGCAGATAGTAGATGCCAAGTTTCTCACTGCTTTAAGTGCGAAATTACAGATAAGCACAGGGAGAAGGCTAAAATGATTCATATAACAGTGGAGGAAAATTAAAGACATTAGTATAAATTTTTGTTTAGCTTAATACAGACACAGATTGGATATACACAGAAATACTCATAGATATGTGTATTTATAGGGATTAGCATACACACATATATTTCCTTGCTTTTTCAGGTGAGAGGGCTTAGAAGTAATGACATCGCAGCAGTGACAAGCATACCTAGTGTCCAAATTTTGGTTTCTAATACCATTTTCCAATGAAAGGGACCAAAGCTCCTTGGGGGGGAATGGCTGATCCTAGAACTCAGGCAGGAAATAAATAAGATGAGCCTGGAGCATCTTGCAGTACAGGAATGTAAAAAATGTTATACACACATACACACACACACGCACACTAATGGGAGTATGTCAAAGGGACACAGGAGCCAAATGAAAGAGCTTAGTGGACAAAGTTGGAACAATTTGAGCAACAAAATTAAGTACTGTTGAATTATAATACCATACTGATACAAATTATTAAAAATTACTGAATAAATAAATGGGGAGAATAAATTTCTCATGAGGAAACATTCCAAATAATTTATGTAGATACTCCACCCTCAAGAGATGGAGTATAATTTCTCAATCTTTTTTTTTTCTTATACTTTAAGTTCTAGGGTACACGTGCACAAAGTGCAGGTTTGTTACATAGGTATACATGTACCATGCTGGTTTGCTGCACCCACTAACACATCATTTACATTAGGCATTCCTTCTAATATTATCCCTTCCCCTGTCCCCCATCCCATGACAGGCCCCGGTGTGTGATGTTCCCTGCCCAGTGTCCAAGTGTTCTCATTGTTCAATTCCCACCTATGAGTGAGAACATGCAGTGTTTGGATTTCTGTCCTTGTGATAGTTTGTGCAGAATGATGGTTTCCAGCTTCATCCATGTCCCTGCAAAGGACATGAGCTCATCCTTTTTTATGGCTGCATAGTATTCCATGGTGTATATGTGCCAAATTTTCTTAATCCAGTCTATCATTGATGGACATTTGGGTTGGTTCCAAGTCTTTGCTATTGTAGGTGTGCATGTGTCTTTATAGTAGCATGATTTATACTCCTTTCAGTATATACCCAGTAATGGGCTGGCTGGGTCAAATGGTATTTCTAGTTCTAGATCCTTGAGGAACTGCCACACTGTCTTCCACAATGGTTGAACTAGTTTACACTCCCACCAACAGTGTAAAAACATTCCTATTTTTCCACATCCTCTCCAGCATCTGTTGTTTCCTGACTTTTTAATGATTGCCATTCTAACTGGTGTGAGATGATATTTCATTGTGGTTTTGATTTGCATTTCTCTGATGACCAGTGATGATGAGCATTTTTTAATGTGTCTGTTGGCTGCATAAATGTCTTCTTTTGAGAAGTGTCTGTTCATATCCTTTGCCCACTTTTTGATGGGGTTGTTTGTTTCTTGTAAATTTGTTTAAGTTCTTTGTAGATTCTGGATATTAGCCATTTGTAAGATGGGTAGATTGCAAAAATTTTCTCCCATTCTGTAAGTTGTCTGTTCACTGTGATGATAGTTTCTTTTCTCGTGCAGAAGCTCTTTAGTTTAATTAGATCACATTTGTCTATTTTGGCTTTTGTTGCCATTGCTTTTGGTGTTCTAGTCATGAAGTCCTTGCCCATGCCTATGTCCTGAATGGTATCGCCTAGGTTTTCTTCTAGGGTTTTTATGGTTTTAGGTCTAACATTTAAGTCTTTAATTCATCTTGAATTAATTTTTGTATAAGATGTAAGGAAGGGATTTGGTTTCAGCTTTCTACATGTGGCTAGCCAGTTTTCCCAGCACCATTTATTAAATAGGGAATCCTTTCCCCATTTCTTGTTTTTGTCAGGTATGTCACAGATGAGATAGTTGCAGATGTGTAGTGATATTTCTGAGGCCTCTGTTCTTTTCCTTTTGTCTATATATCTGTTTTGATACCGGTACCATGCTGTTTTGGTTACTGTGGCCTTGTAGTATAGTTTAAAGTCAGGTAGTGTGATGCCTCCAGCTTTGTTCTTTTTGCTTAGGATTGTCTTGGCCATGTGGGCTCTTTTTTGGTTCCATATGAACTTTAAAGTAGTTTTTTCCAATTCTGTGAAGAAAGTCATTGGTAGCTTGATGGGGATGGCAGTGAATCTATAAATTACCTTGGGCAGTATGGCCATTTTCACGATATTGATTCTTCCTATCCATGAGCATGGAATGTTCTTCCATTTGTTTATGTCCTCTTTTATTTCATTGAGCAATGGCTTCTAGTTCTCCTTGAAGAGGTTCTTCACATCCCTGGTAAGTTGGATTCCTAGGTATTTTATTTTCTTTGTAGCAATTGTGAATGGGAGTTCACTCATGATTTGGCTCTCTGTTTGTCTGTTATTGGTGTATAAGAATGCTTGTGATTTTTGCACATTGATTTTGTATCCTGAGACTTTGCTGAAGTTGCTTATCGGTTAAAGGAAATTTTAGGCTGAGATGATGGGGTTTTCTAAATATACAATCATGTCATCTGCAAACAGGGACAATTTGACTTCCTCTTTTCCTAATTGAATACCCTTTATTGCTTTCCCTTGCCTGATTGCCCTGGCCAGAACTTCCAACACTATGCTGAATAGGAGTGGTGAGAGAGGGCATCCCTGTCTTGTGCCAGTTTTCAAAGGGAATGCTTCCAGTTTTTGCCCATTCAGTATGATATTGGCTGTGGGTTTGTCATAAATAGCTCTTATTATTTTGGGATGCATCCCATCAATACCTAATTTATTGAGAGTTTTTAGCACGAAGAGCTGTTGAATTTTGTCAAAGGCCTTTTCTGCATCTACTGAGATAATCATGTGGTTTTTGTCTTTGGCTCTGTTTATATGCTGGATTACATTTATTGATTTGTGTATGTTGAACCAGCCTTGCATCCCAGCGATGAAGACCACTTGTTCATGGTGGATAAGCTTTTTGATGTGTTGCTGGATTCTGTTTGCCAGTATTTTATTGAGGATTTTTGCATCGATGTTCATTGGGGATATTGGTCTAAAATTCTCTTTTTTGGTTGTGTCTCTGCCAGGCTTTGGTATCAGGATGATGCTGGCCTCATAAAATGAGTTAGGGAGGATTCCCTCTTTTTCTTGATTGGAATAGTTTCAGAAGGATGGGTACCAGCTTGTCTTTGTACCTCTGGTAGAATTCAGCTGTGAATCCCTCTGTTCCTGGACTTTTTTGGTTGGTAGGATATTAATTATTGCCTCAATTTCAGAGCCTGTTATTGGTTTATTCAGAGATTCAAGTTCTTCCTGTTAGTCTTGGAAGGGTGTATGTGTCCAGGAATTTATCCATTTCTTCTAGATTTTCTAGTTTATTTGCGTAGAGGTGTTTATAGTATTCTCTGATGGTAGTTTGTGTTTTTGTGGGATCAGTGGTGATATCCTCTTTATCATTTTTTATTGTGTCTATTTGATTCTTCTCTCTTTTCTTCTTTATTAGTCTTGCTAGTAGTCTATCAATTTGTTGATCTTTTCAAAAAACCAGCTCCTGGATTCATTGATTTTTTTGAAGGGTTTTTTGTGTCTCTATTCTCTTTTAGTTCTGCTCTGATCTTAATTATTTCTTGCCTTCGGCTAGCTTTTGAGTATGTTTGCTCTTGCTTCTCTAGTTCTTTTAATTGTGATGTTAGGGTGTCAATTTTAGATATTTCCTGCTTTCTCTTCTGGTCATTTAGTGCTATAAATTTCCCTCTACACATGCTTTAAATGTGTTCCAGAGATTCTGGTACATTGTGTCTTTGTTTTCATTGGTTTCAAAGACCATCTTTCTTTCTGCCATCATTTTGTTATTTACCCAGTAGTCATTTAGGAGCAGGTTTTCAGTTTCCATGTAGTTGTGTGGTTTTGAGTGAGTTTTTTAATCTTGAGTTCTAATTTGATTGCACTGTCGTCTGAGAGACAGTTTGTTGTGATTTCTGTTCTTTTACATCTGTTGAGGAGTGCTTTACTTCCAAGTATGTGGTCAATTTTGGAATAAGTCTGATGTGGTGCTGAGAAGAATGTATATTCTGTTGATTTGGGGTGGAGAGTTCTGTAGATGTCTATTAGGTACGCTTGTTGCAGAGCTGAGTTTAAGTCCTGGATATCCTTGTTAACCTTCTGTCTCATTGATCTGTCTAATATTGACAGTGGGGTGTTAAAGTCTTCCATTATTATTGTGTGGGAGTCTAACTTTCTTTGTAGGTCTCTAAGGACTTGTTTTTTGAATCTGGGTGCTCCTGTATTGGGTGCGTATATATTTAGGATAGTTAGCACTTCTTGTTGAATTGATCCCTTTACCATTATGTAGTGGCCTTCTTTGTCTCTTTTGATCTTTGTTGGTTTAAAGTCTGTTTTATCAGAGACTAGGATTGCAACCCCTGCTTTTTTTTGCTTTCGACTTGCTTGGTAGATCTCCCTCCATCCCTTTATTTTGAGCCTATGTGTGTCTCTGCATGTGAGATGGGTCTCCCGAATATGGCACACTGATGAGTCTTGACTCTTTATCGAATTTGCCAGTCTGTGTCTTTTAATTGGCACATTTAGCTCATTTACATTTAAGGGTAATATTGTTCTGTGTGAATTTGATCCTATCATTTTGATGTTAGCTGACTATTTTGCCCGTTAGTTGATGCCATTTCTTCCTAGCATCAATGGTCTTTACAATTTGGCCTGTTTTTGCAGTGGCTGGTATTGGTTGTTCCTTTCCATGTTTAGTGCTTCCTTCAGGAGCTCTTGTAAGGCAGGCCTGGTGGTGACAAAATCTCTCAGCATTTGCTTGACTGTAAAGAATTTTATTTCTCCTTCACTTATGAAGCTTAGGTTGGCTGGATATGAAATTCTGGGTTGAAAATTATTTTCTTTAAGAATGTTGAATATTGGCCCCCACTCTCTGCTGGCTTGTGGAGTTTCTGCCAAGAGATCCGCTGTTAGTCTGATGGGCTTTCCTTTGTGGATAACTGGACCTTTCTCTCTGGCTGCCCTTAACATTTTTTCCTTCATTTCAACCTTGGTGAATCTGACAATTACGTGTCTCGGGGTTGCTCTTCTTGAGTTGTATCTTTGTGGTATACTCTGTATTTCCTGAGTTTAAATGTTGGCCTGCCTTGCTAGGTTGGGGAAGTTCTCTTGAATAATATCCTGAAGAGTGTTTTCCTACTTGGTTCCATTCTCTCCATCACTTTCAGGTACACCAATCAAACATAGATTTGGTCTTTTCACATATTCCCATATTTCTTGGAGGTTTTGTTTGTTTCTTTTTACTCTTTTTTCTCTAAACTTCTCTTCTCACTTTATTTCATTTATTTAATTTTCAATCACTGATACCCTTTCTTCCACTTCATCGAATCAGCTATTGAAGCTTTTGCATTCATTGCGTAGTTCTTGTGCCATGAATTTCAGCTCCATCAGGTCATTTAAGGTCTTCTCTACACTGTTTATTCTAGTTAGTCATTTGTCTAATCTTTTTTCAAGGTTTTTTGCTTCCTTGTGATGGGTTCGAACATCCTCCTTTAGCTCAGAGAAGTTTGTTATTACTGACCTTCTGAAGCCTACTTCTGTCAGCTCGTCAAAGTCATTCTCCATCCAGCTTTGTTCCATTGCTGGAACTGCAATCCTTTAGAGGACAAGAGGCACTCTGGTTTTTAGAATTTTCAGCTTTTCTGCTCTGATTTCTCCCCATCTTTGTTTTATCTACCTTTGGTCTTTGATGTTGGTGACCTACAGGTGGGGTTTTGGTGTGGATGTCTTTTTTGTTGATGTTGATGCTATTCCTTTCTGTTTGTTAGTTTTCCTTCTAACAGTAAGGTCCCTCAGCTGCAGGTCTGTTGGAGTTTGCTGGAGGTCCACTCCAGACACTGTTTCCTGGGTATCACCAACACAGGCTGCTGAACAGCAAATATTGCAGAGCAGCAAATATTTCTGCCTGATCCTTCCTCTGGAAGCTTCATCCCAGAGGGGCACCCACCTGTATGAGGTGTCAGTTGGCCCTTACCAGGTGGTGTCTCCCATTTAGGCTACACAGGGGTCAGGGACTCACTTGAGGAGGCAGTCTGTCCATTCTCAGAGCTCAAACACTGTGCTGGGAGAACCACTGCTCTCTTCAGAGCTGTCAGAGAGGGGCGTTTAAGCCTGCAGAAGTTTCTGCTGCCTTTTGTTCAGCTATGCCCTGCCCCTAGAGGTGGAGTTTACAGGGGCAGCAGGTCTTGCTGACCTGCGGTGGGCTCCGCTCAGTTTGAGCTTCCTGGCTGCTTTGTTTACCTACTCAAGCCTCAGCAATGGTGGATGCCCTCCCCCTGCCAGGCTGCTACCTCACAAGTGGGTCTCAGACTGCTGCACTAGCAGTGAGCAAGGCTCCGTGGGCAAGCGACCCACCAAGCCAGGCATGGGATATAATCTCCTGGTGTGCTGTTTGCTAAGATCATTTGAAAAGCACAGTATTTGGGTGAGAGTGTCCCAATTTTCCAGGTACAGTCTGTCATGGCTTTCCTTGGCTAGGAAAGGGAAATCCCCTGACCTCTTGTGCTTCCCAGGTGAGGCGATGCCCTGCCCTGCTTCAGCTCACCCTCTGTGGACTGCACCCACTGTCCAACAAGTCCCAATGAGATGAACCAGGTACCTCAGTTGGAAATGCAGAAATCACCCATCTTTTGCATCGATCACGCTAGGAGCTGTAGACCAGAGCTGTTCCTATTTGGCCATCTTCTATTCCTTTATCATTCCTCACTCTTTAAGTGTAGTGAACACATGGTGCCTGTCTTGCAAATAGTACAATACAGAAAGGTAAAGAAAAGCTTAACTTTACAGTGAAGAAACCTGACAAATACTACCCTAGCCAACTAATTAGTGTTAAAATTAACAGTGATAGGTCATGTTAATAATATGTATCCTTGATATGATGTGATGAGAAGGGCACTTTACCTCTGTGGTCTTCTTTCCCAAAACCCATACCCACAGACTAATAATGAGAGAAACATCAGAACAAACCCAACTGAGGCACATGCCACAAAATACCTGACCAGTACTTTTCAAAAATGTCAGTCTTCAAAACAAGAAAAGTCTGAAAGACTATTATGGCCAAGGAGATCCTAAGGAAACTCAATGATTAAATGTAATGTGGTGTCTTGGATGGGATCCTAGAACAGATAAAGGACATAAGGTTAAAACTAAGAAAATCTAACCAGACTGTAGACTTTAGTTAATAATAACATGTCATGATTGGCTCATTAATTTTGACCAATAGACCACATAAATATAAAATGTTAATAATAGAGGAAATCATGTGTGGAGTATATGGGAACTCTTAGTACTACCATCCCAATTTTTCTATAAATCTATGACTATTCTAAAATCTAAAGTTTATTTTAAAAAGTAATTAGCAATTTCAGCCAAATACTCTGTCCATGAGCCAGGCAGGGTGATGTAGATGGAAAACTTCTGAACTCATAGTCAACACCAACATCTTCTTTCAAGTATTCTGCTTGTCATGAAGAACTCTCAGCTACAGATTGTGACTGTGCCACAAAGCAGCTGCATAGCTTTGGAACGTGAATCTGTATTCTCAATTTTAAAATGAGGAGTTGAGTAGATGATCTCCAAGGCCCAGACCTTAAATTCCAGCATTTTTATCAGAGCTAAATTCAAGATCTGTTTCACTACCTACATACATTTTAGGAAAAGCCTCTTGACCTCCTGTATTCTCAGTTTTGCCTGCTTTAAACTCAGAAGACTAAAATAAATAATATTTAAAGACACATCCTGCTCTACAAATCTTCAACAACCACGTTTCACTGTTTCTGTTAACTTTAGTTCACTTTAGCCACCTGACCCACCTCATAACACTACCAATTATTTCAGGCCATGATTTAGACTGAAGTCTTCATGAGAACAAAGAGTAGTTTAATTTTGCTCACAGGGGTATCCCTAGGGCCCATAACAGTGCTTGGCATTTAATTGACACTGAATTAATATTTGTGCAATGAACAATGAATGTTTAATTTTCAAAATCATGCTTACACTAAAGAGAAAACAGAAAACTACAACTCTCCCACAAAGACACCCAGAAGGAAAGAGCCAAGAGGGTATGTCCATGAAACCAAAGAGCTTTATCATAGTAACAATATCATCCTGCTGAAAAATCACAATCATTTTGAAAACTGTCTCTTTACAAAGCAGGGTTATTAATAAGGTTATAAATTCCTTATCACTTTCTTACTGAGACAGAAAAACTGAGAGAAGACATTCAGAGGAAAAACACAACCTAGAAAGCCCCATCTCTAGTCATAAAGACTACCAGTTGTGTGTGCACAAACTTTACCAGAGGATTATAAAATGAATAAAGTAATATTTTCCACAGGAAAAACATAGGCTGTTAGAAAGATATCAGACATATTGCTTAATTGTGGATTTAAGAGCAAACAAGCCAATGGGGAAAGTGATACATTAAGTTTGGGGTAGTAAAAAGTAATGAAAAGAGAGCAGGAAAGAAAGGAAGAAAACATTTATGTTTTACTGTGAATATTTCACTACATCTATTGTAGACTTTGGCCTCTAGCAGTGTTCTTAAAGTGTAAGCTTTGACCCAACCTCTTACATCAGAATGGCAAGGGATGACAGAAAAATAAAGATTCCTGAATGCCACTCCTGACCTACTGAATCTGAATCACAGAGGAAGAGGCCTGGCAATCTGAATTCTTAATAAGCTCCCCAGGTAATCTTACATACAACTGTGCAGAACTGCTGCCATAGTAAGTTGTGATAATCTCTCTAGGAAAAAAAAAATGCTTGTTTACACAAGGCATATAACTCTCTCAGACGATCAGGATGTCATTCAGCATCCTGGAAATGATAAATACCCAAACACGTTCTATAATTTTAGAAGCATAGAAAAATAATAAAAAATAATAATAAAGGTTAATTTGAGGTTAATTTAAGCTCACAGAGATAAAGAACGGCATTTTACTTTGAGCTCACAATGGAACTAAACCACATAGATAAGGAAAAGTAATTTTTATAAGATTTGACATAAAAACTTAAAATATTTAGTTCTAATTTCAGTATATTGTAATCAAACCACAAATTTTATGTGAATTCATCTATTCTAACATTATGATTAAACACATATTATGCTTCAATTGGTTTAATTTGAATGGGTTAATGGCTTAATTTTGGGGTACAGAGTTTGACAGAGAAAGAAGTATGATTGGGATGATGTCTGTGAGCATTTTTTTTTTTGAGATAGGATCTTGCTCTGTCCCCCAGGTTGGAGTGCAGTGGCATGATCTCAGCTCACTGCACTTCCCACGTTCAAGTGATTCTCCTGCCTCAGCCTCCTGAGTAGCTGGGACTACAGGCGCACACCACCACTGCTGGCCAATTTTCATATTTTTAGTAGAGACAGGATTTCGTCATGTTGGCCAGGCTGGTCTCGAACTCCTGACCTCAAGCGATCCACCCATCTCGGCCTCCCAAAGTGCTGGGATTACAGGCGTGAGCCACACACACTGTGAGCATTTTTATTGAGCATAGCACTCATGGGCCATACCTATGAAGCAAAATTTACATTAAAATTAGTTGAAATTTGATTAGAATTTGCCGTTTCTAAAGAATGTTCGAGTTACTCTTGGACTTTGTTTCTCCTTATTCTTTTTTTGAGACAGGGTCTCACTCTGTCACCCAGACTGGGAGTGCAATGGCAGGATGATAGCTCACTGCAGCCTCAAACTCCTGGGCTTAAGCCAGCCTCCTGCCTCAGCCTTCTGAGAAGCTAGGACTACAGGTGCACACTACCACACCTGCCTAATTTTCTTTTTTTCATTTTTTGTAGAGACTATGTTGCCAATCTCACTATGTTGCCAACGCTGGTCTTGAACTTCCAGAGTCAAGGGATCTTCCTGTCTGGCTTCCGAAAGTGCTGGGATTACAGGTGTGAGACCCTGTGCTTGGCCTTTTTTCACCTTATTCGTTTTATATGCCTTTAGCAAGTAATGATATTATCACAAATGGCACCTGGGACTCATGAAAACATATTTAATTCATGTATTCTGTGAACATGAGATTATTTAATCTATTTACAACTGGAACATCCTAAGGACTCAAGTTTATCTAAAGAGGCAGTTTTGGAGACCTGGCTTTTGTTTTTGAAACCAATCCTAACACAGTTTCTGTAAGTAGATGAGGATGAGTATACCTGTTTTAACAGTGGGAGACTGGAAATCATAAACCCAAATATCACAGTGATTCATTCAATTATCTATCTGATAATTCACCAGAATATGCATAATTTCTGTTCCCATGTTTTTTCTTAGCATTAAACCACTTCCTCATAGTCAAAAGTATTAAAACCTGTAAGAGTGTTGCTCAGTGAACAACTCATCTTAGTCTGGACCACTGGCTACCCTGAAAGCAAAGTTTCCTGATTCTTATCTCAACAAAAGATTTTCGCTGGAAAGTATAAAACAGGAAAATGAGTAGGTTATTGTAATATAGTATTAAGTATTGGTTTGACCAACTTTAAAACTTATTGTCTTAGTTAGAAAAGTGCAAGGAATGTGCAATTACTCTCCACCTAGAATAGAGTTCAAAGTCCACTTTGACTGAAGTGTAGCTCTTCAAAGGAGCCTGTCTCCTTAATTGTTGATTCTGCAATATCTAACATAGCACAGTGTATACAGCAGAGCTCAATAAATATTTGTTGACTTGACATCATAAATTCACTTTATAAATTCTTAACTATTCTGTTGTCCTTGAAAATAGTTCAAGAAAGTTCTTAAAATAAGTTTACTATAGGGCCTCCTTAATTTTAGTGCTCTCTTCGGCAGCACATATACTCTAGGACCCCCTTAATTTTAAAAGATTCCTAGAGTCCTGAAATATATGTACTAATAAAGAGTTATTTTTGTTTTATTTATTTGTTGTGGCACATCCATGGTACAAGAGTATATAGTCAGGGCTCTCCAGAGAAACAGAACCAGTAGGATATATAGATATATAAAAGATTTTTTGTGGGCCGGGAGCGCTGGCTCACGCCTATAATCCCAGCACTTTGGGAGGCCAAGGCAGGCGGATCACGAGGTCAGGAGATTGAGACCATCCTAGTGAACACTGTGAAACCCCGTCTTTACTAAAAATACCAAAAAAATTAGCCAGGTGTGGTGGCGGGCCCCTGTAATCCCAGCTACTCAGGAGGCTGAGGCAGGAGAATGGCCTGCACCCAGAGGGCGGAGCTTGCAGTGAGCAGAGATTGCGCCACTGCCCTGCAGCCTGGACGACAGAGCGAAACTCTGCCTCAAAAAAAAAAATATTTTTTGTGGTATCAGCTCACAGGGTTATGGAGCCTTGAGAAGTCCCACCGTCTGCGATCTGTAAGCTGGAGGTCCAGGAAAGCCAGTGGTGTAGTGTCAGTCCAAACTCAAAAGGCTGAGAACCAGGGGAGCCAATATTGGAAGTCCCAGTTTGAGTCCAAAGGCCCAAGAACTAGAAGCACCAATGTCTGAGGGCAGGAGAAGGTGGATGTTCCAGATCAATACAAGACAGCGAATCCACCCTTTCTCTGCCTTTTTGTTCTGTTTGAGCCCTCGATGAACTGAACAATGCCTACCTGCATTGGTGAGGGAGGATCATTTGTACTCAGTCTACTGATTCAAATGTGAATCTTCCCAAACACCCTTATAGAAACACCCAGAAATAATGTTTTACTAGCTATCTGGGCCTCCATTAGCCCAGTCAAATCACCACATAAAATTAACTTCATAAAGAGTGGCATGTACTTAATTTTCAGACCATTCTTCAGTAAGCAAAATTTATGTTAAAATTAGTTGAAATTGCCGGGCGCAGTGGCTCACGCCTGTAATCCCAGCACTTTGGGAGGCCGAGGTGGGTGGATCATGAGGTCAGGAGTTCAAGACCAGCCTGACCAATATGATGAAACACCTTCTCTACTAAAAATACAAAAATTAGCCAGATGTGGTGGTACGTGCCTGTAATCCCAGCTACTCAGGAGGCTGAGGCAGGAAAATTGCTTGGAGCCAGGAGATGGAGGGTGCAGTGAGCTGAGATAGCGCCATTGCACTCCAGCCTGGGCAACAGAGAAAGAGTGAGACTCCGTCTCAAAAAAAAAAAAAAAATTAGTTGAAATCTGATTAGAATTTGCTGTGTTTGAACTATACGTTTGTAACTTTGATTAAATTCAGCATTTCTAAGTGATTAAGTAAATTAAATAAATGCTGGAATTTCTGAAAAAGCAATTATAATCAAGGAAAACATTTTTCATCTAGTTCTTCAAGATAAAAAGGCAATATTGGAATTATTCCAATTACAATAGTTCAAGAAAAAATCCTGATTGCTATCTCTTGTATTGGGTGGTAATACCACATAAGAATACTTCAGACAGTGGAAATACAATAGTAGGTGCAAACAGTATGCAAATAAAAACCTCGGTAGCAAATTTTTGGAATGAAGTTTATTTGTTCTTTGCAGAAATGCTTCTATGTTTTTAAAAAATTTGAACATATGAGCAAACAGACACCAACTTAAGGTACTGAAAAAGATAATGAAGTTAATAAAGGTACAAGAGTTTGGTAGTTCTGTGTTTGATAATATAATTTTAGAGGTTTAATTTGATTTTTCTACAAATTGTGCTTTCATATTAACATCTTATTATTTATCATTCTTCATTCTGCAAGTGTACTGTGTTCCAGTAAGAGGCTTCACGTGCATCTATTATTGATGGGAGTATAAACACAACCATTCTGGAAGACAATTTTACTGGGACTCTCAACTTTTCAAATGCACATGCCTTTTGTTCCAACAATTCCACCTCTAATTTGGTCTTTCATAACTTATTTGCACATGTGCATAATGTTAGGTGTACAGATTTTTTCATTGGAATGTTTTTTAACAACAAAGAGCTAGCAATAACATATAGACCTATCAATAGCGAACTTGTTAGATATATGATGAAGTTGCATGCTATGGACATGGGTTTCTATTATTTTCATTATCTTATTTTTTAAAATTTTAGATTCAGGGCGTACTTGTGCTTGTGTGTCACATGGGTATATGGCATACTGGTGGGGACTGGGTTTGTAGTGTACTCATTGCCCAAATAGTAAAGATTGTACACACATTTTCATCATTTTATTCTCTACTCTTGTCTGGATGTTGAATATTTTGTAATATAAATACTCTTAAAAAGTAAAATAAAAGTGATGAGTTGAGTCTATGAAATACCACAGCACTCTAAAAGAATACTGTAAATCTATGTCCATTCACTTGAAATTATTTCAATGATAGGTTGCTAAGCAAGTCACAGAACATACATAGTATGATCGAGTCACATAAACAAAAAAATCAAACATATGTAGGGAAGGAATGGGGTGAGTATGGAAAGAGATCTGCAAGATATGCACCAAATTATTTATTATGGCTGCCTTTTGGGTTTGAGATTGGTGTGGGGAGAGGCAGTATATTAAGATTTTGACTTTTTACTTTATGAATCTTTGTATTATTTATTTTTTTCTTTTTAATAAGCATGCATTACTTTTTTTTTTGAGATGGAGTCTCATTGTTGTCACCCACACTGGAGTGCAGTGGCGCAATCTTGGCTCACTGCAACCTCTGCCTCCCGGGTTCAAGCGATTCTCCTGCCGCAGCCTCCTGAGTAGCTAGGATTACAGGCACCTGCCACCATGCCCAGTTAATTTTTCTACTTTTAGTAGAGATGGGGTTTCGCCATGTTGGCCTCGAACTCCTGACCTCAGGTGATCCGCCCACCTTGGCTTCCCAAAGTGCTGGGATTACAGGTGTGATCCACTGTGCCCAGCCGCATGCATTACTTTTGTTTTGCTTTTTATAAAAATAATGAAAGAAGGAAAAATAAGGGGCTCTAGTAATTTGTCAGCCTACATTTTTTCTGAAATGAATTAGTTTTAGAAATTCAGATGAAAATTTAGAATAAAATAACTTGTCAGATTTAGAAAATCAGATGTACATACTATTGTAACTGAGAGGACATGTGGAAATAATTTGAAGAAGTGGACTAAGCATCTACATTTATATCTTATTCTGTTATGATTATAGCATTGATGTAGTAATTGTTTATATAAATTACATACATTGACTCAAGTGTTGTTAATAAAACTAATAAATCAACCATTAAGAAGCACTTACATATAATTTACGTTGCTTAAATTTAAACTGGATTTGAATTAAATACAGTGGACACTGCACAAGAAATTCCAGTTGTAACTGAGAAGGTAATTTTGTCCAATTTCAGACAAGAGGATAACTTCTGAGGTCAGTTGACTTTTCTTTCATACATTGATAGGTAATAGTTTTAACCTGCATTTTACCTGTCAGAGACATTGTTAATGGCAGGATCATGTAGGATCATGTCTTATTCATCTACCTCCACCTAGCTCAGACTCTGAAACATAGAAGTGCTCAATACTTCATTAAACTGGTTTTTTTCCCCCGCTACTATAAGTTGCATTTTAAATCTTCTCACATGAATTCTTTTTAAAGGACATTTGATCCAAAATCCTATAATAATATATTGTAAATTAACACCGATTTTGACCTAAAATTTTTTAAATTCTGAATCCCAAAGTTACTTCTTTATAGCCAAATTACAAATTTGGTTAATCCAGGGTAAAAGACCTCATTTCATACTAATGATGCTGCCGCCTCACTCTCTATTCTCCAGCCACACTTGCCTTCTTCCAGGCTCTTGTACACATCAAGCTCATCACCAGCATAGGGCCATTTCATTGGTTTTCCCTTGTTCCCAGACCTCCACATGGCTAATGCCTTTATATAATTCAGGCCTGAACAGAAACATCACTTCCTTAGTGAAATTATTAATCAATTTAAAGTAGCTCTCAACACTCCCAGCCCACTTCCTACCCTTTCTAGTCTCTCTTGTTAAACCCTGTCTCACTGTTTTCAAAGCCTTTATCAATTACCCGAAATTATCTTGTTCATTTATTTGGTTCCTTTTATATTGACTCTCTCCTCTTCTTCCCTGATTGGAGGTAAATTCTATCACAGTGGAGGCCTTTCCTGTATGGTTCACTTTTGGATCTCCCATGCCTAGAATACTGAGTGTTCTACTCACTGAGGGCATTCAAAAACTCTGAGATTGCATACAGTAAATATGAAACAGCAAGTGCATGTCTGCACTGATCCCTTCCTTGGCTCCTTGAATTATTCCTGTCATAGTAAATATTTGATATTTCCAAAGGATACACCCAACTTCCTCTAAAATCACTGAATTAACAATCAGACCATAGCATACGATCTCATCAGTTTCCTCAATTATAAAACTGTTATACTACTATGCACCTACTTCAGAAGTTGCCACGAAAATTAAGAAAGAACAGCAAATTCATGTTGTGTGGATGCAGAGGGCTCAGTTGGCTTACTCACTGGCAAAATGCATGATTTAAATGTCTATACAAAAAAGGTATCAACTAAGGCCAAGCACAGTGGCTCACGCCTGTAATCCTAACACTTCGGGAGGCCAAGGTGGGTAGATCACTTGAGCCCAGGAGTTCAAGACCAGCCTGGGAAACATGGGGAGACCCTGTCTCTACAAAAAATGCAAAAATCAGCCAGGCATGATGGCACATGTCTGTAATCTCAGCTACTTGGGGACTGAGGCAGGAGGATTGCTTGAGCCCAGGAGGTTGAGACTACAGTAAGCCAAGATTGTGCCACCACACTCCAGCCTGGGCAACAGAGTGAGATCATGTCTCCCAAAAAATAAAAATATAAGGTATCAACTACTATTTCAAACCATGCATTTTGGGTGGGGTTGGGAGTAATGGCTGGTAGAATCAAAAATGTGCTGGTTATCAAAAAGTGTAAGACAGGGTAGTCACAGTAGTTCGCACCTATAATCCCAGCACTTTGGGAAGCTAAGGCAGGAGGATGACTTGAGGCCAGAAGTTCAAGACCAGCCTAGGCAACATCAACAGACATTACCTCTACCAAAAATTAAAAATTTAGAAATTAACCAGGCATGGTGGCATGCCCCTGTAATCCCAACAACTTGGGAGACTGAGGCAGGGAGATCGCATGAGCCCAGGGGTTTGGTGTTACAATGAACTATTATCATGTCACTGCACTACAGCCTGGGTGACAGAGCAAGACCGTCATTTAAAAACAACAAAAACAATGAAATATGACAAAATAAGTGGTAAGCTTCCTTTAATACATGATCTCTTAATGTACACCCAGCTTGGCGAGCAGTGTAGCCTTGAAGAAAAGCTGAGTCTGTCTTTACTCAGGAAAGTAGAAGTGGTTCATAAAAGATGAGAGTGGAAGGCACAACAAAGTTACTTGAGTAATTCTACTTCCAAATGTGAAAACCACATTATCTACATCATGGACTAAGTTTCTACCAACAAATGAAACAATGAATATTGAGCAAAGTCAATATGATTTGCCTTTTAAAATAACTAAATTTCCTGACTAATTCAAATGAAAGCATAATCAGAGAAGACTATTTCATTTGTATCACATAGGCAAATCTATAGCTCTATAGCTTAAAAAGATAAATCAGAAAAACATTCTGATGTTAGCTATGTCAAATGTGTCATCAAACCCAAGTGGCAAATAGGGAATGGTATGGCAGACCAAGTTAAAGAGGTGATTTGGTATTGTATGTCCTGGACAAGATGAATGTCAAAATAGTGTACCTTGGCAGAGTGTTTAATGGGAAGAAATGAATGCCCATGCTCCAAAGGCTCCACAGCCAAAATGGAGTAGTCCATTTTAATTTTCAGAGGAATTTGGTGAACAAATGACTAGATATCCACCAAACCTTGATGCTAATGAAAAATACAGTGCATTCTGAGAAAATCAATATATAGTTTGCCTGAAGGTATCCCAAAGGAAACATTCAGTTATTGAGGTTTAAAATACGTTAGCCCCAGAATAATAAAATTCTTGAATTGCAGGCGTTTGCAAGAACAGCAAAGGGGTTAAAGACATTTTATATTTTATCAAAGCTTTAAAACTGCTGCGCAGAGTTTTTATGCATTTCATATTTTTTCCTTGCTGCTTCTTCATGCAAAAGCCTTCACCAATTCCTGAGAGCTTTGCTCTACTGTTTAGACCTTCTTAATTTGTTCTTCAAATAAAATATCCTCAGTCCCACTCCTACCTGGCTTCCACAGGTTCACAGGGTTACTAAAGATTGGGTTGGAGGAATTGGGAGCACATCTTGAGGAACAGATATTTGTCACAATGTCTCAGGATTGTTTGTTGTTTTGTTTTATTTTGTTTTTGGAAAATAAATACTTTTTCAGCCAAACCACTTTGGGCTTTAATTTTGTTTATAAATCTTATTTTGTTTAATGACATGAAGAAAAATAGGGACTTCTCTATTTAAAAAAAATAAATGCAAGAAAAGTGTCAAGATGCAAATATAAAAGGCTCAGACGGTCTCTGTAAGAAAAAAAAAAAAAAAAAAAAAAAAAAACCCTGAACCATAGGTTGGCAATTTAGCAGCTCAGTTTGTCGTAAATGATGATGTTAATTCAGATAGTAATCTAATTTGACCCTAGCAGTCTACACTTATGAGTTAATTCTTCAGTAATTGTTCAATAATCGTGAATTGAAGTCCTTCCTAGAGAGGAAAATAAATATTTTGGACATAAATCAGACAAGGTAGTTTAGTACATGCAACATACTACATTTCCCTTCTTTTACCAAGTTACAAAACTATCAGTAGTTTGTCAAAGGGATGATTGAAGACAAGCATTTGCCAAAAACTAATTTTACAGAACCAATACTAAATGCAGTACAGAAGTATTTAAAAGTAGTATCAATTTAATAAACACTTTTCTTCTGATTAAAAAAGTATTTGAGCATACTGACAAGTACATTTTTTTCTCCTGCAAATACTACTGAACTTGCTCTAATATTGGTGATGAGAATAACCATTTAAGAAGGTTTTTACAAAGTTAGCTTCATAATTATCTTTTAGTAATCACTTATAGCCTTTTGGTCCATTGAGTCACAAACAGAAACATTGGGATGGGATTTTCATATTCAGAATTCATCACAAAGAAACATCTTATAATTTATTTTGTCAGCGTAGCTCTAAGTCACTTATTCCTATCCTTTATTTTTGAACTCTTCAGAATGTTCCTAAGTTTGTTGGTACCATGAAAATTTCTTACATTTTCAAAACAAAATTTTTGTTCATTCTAAGAAAAAAAAGGCTGGGCACGGTGGCTCATGCCTGTAATCCCAGCACTTTGGGAGGCTGAGGCAGGTGGATCACCCAAGTAGTAGGAAAATATTTGCCATCCTTTGATAGGTTTCATCAGTAAATCACCTATAGATGATATGAGGAGTGAACTCCTAAGTCATATATCCCTCATATATGTGATGGTGAAATTGCGTTGAAATTTGTCCCTGAGATTTGTGCTGTTCTTTAGAAACTATGATAGCAAAAAATAGCACAAGATTCCAAGTCTTAATCCAATTGAAAATCTTACTTGAATTCGAGTCTACTCACTATGGTTTAGTTTAATACTGTCAGTGAATGAAACAAAATATGACCATTTCTTTGGCAATTTTCAAAAAGAACTTCACTAAATACTAAAGAGAATAAAAAGAAAATTAACAAAAGACTATAATTGCCATGAACCCATGCAAATTATAACAGCTTCTGAATGATATTTTTTATTGCAGAAGAACATCTTGTTATATTACTTAGTCATTTAGGCTACATTAATCCATTTTCTCTCAGAAAAAAATATAATACATGAAGTACATCAATATTGTAAAATATCAGCACTCAAAATTATCATAATGAAGCCAAAAGTAAACTTGGACATGAAATGTGAATTTTTTTAAAAATCTAATATAGATGTAATAAGAAATAGTAAGAAATCTACATGTTTTTATAGAATATATAAAAGTTTATGGTAAACATATATAACTTTTCATGAGTAATACATTTCATAGTATTACATAGAATACTATCTGGTTATAAAGTTGCTGCTTTCTGCCACATTAATGAATATGACCTGGTATATATTTAAAAGGTAGCACTGTGTAATGGAAAGAACTGCTTTGAGAGCAAATACATCAGCGCTAGATATGACCACTTTCTAGTGGTATGGTAATGGACAAATTGCTTTTATTTCTATGAGGTTACTGTAAGGATTAAATAAGACAAAATATGCAAAACACTTGGTTCACAGTCAGCTTCTAGCAATCAACAGTGTCTATCTCATTTGCAATTCTCTTTCCTTATGATGCATAGACATTTATTCCATTTTTTAAGATATTAACAACTAACCAATAGAGTTGATGGTTTTGACAGACACCTATATTTTTAGAACAACGTCATACAATCTTCAGTGAATATCACAATCTAGCATAAACCTGGCCATATCTGTCAAACATAAACTTTTTTTCAGAACATGTTTGTTTGTTCATTAGACAAAAAAAATTAAGACCAACCTGTTAGTGGTTTTTGGAGTTAACGCTTTGATTTCTATCATGTCTATTTTTTATAACCTGTTAACTCATTTATTTCAAAAAATTGTATAAATAAAATTCAGTCATAAATACAATAAAATATTGTGATTTTAATAACTTCTAGAAGATATCTTCATATAATTAAACAATATTTTTAAGCTATTAGGAAGGGATACATAAGTAAAATGCACTGAACAATTCAGTTGTCAATTAAAATCATTTTACAATTCAATGCTTGACTTGAAGCTAAATAATACTATTATAGAAAAGCAAATAAAGTTTCAATTAATACTATTTAGAAGAAAGTAACACTCCGATTCAAAAATACTGTGAACTCTAAGTTAGTCTTATTTATTTACCTCAAAAGTCCCCCAATAGAACACTGAATTCAGAATAACACTGCGGATGAAGTTCTCAGTGTTTGCTTATTTTTTTAAATTATGACAGAGTTTTTCTGATCTTTCAATACTACAATCATTTTTTGCCCCAGCAATACTTTTCTAGTTCTTAAAATACTCTGTGGAATGTACAATAAGGTTAAACATAACATTCTGTCTTTGAGGTTTTCCTTGGGCAGAAGAAGAAATATAAAAATATTAATTTTATATATTATGGCCTGAAGAAAGCCTAACAGCCAAAACATCACCTTTAACTCAGTTTCTATTTTTGAGTACTTTATCAACCAACCCCCTCTTTCATTCTTTGGTCTAAAAACTGGTATGGGATTCACTGTCAGTATTTTAAATAGATTCTGGCTCTTTTGGGTCTCATTACAAAGTCTCTCAATATTACAAATCTTTTTTCCTCCTCATTGTACAATAGCAAATGAATGCTTAGTCCAGTTGCAGAAAAGACAGCACAATTGGCTATTTATTTAGGTTCAAAATTTAAGATTCACTTTTATGGTATGTGTATTTTCAAACCATTCACTTAAAAAGGATATTCTTTCTATATTAAGTAATAGGCTGGGTCATAACCATATAGATACTCATTAATTCACAACATGTCCTAAACCTGGGGTTGTTGTAAAGGTGAATGCACAGACTGCAGTTGGTTTAGAAGTACAAACTTGAAGGCCGGGTGTGGTGGCGCACGCCTGTAATCCCAGCACTTTGGGAGGCTGAGGCGGGTGGATCACCTGAGGTCAGGAGTTCACGAACAGCCTGACTAACATGGTGAAAACCTGTCTCTACTAAATACAAAAAAAATAGCCGGGTGTGGTGGCGCATGCCTGTAATCTGAGCTACTTGGGAGGCTGAGACAGGAGAATCACTGGTACTTGGGAGGCAGAGGTTGCAGTGAGCCAAGATCATGCCATTGCACTCTAGCCTGGGCAACAAGAGCGAAACTGCTAACCATCAACAGATGGTGTGGAACTATTGGCTATCTACATACGAAAAATAAACTGATTCATACCTAACACCACAAACAAATACAAAAACAAAATGGAGGATAGACCAAAAAGGAAAACCTAAAACCATAAAAATTCTAGAAGAAAAAATAGGAGAAAATATTTGTAAAATTAGGTTAAGCAAAGATCTCTTAGATACAAAAGCCTGATGTATTAAAGGAAAAATTGGTACTTCATCAAAGTTAAAGACTTTTGCTCTTCAAAAGATATGGTCAAGAGAATGCAAAAAAAGCTACAGAGTAGGAGATAATATTGGCAAATAACATGTATTTGATAAAGAACTTGTACCCAGAATACGTAAGTCAAAAACTAAAACTCCTTAGCAATAAAACCAACAATCTACTATTTTAAATGGGCAAAAGATTTGAACAATCACTTTACCAAAGAAGATATATAAATGTCACTAAAGCACATACAAAGGAAATTTTCTAAAGTGATGGATATATTAACGATCTTGATTGTGATGATGGCTTCATCAATCATCAGGAAAATGCAAATGAAAACCACGACGAGATACCACTACATACCTATTAGAATGTCTACACTTAAAAAGGGCCAGACCCAGTGGCTTACACCTATAATCCCAGCACTTTGAGAGGCTGAGGCAGGCAGATTATTTGAGGCCAGGAGTTCAAGACCAGCCTGGCCAACATCGCAAAGCCCCCGTCTCTACTAAAAACACAAAAATTAGCTGGGTGTTGTGGTGCACGCCTGTAATCCCAGCTACTCTGGTGGCTGAAGCAGGAAAATCACTTGAACCTGGAAGGCAGTGGTTACAGTGAGCCAAGATTGCACCACTGCACTCCAAGCTGGGCAACAGAGTGAGACCCTGTCTCACAAAAACAAAACAACATTAAATTAAATTAAAAGACTGGACACACTGTGTTGCTGAGGATGTGAACCTAGAGGTCTCATATACTGATGGTGGAAATAAATACTAGCAAAGTACAACTTTAAAAAATATTTGGCAGTTTCTTAAAAAGTTAAACATACAACTACCATATAATCCAGCCATTCCACTCCTAGGTATTTACCCAGGAGAAATGAAAGCCTATGTTCATACAATGAGTTAAACACAAATGTTCATAGAGACTTTAATTGTCAAAAACTGGAAATAATCCAAATCTCCATCAATAAGTGAATGGATAAACAAATTATGGTATATCTATCCACTGTAACGCTACTCAGAAATAAAAAGGACTGAACTACTGATGCACTCAACAACATGGATGAATTATAAAATGATTATTCTGAGTGAAAGAAGCTAGGCCAAATATAAAGAGTACATACTGTGTGATCAAATTTATATAGAATTCTAGAAAACACAAACTAACCTATACTTAGGAAGATTAGAAGTTACCTGAGTAACTTGGGGAAGGCAGGAAGGGGCAGGAGGGCTGAATTATAAAGGGGCAAAAGGAAATTCTTTGGGGTTACAAATATGTTCATTATCTTAATTGTGACTGTGTTGAAACTATCCAACAGGATGAGAAGACCTTGTCTGGAACTCAGGGGATTCTTTGGGCACTTCTTAGGGTTAGTATGTCCAATAGTAAAAGTTAATAAAAAGCTACAGTTTAAAAAGGGCAGAATTCAGACACATCACAAATGAAAATTTGGGTAACTCTGTCATGTAAAGGACTTTGACCAGCTGAGGTCCTGGCTGAGAGAGGGCAAAGGAAACATGGAATAAGTAATGAGAGAAGGAAGTTATAAACATCAGCTACTATCTCTGACTAGTTACAAAAATTAAAACAAATTGGCTCTGCACATTTTCTTCCTTCCTTAGATAATTTGGGAATTATAACTCTAGGCCATTGGTTCAGTGAATTGAGAAACCCAAAATAGCCAGGTGAAATTCACACCTTTAATTCAATGAAACCATATGGATCCTGTGATGAAGACCTTCCTTCCTTAGGAATCATGAACTCCAAACCCAAGGCTGTGGAAACAGAAAGCAAAAATTCTGGAAGTGGGTTTTAACTGTAATTGTAAGAGGAGCCACTCCTACTTCCAACCCTGAATTCCCAGACCCATATATTCTAGCTATGGAGGCAAAGCATCATATTTTGATCTGTGATTCAAAGCACATACTGCATTCCCTAAGGTAAAGCCCCATCCTTCAGGGTGTTGTCTCTCATCTGAAGTCTAATTTAGCTTTTAGGAGGCCATTCCACTTTTATTGGGCCAACTGTTTCTAGATGATGGATATATGGTAAGATCATTGAGTCCTTGGACATGAGACCATTCCTGCAATTATTTTGCTATGAAATGAATTCCTTTTGATAGGAAGACTGTTATACAGAATACCATGAGCATGAATACCATGAAGGCATTCTCTAAGACCAGGTTTGGTGGTGCTGGCAGGGAAACTAAATCTATACCCAGAACGTGTTTCTTATTCCAGTGAGGACAAAACTGGAAACAACACTGAGTCTTTGGGGAGAACCAGCCACCCTGGTTCTGACTGGTGACTGTTGCTTCCATCTGATGTTAGTATATTAAGCAATCGGCAGTAGTGGTAACCAGATCAGCCTTAGAGAGGGAAAGATGTTGAGTCCATGCTGAGCTTTCCATTCCTACCACCACGGCCACCTTGTATATCGACTGATTGAGTAAGAACCAGGACGGCTACGGAAAGAGGCTGTCTGACTCCAGACAATAAATGAGTAAATCTGTCCATGTGATTACTGAGTGTTCTCTGCAGTGGATAATTTTTTATGAGCATTCATGTGGGACATAAATATCTTCATACCCTGTAACTATTTGAAAGGTACCTCTTCCCCAGATTTCCTTGTCCTGTTCTTTCTGAGTTTCTGATCATCTGATCAAACCATTAGCAACTGCTCATAAATTCATGTAGATATATATCTTATGGGTGTAATTGTGTCTCCTCAAAATTCGTATGTTGAAGTCCTAAGCCCTAGTACCTCAGAATGTAACTGCATTTGGAGATAGGGCCCTTAAAGAGATAATTAGGGTAAACTGAGGTCATATGGGTGGGCCTTAACCCAATATGATTGGTGTTGTTCCAAGAAGAGGATATTAGGAAAAAGACAACCACAAAGGAAAGACCATATAAATGTACAAGGAGAAGATAGCCATCTATCAGTCATGGAGAGAGACCTTGGAAGAAACCAATGCTGTTGACACCTCCATCCTGGACTTCTAGTCTCCAGAACTGTGAGGAAATAAATTTCTGTTGTTTAAGCCACCTGGTCTGTAGTACTGCAATATGGAAGCCTTAATAAACTACACCAGTGTAGTTCTACTCATCTCTCAAGTCAGACAAAATGGACAGCCTAATGGACAGCTTGAAATTCTGCCTACTAGAAAGATTGCCTTTCGTAAAATATTCCTGTACATCAAAACATTCTAATTACCACTATGTCGCTGCAGCCCTTAAAAACAAATGTGCCCAACCTATTTTTGGAAATTAAGTGCTACCATTTGACCGAAAGAAGACAATCACCAGAAAGCTGTTCAAGGATGCAGGTGCTCCTTTCACTAATGCACTTCTCTAAGCCTTTGTAAATTGAGTGTCCTCTGGGCTGTCCCAGGTGATGTAGTTAGGTAATAGCTATGCACAACATGCATAAGTCCACTCCAATATTCCTGTCATCATAAACCCTTGGCTTCTACTATTCCAAAGAAATTCTGGCATATTTTCCTCATTATATATATAGGCCACCATTGAGTCTAACTTTTAGTCAACCAAACAAATTAATTGTTAGAGTCACTTCCAGCTGCACAAGCTAATGCATTGAACTCAGAATCTCTAGTAAGAGTATCCATATCAATAAATGTGGCCCAACCCAATGTTATAGTGCTTCTTCCTTGGTCCAATACCCTTAAGAAATCATTCCTGGCTGTATTTCCCAGATTTCATCCAACACATATCAGCAAAATTTTGCAGTTCTCTTAGCACATAAGCTATTTCCTCCTTGCTGAAACTTCAGAATTGTATTCCTGGAGCATACTGAGATATGACCCTAGTAATGAGTCTAGTGACAACAAAGAATGGTTGGGGTGGGTCTTGAGAAGAATGGCATTCCCTTGCAAACAACTGCCCTGGGTAGGGTTATCAGAGGATTTTCAATAGGGGATGGCTAGTCTTAGACATGAAAAGGTAAGTTCCTTCCATTAACAATGCCTTCACCCCCCATTTCAGAATCCCACATCTTCCAATTGATGCCCTTACTTTTATGGGACAGACTTGGCAAAACCGTGAATTCAACTTATGTTAGAATTGTGTAATCTGCATAATTAAATTTGGTGTTAAATTTTCAGCAATATAGGTGTGGTTGCTACAAGAAATAAGGTTATTTTAAGGCCAAACATAGAAGCTCTCAGGTTCTCTCACCATGTTTTAAACCAAGAGTTAGAAACCTGTGCTTCTCATTTGCTTTCTGGAAATTTCCAGATCATTCAAAAGAATTCATCCCATACCAAGGTTCTTTTAGTCATTAACATAGCCATAGTGGCCAAGAGTGGCACCTGCTTAGTCTCCCAAAATGCTTGTCTCAGAAGGTACTTAATTACAGTCAACTATTGGTGATAATTTGATTAATTTTGATGTTACTACATGCCATGGATTACTAGCATCTCTTATCCTATTGGTACAAATTTCAGCATTTTATTCAAGCCTAAGGACATTTCCAAACCAACCCCAAATCCCATTTTTATAAAATACTCTCAAAATCATTCTACTTTATTTAGACTTTCTTTAGTATATATCCAACTCATTTCCTAGCCTGTAAAATATTATTGGTACCAATAATTGTATAAGAAAGGATACCAGTAATAAATTGCAAAAATGTTTTCAAATGTGATAAACTCTCATGTGAATCACTGAAAAAGCATCTTTCTTATATTGCAGTAAGTCTGGTTTAGTGATTGGGAACTAACATTTAAATGATAAATCTAATGCTTATTTCAAACCAACAATTGTACGCTGCCTCTCCAGGAATCTGTATGTAGCTAAGCCACAGATTGACTCTGTTCTGATTTTAGATGTATTAAGGGCACTGTACAGATACTGAAACCAAATTCCTTAGGAAAAAAAGAGAACATTTTAATTTCCACTTTGATTTTGTATAAATTCTTTTTGACTGTCCTAAATGTATAGCTATTTGGGAGAAAATAACAAGGCCTGTAATCTTTTTCCTAGCTATCACATTATAGTAAACTGATTTTTTTTTAATTTCCCTTCTCTATAATTCCTCGTGGTAGGTAGGAAAAAGAAAGATAATTATCTAGAATTCAACTTTTACTAAATAGTAAGATGGCAAGCATCAATACTACTTCTAGAACTAAAACAAAATACAAATTACAAAAACTAGTTCTGAACTGTATCTCTTAAGCACAAAGTGAGGTTGCAAGACAGATGATGATTTTCTAAATTTAAACAATGTTCATAAAAGAAAGCTTAACTCTTACAAATCTGTAGTTTTTTTTCTGGAACTTAGATATTGAGTAGATCCAGTTCCCTAAGAGTCATGAATGTCACAGTGTCAACAAAATGTTTCATAGAATATGACTCAGCCATTTAAATGAGTAATGATAAATCAAGTTACACAAATTTTTTTGTTCTACTTACTTCAGCCATCACAATAGTAGAAAACAATGGATAATCCTAATTTGTAAATTGACTCTTTTATTATATCAAGTTATGTTGTAACAGATTTAGTATAATACATTTGATTAAACATTTCAAGAATGTTGAATCAAACTGACATTGACTACAGTAGCATAAATGAAGCATTACGAAATATTAAAATTTCTACATTTAAGGGCAAAGGATCCATTCAAGAAACAGAATTATGTGATAGAAATAATTGTATAAAAATTGTGTAGTCCAGTGGTTAATTCCCTAGCTACATATTAAATTCATGTTGGGAATTACTTTTTGTTTTTTATTTTTAAATGACGAGACCCCATCTACGTGAGAAAATTTAAGGATTGAGCTCCAAAATTGGTAGTTTCTAAAAGTTTCTCAACTGGGTATGAGAATTACTGTCACAGGCATCTGTATCAATACAATCTTAATCAAAAAATTATACTATTTTCTTAAAGACTTCTTTAAGAAATGACTAGTTAAGAAATGAAATGATAATTTGAATTACTATATAATAATCAGCTTCAGAGTGGGCATATTTCCTATCAATTTATCATGTAAGATTTGAAAAATATTAAACAATTTTTGCTGTTAAAGTTAAAATTTTATACTTAATTAAAATAAATCTACTCATTAGTACTTTTTCTTTGTTGTTTTTACTGTTTACATATTTTTCTTAGTGATTCTTCCACATAGTCTAAAAAGTCACATAAAAATTTAACTAAAATAGACAATCCTTTGATTCATTTATGTGTTTATAGGAGGTTTTTAGAGAATCCTGATAGAGTATTACTCAGTAGTTTAAAAGACTATGTATTTCACATTTAAACATTGTCACACATTAAATAGAGTTAAATGAGATAAAAACAATGTATGATATCCCGAAAAAATAATCATAGCACTGCATAGCACTGTAACAAATAATGAATGGAACTGAATCTTATTTTATGAAGAAAGGCTTCTCTAAGAAGTGTGTTTTTAAAAACTGAAAGCAACTATTATTTATGGATAACTCATTTTAAAGTTAAAATCACTGTGATATTCCAAAAGTTAAAAAATTAACTTTTAAAAGTAACATTTTAAAATATTAGTTATAAAATGTTTATGACATTACGTAAAACAAAACAGTACATTTCAACTATAATTACAGTAAAAATTCAATAATTAGCATATCTCCATAAAACTTTTTTATACTTAGATGTGAACCTTTCTACTTGTAGTATCAGTCAATGAAATCCCTGTCCTGAGGTTCTAATGGGATCTTACCATAAGCCCTATCATCATTGCCCCACATCACACTGACCGCAAGATTATTTTATGCTGGATTGGCCTTGGCTCAGGATTCCTATCATGGGAGTAACAAATGGCCTGGCCATACAGATGGAATTTTGTTTTATTATGATTTCAAAGATAAAAGGATCAATTGCTTCCCAAGCTTTCCCCTACTTGATTACCTGAACTTCCACAATTAAAAACCTGCCTCATAGGTTATCATGAGAGGTTAAATGAGTTAATGTTTATAAAACACACAGAACAGCAAGTGAATATTAACACAATTTTCATTCCTTCAACCTACAGTAAATTTTAAGAAATAAGACATAGCTATGGTTTGAATGCATATGTACCTGCAAAATTCATATGTTGGAACTTAGACCCCCATGCAATAGTATTAAAAGCTGGAGCCTTTTGGGAAGTGATTAAATTATGAGGGTTCCTCCCTCATGAATAGGATTAATGAGCTTATAAAAGAGGCTTCAGAGAGGTGCCTGCCTTTCCATCCCTTTTCCTCTTCTGCCTTTTCTGCTATGTGAGGACACCCTCAAGAAGAAGCTATAGATAGGACAAGCCCTCACCAGGAACTAAATCAACTGGCACTGTGATCTTGGACTTCCCAGCCTCCGGAACTGTGAGAAACAAATTTCTATTGTTTATAAATTACTCAGACTAAGGGATTTTATTATAGCAGCAAGAATGGACTAAGACAGACATTAAACCATAATAGGAATTTTCACATGAGGGATTAGTATATTTCAATCCTGTCCCTAGAGCAAGGATAAATAGGGCCAAATCAGAGAGGACAGGAAAAAATTGGATATCTTCTAAAAGGAAAAAGGATGTAAAAAGAGAAAAACAACTGTGAAGGTAAAAGGCTCAGAACAAAAATGTCTATTACTAAACTACAAGATACAAATGTCCCTCCCTTTACAACTTTGCCCAGTATCAATTTGCCATCCATGCCATTAGGCAATGTGAAACTGCAGCAATACAGCCTGCTCAATTCTTCTGCAGAGCACACAGAACCATTAATTCATTTTTGTTATTAAATTCAGAGGCTTAAAAAAAGTTAGCATATATTTGATTCAAACAATGCTTGAGTGCTAAATGTGAGTTATGTTATTTTAATTTTCTTTACATCAAAACACCTCTTCACACACATTTAGACTTCAGGTAAAGCAAAGTTGTCACATATATAACATTAGGGTTAATATGTTTAGATAGTTAACAATATCACATATAGTGAACATAATTTCAATGCAAATTTTCTTTCTATAAAATTAAAGATAAAATTTCACACATAAAAAGTGGTATTTTTCTTAAGAAATTCAAATATTGAAAACATCATAAATGTAGATTTAATTTTTAAATATGTAAAATTTGAAGCAGCAAGTGTGCATATTTATAAATTGTGCCTACATATACCATAGCAACTGAATGCAAAATGAATATTCAATTCGTTTTTGATACAAACACACAAAAGTGTGTTTTTTTCCCCATTCAAATGTCTTCTGTTTTTCCCCTTAAATGATCTGCTACTTTGATAATTTATGAATTCAAAGTGCTGGAGTTTTATGGGCTTGCTGCTTTTCCTAATTATTGAGATAGATAAATAAATCATAATGTTCTTTAATCGGAGCTTTTTGTTTGTTTAAATATAAGCTTATCCTGACCCTGATTCTGTGATATCTAAGCATTTCTCCTTTTGTCCCTTCTTTTCTTTACTTGTTTTAAGTAATTTCTCCAAGCCTAGCTTCTGCCTCTGAAAAATGAGGCCAAACAACAGAGTTTTCATGAGGATTAAATGAGATAATGTCTGCAAAGCTTCCAGTACAGTGGTTTTATTTAGTTTCAATAACTAATTTCTTTTCTTCTTACTTCTTGTTTTCTTCTCAGTTCTAGAACAGTCAGAGAAATTTTAATGGAAGCAAAAAATACTTGCTCCATCACACCCCTGATTCATTTCCCAGTTTGGGTACTGGTTAACAAAATATTTGATGTTAAGAGTTTTCTTCATTATAGGATATGGAGAAAACCCAAGAATTTTACCCACTTACCTAACTGCATAGTGTTCCATCTCCACGTTGCCAGGAGATAATTCATGGTTGAGCTGCTGTAAAATCTCCCTTTAGCAGCCACAGTTGCTCCAAGGTGGATGATTAAACTGAAGGGCTAGCTTTGGAACTAGAGAGAACTTGACAGCTTCACAGAATGTGTGATTTAACATAAATTCTGATGGAGGAAACAGCAAGAATGACAGGGATTTCAGCAGAATAGGCAGCAATTACTAATCTTTCTGTTAACAGAATAACTGACTGATCATTAGGCTACTGTTGCTGTTCTTGTAGTCTCAGGAGTTCATTGGACAGTGGTTAGGGATTAGGCAGCACCTTCTAATTCCATGAGAACATTCTGGCCTGAAGTTTTTAACTGATTCAGAAGTGTTTGGAAATTGATAAGAAGGTTATTGATGATGGTTCAAACTACAGTTTAGAGACTGGCTAATTTATTGAGTGGGGAACCACATATTTGAAAGTTGGTCAAGTACATGAGGTTGTGAGAGAGTTTGTAAACTAAACTATAATTGTGGACTCTTTGTGTTCACAACAAAGTTCATTAAATCCTTTGAGGCAAAAATAAATACCTTTTGGAGGAAAATTGTCCATTACTTTAAGTCTCCCAAGTACAAATTTCACAAAGAATAAACAATATTAATTTACTGAGCTTAGTTTTCACCAAAGATAACCTCAAAGGTTCTAAAATATTTAATGATTTATGTTTAATCCAATCCTTGCATACGTTTGACATTGTCTATTCAGAATGTTGTAAAACAGTAGAAAATGTTCCCAAGTCCAATATAACTATAATTTGGAAAACTTTCACAAAAGCAAAATAATTTCAATTTGAATTTGAAAACAGTTTCCAAACCTCAAGAAACTGCTGGTTATCTCTAGAGAGAGTAACTCGGGAAAGCAAGAGCTTTACTTTTTATCATTCTGTCTCTTTGAAAGTTTGTTGTTGTTTTTTGTTTTTTTTGCTTTCTTTGAGACAGCCTCTCATTCTGTCAACCAGACTGGAGTGCTAATGGTGACTACAGCTCACTGTGGCCTGGAACTCCAGGCTCAAGCAATCTTCCCAGTTCAGTCTTCCGGGTAACGGACTACCAGTGCTTGCCAAAGCGTCCAGGTAATGTTTTTGTAGTATTTGTAGAGACAGGGTCTGGCTTTGTTGTCCAGGCTGACCTCCCAGAGTGCTGGGATTACAGGTGCAAGCTTTTAAAAAAACATGTCCTAAACAGGCACTGACTGTCACGCACCTTTAATTCCAGCTACATCGGAGGCTGAGGTGGGAAGATCACTTGAGCCCAGGAGTTACAGTCCAGTCTGGGCAACATAGTGAGAACTTGTCTCTAAAATACAAAATTTCAAAAAAACAAATGGCACACACCTTAATCCCAGCTACTCCCAGCAACTGAGGAGGATTCCTTGAGCCCAGGAGTTGGAGACTAACCTGGGCAACACAGTGAGACTCTATTTGAAAAAAACTTTTGTTGTTGTTGTTAAACAATAATTTCAAGACTTAATGTGAATTCCCAAAACTACGTTAAGGATATGTGACTTTCAAATGCCAATATTTCTCAAAACCATATGATATAGGCAATTAAGAAAAAGAAAGTTTTACTTGATAAGTTTTTTTTTTTTATATCCATATTTTTATTTTATTTTTTTGTTTGTTTTTTTTTGTTTTTTTGTTTTTTTTCTTTTATTATTATTATTATTATTATACTTTAGGTTTTATGGTACATGTGCGCAATGTGCAGGTAAGTTACATATGTATACATGTGCCATGCTGGTGCGCTGCACCCAGATAAGTTAAAATTTGATAATACAATGAAATTAAAACATCATAATATGTGAAAAGGAACTATCCTGTCAATCTCTGTAAAGTTATAGTTAGTACATAATAAGAAATTAGAACAATTAATTGATAGCTCAAGCCCTCCCTTTCTTGTTTATTATCTTCTTAATAGTAAACCTGAAATTTCGTAGCCCCAGTTCCAATCACTACCGTTGAATAACTCTATTCATCAATCAATACTTGTGATAGCAATTCAAAAATATAAATTTCTACATACATGCCTAATGTTATTGGTAGTAAAATTGACATTTTAAGGGGCTTTTAAAAATTAATATATTTTTGGTGAATACAATATTTCCTTTGAAATTTTATATTTTAGAGACAGGGTCTCACTATATTACCCAGACAGGACTCTAGCTCCTGGGCTCAAGTGATCCTCCCACATCAGCCTCCCATGTAGGTGGGATTACAGGTACGTGACAGTCAGTGCCTATTCAGGAAATGTTTTTTTAAAACTTTTGCACCTGTAATCCCAGCACTATTGGAGGCCAGCTTGGACAACAGAACCAGACCCCCATCTCTACAAAAACTAATAAAACATAGGCCAAATAAGCAAGTAAGAAATTATTTCCTGTATAATGACATTCGCGGCAACCTGAATGGAATTGGAGACCACTATTCTAAGTGAAGTAATTCAGGAGTGGAAAACTAAACATTTTGTGTTCTCACTCATAAGTGGGAGCTAAGCTATGAGAATGCAGAGGCATAAGAATGATACAACAGACTTGGGGGACTCGGGGAAAGGGTGCGGGGGGTGAGGGATAAAAAAACTACACAGAGGATACAGTATATACTGTTTAGGTGATGGGCACACCAAAATCTCAGAAATCATGACTAAAGAACTTATTCATGTAACCAAACACCATCTGTTCCCCCAAAAACCTATTCATTTTTTTTTTCATTGAGATGGAATCTCGCTCTGTCGCCCAGGTTAGGGTGCAATGGTGCCATCTCAGCTCACTGCAATCTGTGCCTCCCGGATTCAAGAGATTCTCATGCCTCAGCCTCCCGAGTAGCTGGGATTACAGGCACCTGCCACCACACATGGCTAATTTTTTTTTTTTTTTGAAACAGAGTCTCACCCTGCCCAGGCTGGAGCACGTTTTTATGGTTTTAGTAGGGATGGTGTTTCACCATGTTGTCCAGGCTGGTCTCAAACTCCTGACCTCAAATGATCTGCCCGCCTCGGCCTCCCAAAGTGCTGGGATTACAGGCATGAGCCACTGAACCTGCCAAAACCTATCGAAATTTTTTTAAAAAAAGAAAAGAAATTATTTCCTGTAGCTTTTCCTTTGAACTTGGATGCATAATTATGGAAGTGAAGCATGCAAAGAATCACATTCATATCATAGTGTTTTGCTCTCTACCCTTCTGTCTTTTATAGTCTTGAATAGAGAACCAAGAGAAATCAAGTCAACATTTTTTGCTTCTGTTAAACCCAAATAGGTTCATTAATCTCATGTAAATTGATGGACAAGTAAGTATATGTATCTCTTTATAGGTTTTTAAAATGTAATCATTATGCTTTCATGTATTAAGGTGTCACTTTAAGCATTACTTCCTCATGTAAGTCTTGCCTGGCCACCCATTCTAAAGTAAGTCCCCTTTTATGTTTTATTTATCATAACACTGATAACTATCTAATATTTTCTTTTATTTATTTGTTTACTATCTTTCCTCTTTAAAACGTAGATTCCATAATCAGAAATCAGTAGGACAAAAAGTAGTAGCAGGTTCTCAATAAATACTTATTAAATGAAGAAATAAGCTTATATTTTTTAAAAGGAATTCCTATGAACTTGAGCATATAATGGATAACTTGATAATCATTTTTAATTTATGTGTTTATGAAGCATTACTTACATTCCAATTATTTCTAGAATTATATGAACAGTCTTCAACTCGTCTCTCTTCCCTTTCTTTCGACATAACATATTCTTAAATGTGGCAAACTGCAGACATTTTGGGAGGACTTGTTTCAATAATTGAACACACACTAAACAGCTAAAATAAGTTGTCTTCAGAAGGAAATTGCAAACAGCTAAAATAAGTTGTCTTCAAAAGGAAATTACAAAGAGTGACTGTTTCCAGATGTAAACTACTCCATGAGTGACATCTGCTTATTCCTTCCCCCAGTGTCAGTGTCCATACTTGGGCTTGCTATTCTCTGCTCTCTATACTTTCCTTGGCAAACTTCACATATTTTATCATTTTAACCTAATCACAAATGTCTATTGATGCCTTCCAAATAGAATCATACTCCTATATCTGGACTTTCTGATTAACTGGATGATTCTGCAAACTCCCCACTTCTGAAAGGAGTTGATTGTTTTTCCTCCAACCCTCCTTCTTCTAGCCACCAAAGCAACTACAGTACTAAGACAAAACGTTAGGTCAAAAAATCTACATGTTGTTCTTTTTAAAATGTCTCTATCACATGTCTTCTCTTCTTTGTTCCCAACTTCAGGTTCCATCACCTTCTCAGATTATTTCAACAGTCTCCAACTATTTCCCTAATTCCCTACTAGGCCCACAGTGGCTCACCTGAATACTGATTACGGTGAACCTTCTTTAAATGCTACTTACCTCATTTTGTTTATATGGTCAAATTTTGCATCATAACACCTTTAAGATTCACTACAACCACCCTAGTCCAACCCACAATCATCTTTTAACAATTACCTCTGCTACATAACTACTTTTCCCTCAACCACACTTTTCTTACTCTACATCAGGGGTGTCCAAACTTTTGGCTTCCCTGGACCACACTGGAAGAAGAATTGTCTTGGGCAACACATAAAATACACTAATACTAATGATAGCTGATGAGCTTTTAAAAAATCACCAAAAGAATCTCATGTGTTGGGTTGCATTCAAAGCCACCCTGGGCCACAGGCAGCCCATGGGCCATGGGTTGGACAAGCTTGCTCTTCATACTTCAGACAGAATGATCTGTTTAAAGTGTAAATAAATCCAAACATGCCACTCCCTTGTTTATAATCATTCAGTGGCTTTCCACCACACTTAGGTCAAAGATCAAAACCCCACAAAGTCTGTCTCCCTCTCTAACCTCATCTTAGTCCATCCTACCTTGATTTCATTATATTTCTGTACTGTAATCACACTGAGCTTAAAGTTCCTCAAAATGAAAGCCTTCTTCCTACCTGGGGGCCTTGACATGTGTTGTCTCTTTAATCTATAAAGGTCTGCCTGACCCCTTCCCTTTGCTCAGTCATCTACTCCTTCTCTAGTTAACCCTGTCAAATGTTACATCTTAAGGGAAAATTTCCTAACTCCAGTCCCTGTCTCAGACTAGTTATACATTCTCATAATTTTCTGTACTTCTCCATTACAAAATGTATCATGCCATAACTAATTAGTTAATTGTGTAATTGCTGTTTAAAGTCTAGCTTCCCGACTAGAATATTTCATGAGATAGGGCATGAATTGGATTTGGTTTACTACTGTTCTCCCATGCTTGGTGCAGCACTTTGTACACAGTAGCTGTTCAATAAATATTTGTTGAATATATCAAAGAAGAAATCTGAAGTAACTATCCATAATTTCTATCATCAAGTCTCCCTGCTGGCCAAGTTTCAAGAATATAAATAATCTGGCCGTATTCCACCTATCCACAAATATTAATCATCATTACTGAATATAAAACTGTTCTGTCTTCTCATTCTCAAAAACGTGCTGCGCTCCTCCACGCATTCAGGTCATCAGTGATCATTTTGTTTTTCTGACCCATAATGCTCTTTCTTGTATCTATCTTAATTCTACAAGTCTTTCAAAGCCCAATTCAAAAATGCAAATATTACTTTCTCCAAATAATCCTTCATTGGTCATTCATACTAGTTTATCTTTACTGTGGATTTCTATTAATATACTCATTAATAGGTATCCCACAATTTGTTAGTTTAGTCACTTGAACCTGATCTTAGGTTTCTTAGAGTGAGCTTTTGTTGTTGTTGTTGTTGTTTGTTTGTTTGTTTGAGAAAGGGTCTCACTCTGTCACCGAGGCTGGAGTGCAGTGGTGCGATCTCAGCTCACTGCAACCTCCGCCTTCCAGGTTCAGGCGATTCTTCTGCCTCAGCCTCCTGAGTAGGTGGGACAACAGGAGCCTGCCACCATGCCCTGCTAATTTTTATATTTTTAGTAGAGATGTGAGTTCATCATGTTGGCCAGGCTGGTCTCAAACTCCTGGGCTCAACTGATCAGCCCGCCTCGGCCTCCCAAACTGCTGGGATTACAGGCGTGAGCTGCCGCGCCGGGCGTGAGCATCATTTCTTATACTTTTTCTAAGTCCTCTTCCAAGGCTTTCTGTCTCTCAAGCCTACACTCTCAAACATGTAAATAGCCCCTAGCACAATAAATTAGTAGAAGGTAATCAATAAAAACTTGCTGGTTAGTAGGTTTAATATTGGTTCAGAAATTTGTAATTGATTTCCTCATATTTATCTTTACCTTTAATGTAGTAAAAAGCAGTATGGCCACTTGTACATTAGAGGTTTCTTTTGTAATTAAAAGACAAAAGCCTAAAAGTGACCCAGATATTTAATCTGAATTTTCTGCTTTACTTTATAATAAAGTCTGTTGACAATAGCAGTGTGGATCCAAATTTTACGAGAGTCCAGGGTCAGTTACAATGTTCATGACAGGTGACTTGCAAAGCCCATTATATCTCCCAGGGTATCATTTAGTACCTTTTTGCATCAAAAGAGAATTCACTGTAGCTTCAAAAAATGCATTCATAGACTAAAATAGTACCTTAATAATCTTGAAAGAGTTAATGAGGTCAGTCAAATGCTTAGCCCAACTTCCAACTTCCAAATCAAGAACATTCCCTCTCAATGGTACAGAAATAGAAAACATCTGCACGTTTTGATGACTCACTTTTCTACCACCTGGTCTTATGAATATATTTGTTTGTTGTTTATTAACTCAACACTTCACTGTTTGGTTATTTTTAAGGACCTTAGGATCTCATTGGTGGGAACATAATAAAATAACCCAAGAAAATTTCACTGGTTTGAGTTGCCCTTCTTACATTTGTTATTTTGAACCCATGTTGTGTGAAAATGAGAAAAAGACAAATTTTTACTGTTTATACCATATCATATTTCTAATTTCTGCTCGAAAATGCAACAAATGATATAAATTCTCCATGTAACTCTTAGATTTCAGGTTAGATATTTAGAGAGATTAACTTTTAAGTCACAGGAGTACCCTTTAGTAACATGAGCCATATCTTTATTCATAATTCCCAAGGGAATTATGAACTAAGGAGCTTTAAAAATTGGAACTAATAGAGCTTTCAGAAATGGTCCTAACTTCAAGGAGAAGGTTAAGCCAGGAAGACTCTTATTTCTTGTATCATTAGTTAAAATTATAAGTATTTTAGGCCATTTATAAGAAGCATGCTTCTATGAGTTAGATATTTTAATCAAGGTGAAATAAAAATATTAAAATTACTTACAAAATATTTTTGTTTGGAATACATTAATAATTCCATGGTCTAGCACTTAGTTCCCATGTGTCCAGTTAGCCTGGCCCTATTTCATAACTATTGACTATTCCCCACATCCAGAATAGGATCTCAAATAAATATCCTACAAATGGCCTTGAAAGCTAGCTTAGAGGTTGCTTGCAGTTACATACTCACTCGCAAATAAATCAATGATCTTAGTCTACCTGGGAAGGGTAATCTCTTCAACAAAGGAGGGCAGCATCAAAAGGACTCCCATATTGAGAAAATCAGTCTATCAATCAAAATCAAGCCCTTGGATCCAGAAGGCAATGGCTGTCTCAGAAAGATAAATCTCTTATTTAAATGTATTCATTCTTTCATCCACAAAAACTTATTGAGCATCTACTATGTGTCTGACACTGTTCTAAGTATAGGATATTCAGCAGTGAACAAGACAGGTAAATCCCCTACTCTACAAACCTTATGAGTGCCTAAGAATCAGGAAGGGGTGCCGGGGAAAATGATAAGCAAATGAAGAATCATACTCGTTGCAAGGTGGATAGAATAAGAAATTGATGTCAAAATAATTTCAAATTAAAGAACATGCTATACAAAAAGCCCACCAGGTGCACACTTTTCCTAGACAGTGAACTATATACATATAATACATTATTTAGCTAGCTAACTGGATAAACTAGATAGATATAGATTTGTATCCAAATATTTAATCCAAGAAATCTTTCCAAGATCACACATCCCATGGCATTCCCTGTCCCACAGTGAACAAAGGAATTAGTGTCACATTTTCAAAATGACAGATTACTCACCAAGATAAAATTGTATATGCTTAATAAGTAGGTAGCTTTTTTTATTATAGATGTGTACATAAGCCAATTAATAAAGATAATTAAGAAACATAATTAGTAATAGGTTCTAAATGAATTTTTAAAGTATTTGTTCATCAATTTCACTTGAGAATGTATGTATACACCAATCATTCACCTGCCCTGAATTTTAACTACGGAAATTCCAACCAAATTCCTTGTATAAATAAATGTAGATAAAGCAAAACAGTCCAATAAATACTTATAACAGAAGAGCAAATTTTACATAAATACTCTGTTCCTATTTTATAGATGGTTTATACACCTTCCAAAATTTATTGAGAATCACCTGGGGCTTTTGGCCGATTGTCTACTCACACAAATGTGCTAAATAATAGAAACTTCTAAAAAAAATTATTACTGTTATATTACATATCAATTCACATTCCAAAAAATGTTATATTTCAAAATGCACAAGTAAACCCCCATTTTATTGTTAATGCATCCATATACATTGTATACATGCCTTCATAAACATTCCACTGTATTAGAAAAATACACCCTCTTAAAGGTATTTAAATAGGCAGAAACACTTTTTACAAAGCAAACAATTAATTTATGATCATGACAGGTGTGTGTAGACTAGAGAATTAACGAAAAGCAAAACATCTTACACAGTCTTTTAATGTTATGAATTTGATTTTTCAAGAAATACATGTCATTTATTTTCAAAACGAAATGATAGCAATACTTTCTAGAGTCTATCAATAGTATTTAAAATAAGATACTTATAACTTTCAAATACTGCTTTTACTAGTAATCACTCGTCATTAAATGTAACTGTATATTCAAGAGCTTTCTAATAATAGCCTTTAATTAAACGAAGGACTGTTAGAGGGTTTCTGTTGCCCCTTGAAGTTCTTAATTATTACTTGTATCCAGCGTTTTATGGTGCACTTAAGGTTAAATTAAATCATTTAAATATACCTTGAAGAGAAATATGAAGACTTTTGCCCATTTTAATTAAATCTCTGAATTTCAGTATTTGAAAATAATAACATATGTTTTGATTTTTTTTCATGGCCGAATGGTAAAATGCTCACTATATTAAACAACAAAAAAAGAAATGGTAGCTTTTTATGGGACTAATCGCTAAGCAGATGCATGTAAATGAGCTATTTTCTATGCATGGCTTCCAAAAGTGCTAATTAAATAGTTGGTATTCAAGGCTATGCTCGCTCATTGTTTAGTGACACACAAATCCAGCGATGTGTGCCAGCAGACATTTTAAGTTGAATGTTTTCTCCTCCACGGTCTTTGTCATGAAATGGTGGCACCATGATGAGAACACTAGTGTAAGCAAAACATTGAAATATGCTTTAATAATGTTTTAACCATGTAGTGACACTAGTCTAGTTTTCTAATGAATTTTTAATTTCTGTTTTCTTATAAGGGTGATATGAGTTATCGCTGATGCATATTAAATCATATACATGAGTCATTTTCTCTAAATTTGCATAAAATGGCTAAATGCTAATGCACCAAATGGAGCTTACTATATGTGGTACAGCAAATATTCCCTTGAAGATTTTCTGCAATCAATCTCCTGTATTTCATTAGCAACCAGATAAGGTGTGGTCTGCAGAATAGAAAAAGAAAAGTGTGTAGCTCATGAACTTATGAGGCTTCAGATGATTTCTACGTGGTGATTAGAGTGGATTCTGCAATTAGAATTTATGTAGGTAAAACACACATGCGCTTCCTTTAAAGGCACAGTGCAACAAAAGTTCTGAATACAGCCTTGCAATTGTTAAACAATGAAAAGGCACCATTCAATTATTGTGATTTTTTTACATCTATAATTAAGTGAAGGAAAGCCATACTTTAAATTTAGTATCATTTGATTGGCATAACCCTTACTGAAATTTTACAATTTCCCTACTATGTTTATAAAAGAACTTTAAAAAATAACCATGTGTGAAATGTTTTGTTTGCTAACTGTTCCCATTTTCCTTGTCAAATAATGGTGAAGAATTTTCTGGACTAATGTTTAACATTTAAAAATGTTTTTTTCTATCATCATATACTCTTACTGAACTGACATTAGGATCATATGCTTCAAAAAAAATTGCGCTAGGGTAACAGTATTATTGGGCAAACCAGAGATGTTTACTTGAAGGATAAACTTGCTGCTTACTCACTCCACTCATCAACCCTCTTCTCATCTCCTATAGTTCCACCATCTGGAATATTTTTTAACCCAGTAAAGAAAAAATTGGGGAAGGGGATGGCTATTTAAAAATAAATGCTTTGCCCTACAGTTATTTTGAATTAGTCTTGATAAATAATTAAGGAATGCATAATATATTATTTAGATGCCATGGTCTTAAGAATTTGAGTGGTATTTCAAGTACAATTATAGTCATTTATTTATCAGTAGAAAATTTACATAATAACACTTCAAAATCCAGTGGACTGGAGAGATATCAGAAAGACACCCATGAATGTGGTAATGACTCCGAGTATTAGATTAAGTTAATAATGCAGTGATGCACATGATATTCTAATATCTAGCACTACAGTATTTGATCACTTAAAATGATAAAGGCATAAATATTTTTCTCTTTTCAAACTGTATTTTATGCAGAAGGGCTCTTTATAGTATAAAATGCAATTTGAAAAATCAAAATTGAATTAGACAATCTCTAATGAAATAAAGTTAGTTAACTTTTAATAAATAAAGCCAAAAAATTTTCAATGACCATGAAAATAATTGTATCATAACAATAACTATTGGCTAACAAAAAATAGTGTTCACTTCATATATTTTTGAACTGACAATATAGTGAAGTCCAGAAAAATGACAGAAATTCAAGTCCTCTCTCCTGTCATTGAGCACAGCATGCAAATGGAGGGATTACCTATTGGAAAGGTAACACACTCTGTTAGCTCAGTCATGCTATGGATTCTTCCTTAGCAGCTAGTCCATCTGAGACAAATTTGGCAGAAGTATATGCAGTATTTGTACTGTGCTGTTTGAATCACTGGCATCCCATGTCATATCTGCAAACTGAGATTTTAGACTGTAATTGAACATGAGTCTTCAGTGCGGAAATCTAAGCTACTCAGCAATTTTTAACTTTATTTGAGGAGAGCTAAACTTTTTATTTTTATATTAATCTATGTACCTAGAAATTGTCATAAGAGTTACTTTACAAAACAATGCAAATGCAAATTTATCAGTTAATTCCTATATCCTTGCTGTCTAGGTATTTTCACTACTGGAACCACTCAAGAGGTATATATTACAGACCCCAAAGATGAATTCCTATCAGATTATTTTTCTTCCATCCATTTCAAACCCCACTTGCCATGAATTTGTCATACATTTATTGCCATGAATTTGTCTAAACAGTTTTCAAGCTATAACACAAACCATTCAATACCCTCAACTTCAGCTTCCCAATATCAGCCAATGCTAATTTAACTTTGTACGTACATCATATATTTCAAGGGTAACTCAATCCATTAAAGTAATATATATTGGGTAGTGACTGTGTACAAACTATGTACTTTCTAATAATAAGGCCTAAAATCTATTATTTGAGCTCCTCCCAAAGACTGTTATATTTATGCAAGTTTCAAGAATTTGTAATTCTCATTGAATTAAAAATAAGGACTAAGTACACTTTTATTATTACTATACAAGAGATTTAACCCTGACAGGAGGTAAGTCCATAGATTCCGAATTTCAATGATATTACATCTATTATTGTCTTCATGAAGGTATTATCTCCAAATATATTATATGAAGTATTTTTAATTAGGCCAGTGTTGATGAATACATAAATTAATTATATTTGAGATACTTATTCGGTGAAAATATTTCTAAATCATACTTGTTAGAAATTTTTCCATCCCAGTAAATTTTATTCATATGTATATATTTGTGTGTGTAGGAAGATATTCTTCCCTAAAAGACAAAGATTTAAGAGACATTCTGGTTAATATTCTGTAGATCATTTTTTGTGGCCTGATTCAGAGAAAGTATTTATTGTCTATCCTTTTTTTTTTCTTTTTCTTTTTTTTTTTTTTTACGCACATCTCTTTTCTCAAGTGGTTCCTTTTACAGGTTTTCACCAATTATTAAAGTGATTAGCGTCTGTAGTTTTTTCCAATCTCCCACTAGCTATTAATGATATAAAAAAATAAACATCTTAACCTTGTCAAGTTTAAATTTAAAACTTAAAAAAGCCAAGAGCCAGGTTGCAGTTAAAATTCTCCTGATAGCTTGTTTTCCGAGGGCCAGTGACTATTAAAAGAAACTCAGAGAAAATACGAAATCTGTCAGACAGCTACTTAGTGACAGAATTAAATGAATATTGTTAGGTAAGTGTTTTAATAACGTAGCATTTTCGAAGCATTTTCTGAAGATTATTTCTCATTGGCCCTGTCATAAAGTGGTAGCAAACTGCTTTAAAACAGTAATCAGACCGAAAGCAGTTGAGGAAGCCTACGATAGGAAGTTGTTAATAATATCCTTCGAAATTTACCTGTAAAATACAGAGCTTGACTACTTTTGTAAAAGTGGAATTGAAAGTAAACGGCCTCTGTAATGCAAATCGACCAGCAGCAAGAAAGCCACTACCTTTGGAGTCCCACGACTTCACCTGAGCTTGCAATAGACCTTGTGCGCCCTTTGCTTCACGGAATCAAAACTGTTTTGACATGTTGGCCAGTGCCCTTCGGTGTCACTGAAGCTCAGCCCGCGGACGGCGGTGCGTCAGTGTGCACCAGGAGGCCTGGGCCCCAGTCCGTGGGCTCGTGCCTACGCAACAGCAGGACCGCCCGCGGCCTCCCAGGACCAGTGACCGTCACCCGCAGTAAGGATTGGGGCGGCTCCGCCCGTTTCGGCCCTCTTTACAAGACCTCTTTCCAAGGCCCTCTTTCCTAGCCTCACCCGAGGGCCGCAGAGCCGGACCTGTGCCGGGCGAGTTGGATTTAGCCCAGTTAGAGTTAAGATGGTATCATTAGCTGCGCACAGCGTGACTTCCCGCTAATCCTCTCTGCAACTTACAACAAGTTTAAATGTCCATGCATGATGTTATTAACTGGCTTTAGTAAGTGCTTAAGACCCAGATCTCTTTTTAAAGTAATCTCTGAACAAGTTCTACTGTATCCACCCAACAAGGAGATTAATATTTCCAGCAAATCTGATGATGGGGTAAGATGCGCCCTGAGTTCATATGGGCAATGGGGGTAGAAGTGGGAGTTGCCCCAGGGAAGGGCCCAGAGCGGCAAGCGCTCACCAACGCCGGCCACCGAGCAAAACTTCCCCGCCCCCGCCCCACCCCCCGAGCTTCCCCGCAGGGAGACCCTTTCCGTTAGCAGCTTTTCACTAAGTTAATAACGGTGTGTGTGTGGTGGTGGCAGGGAGGGGGGATTTGGGGGTTACACAATATCTATATCAATGATATTGATCACTTCCAGGGAAGAAGCCTGGGCAAAACTAGAGACACCGAGTGTCAGCAAAAGAAAGCCTCTTAACCACAAGTTGCGTGCCGCCTGAGGAAGGTGCCCTGTGGCAGGGGGTGGCCGCTGGGAGATGCCTGACTCTAACCGACGTCCAGGCGTGACTAAACCTCGACGCCACCCCCATTCACAAGCTCAACTCAGGGATTCCCAAGCAACCGCAGACCGGAGATGGCGCAGAGGCAGTGACCAAGGTCGCTGATTAGGGGCCGAGAGGCTGGCAAATAATAATGTAAAAAAAAAAAAAAAAAAAAAAAAAAAAAAAAACCGGAATAGGCTTCGCGGACGCAGCTCAGCGTGCCAGGCAAAGGACAGTCTGACGACCCGCCCCTGCCGAGTCCCGCAGCGCGGCGCGGGTGTCCAGCAGCCTCCAAGGCGCCGAGCGCGGGCACGGGAACTTGAGCTAGTGCAAACTTGGGCGGCCTCCCAGCCGGCTACCCGGGCCGCAGCGCGCCCCCGGCCTCCCAGTCGCGCGCCAACCCGGGAGCGCGCGCGCCGGCGCACCAGCTCCGTCAGCTAGAGCAGCCTGTCTCCCGGGAAACACCAATCAGACGCCCGCTTTCAGGCGAGGGCCGCGAGTCGCAGCAGCTGCAGGAGGACTCGGGCAGTTGGCGGTCACCGGGAGGCGTCGTCCTGCCCCGCGGCGGGCCAGCCGCCTTCGCTGCTGCCACTGCCTAGCCTAACCGCTTCTGCAGCCAGTCACAGAGTCGGCTGTCTCCTCTGTGCACCGCCCACGCCAAGTACCTTGCAAGGCGGCTGCTAAGCCTGGCTATTTTTAGATCTCCAGAATGCGCTGTGCCCGCGCTCAGCTAAAACCGAGTCAAACCATCAAGCACAGTGATGTGCTGCTTTTTGAACAAGTATGGCTCAAAACTCCGTATTTCCCTGAATAAAGTCGATTATCTGCACTTTTTAAAAGCCCTACCCCCTGTGGTCTGGCAGTTGGCTGAAAAGCGGAAATCCACACGCTCTCACCTCAAACATGGTCATCACCTTTCTAAGGAAGTGCACTAACTCTCGCAGCCCTGATTGAGGGCAGATAAATATTCCTCAATATCAATCACAACTATATATTTTCCATTTCCATTCACCATCTTAGAATTAATTCCACAAATAAGTCGAACAGTTCCCAGAAGGGGTGAAATGGGTTCTCTGAGCAAATAGGAATAGAGGGTACTGCTGATTTCTGTACTAGGTTGTTTAAGTTGTGTTAAGAAACCGATGAGCAGAGAAACAGGGTTAACAAAGCCATCCATTAAAATCCAGAGACACTGAAGAACTGCCTTACATGCCCCAATTGCTGTAGGACCTGTTTAACTATCTCGAAGTAGTCATGTTAAGACAATCGACCCAGCATTATAGATATCTTTTTACTCAATAACTGATTCTAATTAGTTCTTAGTCTTAAAGAACACCTTGTCCTGTGTCGCCCATCTCACCACTGCCACCCCCAGCTCCCACTAAATGCAACATATTATGGTGTGTTTTACTTAACTGTAGCACATTAGGGAGGAAAGGGTATCAATTTTCTGAAACCACAGTGACATTTCCAGATGTATAGATTCATAGGAAAAAAAATAGATACATAGACAGTTACATACTGTCATTCATTTTCTAGCCACATTGGAAAATAAAGCCTTTGGCTTCATCTCTCCATTTTTAAAAAGTCAAAATTCCTAAAATGCTAAAATATCTTAAAATATTTATATGTATTCATCTATATGGCTTACTTATAATTTAAATGGTTTCTTAATTTTCATCAGGCTACACAAAATCAAATTAGAATTTTATATTTTTCCAAATAAGAAAATTATTTTAATTTTAAAAATAAACACAAAGAACTCTTGTGGTGGAAAATTTAATGTTCAAGGTGACCTAAAGAAAAGTCACTTTGGAAAATATTCCATTTTGAATGTAAATAATGCATTTGTCTCATTATTATGCATAATGGCAACTTCATTAAGGGATTGATACTAGTGAATATACCCATTCACATTCAGCAAGGACACTGAAGAAGTCTTCCTGAATCTTTTTTTTAACCTTTATCCAATTTTCATTTTTGTTGTTGTTTTGTATTTTTTTGTATGACTGTGTTTATCCTATATCCTTTATTATTTGATTAGTGAGTGACTTTTCAATGTTAATTTTCTGGTATAACAAAGTAGCGTAAAGAAAATAAATGGGTTCTATCTTTATATTTACTTTTACAGGTATCATTTTATCACCCTATTTCTAAGTATTTCATGAAAAGATTCTAGATGTCAAAACCTGCAGTTAACGTTCCTGTTTAGAAATACGCAAAATAATACCTTTGACGTTGGCAACTCAGATGTATTATTCAGCAAAACAGCAATTACTCATTGTTTTGCACTTACATGTTAAGAACTATGAGACACTTGGTGACACAATAACAAAATTGCAAAGTCAATTACATTTAAAATAGACATCCTAGTAAAACATACACAACCAACTCCATTTACTTTTTTTGAACTGTTTTGTTTCCTTTTTCTGACTGTTTACAGTCAAATAGATTTCGTGAATGTTAAACCGAAGGATAACTGATTTACACACATCATGAGGGGGAAAAGTTAGAAAGTAGGGGGAGGGGCATAACATAAAAAAGAAGTGTATTCCTGGGGACACCAGAATCCACCTAGGGAGGTGTCAGAATATTCTTAAATATTTTTGGAAATGATGTTCTTTTGCAATGTCAATCACAGTGGCAAACTTTAAAAGAGCAGTGTGCCATAATTTAAAGCAAAATTTAAGCTAGATTCACACTAACAATTCTATGCAGGACTAAAGTAATAAAACCCACGTAGAGTCCATTTATATTTAAGAATAGAGAACTTCAGGTGGGACTAGGTGTTTGTTTTATGGTATTTTAATTGCACAAACAGAATTTTTGTAATTTGAACTTGACAGTACTGAATTCCACCTCTTATCCCAGCCTGAAGCCTGAATTGAAGTTCCCATCAGAAAATTAAAATGTTTGTCTGAATAAAATAACTTCTAAATGAACTCTCTATATCTTTTTGTTTCTTTTTGTATTTTCTGCAATGTAGCCCCTCGCAATGATATTAGTTCTAGTGTGGGAAAATATTATAATTGAGATTTGGTAAGTTATTTGCAGACTTTTCTTTACAGTTTTTCTTTACACTGTGCTGACATTTAGTACAGCCCTGGTGAGGAAAACAATACTACCATTCATAGCTCTAGACGTAGATTTCAATCGACTTAAGCGGGAACAATGAAACTTGGTCATTCACTGGTTACCCATATTGTGTTCTCAAATTTTCTCTCAGCAAAAGTATAATGACTCAGTATTGTATGGTTGCATAGACAAGGGCTCGGAACAAGAGACACTAGTTTTGTCTGACGGTGTGAGAAAGTCGTGAAGGGATCTTTTCTTCCAGATGGTGTTAAATTCAGCTGCCTTTTTAACATTGGCCTTGCACAGCAATCTGCTGCTCCCCTTTCACAAAGACTGCGCTTGGTTCCCACTAGTTAACATGCATACTCACGCAACCTGCAACTTCACTCCAACTGTTTTACAATGCAGTGGTATGCTAAATAAACTTGATCCGGTTTCTGCCAATGTTAAAACTAGGTTTCAAAGAACTACTTAACTGATATTTACACTTCTTTTGACTTAAATGTACATGCCTTTGGAATATTACGGGTTTCAAAGAAATATCACCTTATTATAAGGTCAATGTAGAGATTATTTCCAACACCCTTCAAACCCATGCTCAGATACTGTACCTCTCTTCAACACACACAAATAAAACAAAATGTCAGAAGTTTGATGTGTAATAGAGAAAAGAAAAATTGGGACATGTTGCACCAAGAGCAGTGGAACAGCAAAAAATAAAATGAAAATAATAACATTGAAATGTATTTTTATTGATCGATAAGTTATGTAACATTAGTATGATACAAAGCAAGTTTGATATGACAATGGCAAACACATAATTATAATATTGTTTATTTTCCTTAGATGTTATATTTAACATATTTACATAAAAGACCAAGATGTAGGCAAAAGCTTCAGTAATTTGACTCCATTGAGTGCTTTCAGTAAACAATAGGTTTCTCCAGCAAACATCTTATTGCCTTAATTGAACCTCCTTGAAAAAGAAAACCACACACTTTGTAATGTAAATGTTAATTGTAGTAGACAATGGTTCTAGGTAAATAGCACCCCTGGACATGAAGTAAATGAAAGGAATACAGGCACTTAACAATGAAAGGTTGTTTGCACAAACAGTGCTTCAAATGTAAATAAACAAGGGTCTTCTCAACGGTCACTACAGTAGTAAAACTCTGGCACGTGTACAGCAGCCAAACTGAGAATTTATGTATAAAGTCTCTCAGACTTTCTAACTGAAACTAACAGTGGTTTAACAGGCTTCTCCAGTCTGAAGTCATATAAGGAATTGAAGCTACAAAGGAAATTGTACTACTTTTAAAGAAAAATTGTATATTTGGGATTGTCAATAATCTAGGCCACGTGGAAGATAACAGGCTATTTTGGATATTTTCTAATTGCAATGGTTATATTTCTGTGTAAATGCCTATACAAATGTTTGCTTGGTGACATATGGAAAACTTAAGGACTTTTATGAAAAGGTGACAATGGGGACCTCCAAAGCGCCAAAGTTTCTGCTAGGCATAGTGTTATTTTTAGATTACATTAAAATGGCTATTTAGACCCATTTAGCTGAGACTATTCCAAAACAAACTTTATATCATATTGTTTTATATTGTTATCATAATCAACTTTCTATAGGTTAATGACTTCATAGTTTTACTTCTAGTATATATCTACTAGCACAATTAGACCAAGTTCCTAGATGTATCATGTTAAGAGGTAAAAAGCCTCATGAAATTATAATAACGACTGTTATATAGAGATATGTATTTTAAAATACAGCCCACCCAAAACAAAAGCAAAAATGTGGTCACAAGGCCATAATCTCATGGACTGAGATTTTGACATTAGGGGCAGGCAGTCATGGGACTTTCTTGGAATTGCTTTCTACTAGCTTGCCTTGAGTTCTGAAAATCTCAAACAACGAAGAAAGCCAAACTTAATTATGGCCAGATTAAACAGTGGTTAAAAAATTAACAGAAGCAGACAGTATGTAGCAGCTACAGACCAGTTGGTGCTGCCATTTGGGAAGCTGCAGATGGCTGTGGGTGGGAAATGCCTTTACTTTCTTAAGCGATGGAGATGAGTATGGTGTGTGCACTTGATGTTTTTTTCATACCCCCACCCCCCAACAGGGCTGTCTGTCATAGGCTGCCCGGCCCTGCTTTATCACTTGCCCCCGAGCGTGGGAATCGGAGCGTCCTGCCGTTCACATCTCCTGCATTCCGTTTAGCGGAATCAATTAGGCAAGACAGACCCTCAGATTCCCCACCCCCTTTCCATTTTTGTCAGGTCTATATACGTCCTAATTATTTCAGTTTGAGATGCCAGAGCTGTTTCCTGGATAGACCTGATCATCCTTAAACAAAAAGAGAGGAGGCACACACGTGGGTTGTGGCGTAAATGTCACTTTCATTTCCAATGCTAGGCGCAGAGTAAGACAGAACATTTTTTTAACACTTTGACAAGAGGGGAGGCGATCTCGTCTCCATCATGTCTTTCTGCTTCAGTAGCTTCCTCAAGGAAACCTTCTTGGAACAGAGAAGCATCTGTCCTTGTATTTTGAATAGAAGAATAAAAATCAGCCCTTGCTTTTTTTTTTTTTTTTTCATTTTGCCTGCTAGCTCTAAGTCCTCAGTAGATATAAATTATTAACCTTCCAGTATAAACTTTTCTGAAAGTCTAATTTCGTACAAATTGACATACAGCCCAAATACATGTAAAATAATTTCCAAGCACAGTCTTCAAATTTTGAGAGGGAGGGGCCTCACAAAGGAACTGCCCAAGTCTACATATTATGGAATCATTTTTAAACTAGGTACCAGACATCTCTGCAACACCTTTCTAAGAAAAAAAATCCCTGATATATAAACTTTTGCCTTAAAATAGAACAAACTGCACATGCATCTTTACTCATCATCACTATACACTTCTCCTTTGCAGCTGCAACAACTCCTCTCAGGATATATCTGGCAACTTGATATTTTAGCATATGTGTGTCATTTAATTTCCTCTCATCCCACCTTTAATCATAAGGAAAAAAACAAAACAAAAACAAAGTTAGATTCAATAAGTATTCCTGACCTTTCTGGTTTTTACTGTCTCTCGGTTGTAGTCTTTCATTCTCACACGCTCCCCGGCGATCTTGAAGGAGTTTTTACTTTCGGTTATCTAGCTTTATGAAGACCAATACACTCATACAGCTAGATAACCAAAGATAACAACTCACTTCCCACACAGGCCTCTGTCTTCCTCTTGCCAGACTCCAGGTCCCGATCCTTTCTGGCAGTACCGAAGAGCGGTCGTCCAGGTTACTTGCCGCGCTTAAGATTCCTCCTTTTATGTAAATATGACCTGGTTTGTTTGTGTGTGTGCACAGCTAAAACATCCAAACGAGATCTGTTGCCTTCAGAGTTTATTCCGAACTTTTTTTTTTCCTTTCAGCAAGTAATCTCCGGCAGCGTTAGCCCACAATTCATCTATTAATAGCAGAAAATAAAACCAGCTATTAAGGTGCAGCAAGCTGTTACGAGTGAGCAGCAGCATCCGTCCCTTCACAGGCCTCTATTTGCATTGTAAATTGCTTCTTTCTCACGCAAGACTCTTTAGCCTCTCTCTATAGAGATGTATAAAGCCAACGGCAATTTCCAGCGCAGGTTAAGGAGGAAGGAAAAAAAAAACATCCCATTCTATAGAAGTGACAGCTGATTCAAGGATCTGTTCCTGATCCTTTTTGGTTAGGCACCATGAGCTTTTTACCAAGCGGTGGCAGCTTGATTGCACATTTCTTGTGTGTATGTGTTTTAGGGGGAAGATCCTCGATTTCACAGGGCTTCTAGGCTGGGAAGGAGAAGATGCCGTCTTGCTGGCCTGCTGCTGCCCCCGGTCTGAAAGAAGGAGAAAAGGGCCATCATTGGAGGGGCTTTCACTGCCAAATTGTGGACCAGCCCGGCAAGGTCAAAGGTTCGAGACCGCGGGAGACCAAGGTAATGATGATGTCATGAGAAATCTCAAGTACATGGTTATTGATATGCATCACTGATCAGCCAACTGCCCCACGCCTGCTGCCCGAGCAGCGGCAGCGACAGCAGCAGTAGCGGCAGCATTGCAACAATCCCTATTTTCTCAATCAACATCTCTTCCGCTAGCACTACCGACTGCTCCTGGAAAAGCAACCCGCGGCCTTTTACCTCCTCCGTGCTAGTGTAGATCGTTCTAGTATCCAAAGACTGGAAGAAATCTCTCTCTAAGGACAGATAAAAGCATTTCAGATCTGGGGAACGTCTTTGCCTGCATTTTTCTTCTGGCAGATTGCATAGGCAGACAGATGGAAGGCACTTTGCTATTGCTTAAAGCAGGGCCTCGTTTTCTGGGGCTGGGAATCAGATCTGTATTACGCAGTGAGTCGATGTGTGATTACATTGACAATTTGCTCTGGTGGTGTGTTTTTAATGGCTTCACAGCTCAGTCATGTTTTGTATCTATGTACCATGGCGATAGGGCAGCGTATTTTGTTCTGTAAGTTCAAACTGAATGCTCTAAGCAAGCGGACTTCATCGTGGTTTTTAAAAAATGACTGCATATGTAGGGTGTGTGCGTTAGAATGCAGCACAGGTAAACCTTGCAGCAATAGTTTCTAATGCTGTACACAACTCTGCTGTAATGAAAATCCTGAGCCTTTGTCTATTGTTTTAAACATCAATTTTCATACAAAAGGATAATGTTATAGTCTTGCTTCTGAAACTATGAAAAAAGCGTTGTTACCTCGTGAAGAACACATATAAAACACCTGGATGTTAAAAGCATAACTCTGCCCTACCTTCCCCTTCTCCACCCCCACCTTTCTTCTATCTAGAGGGGAATGTTGTTTTATTAATTAATTAGCCTCATTCCCTTCTTAGAACTTTTCAAAGTGTGAATATGATCACTTCAAAGAGTCCTTTTCTTCTCTCTCCTTAGTAATGAGTAATCTATGTCTAACACATCTATAATACGTGTAGTTGTAATATTCAAATGTCCCTCAACAGAACATCTAAGATAGTCTACATTAAATTCATATTTACCAAGGGTGAACCTTATGAACTGTTTTTCAAAATTTCAAGTTATGTTTGGTCATATTGCTATTCTTTAAAATATATGCTATTAGAGTAATCTTAATATTCATTGCACACATGACTAGTTTATCACAATACTCTCATTTCTATAGATTATTTTCCCCAACAACTAAAACACTTTTGGAATTAACATACACTCTTTCATTAATTCAGTGACTTATTCATTTAAGACATGAATGTGAACATGCTTACTGAATTATATACAGAGCACATATATGTAAACCCTATAAAAAAGACTAGCAAGAAAATCAGAATAGTTAGGAAAAGCTTATAATCAAGAGTTTAAACTACAATATTACACCAATTAAAGATACGATTTAGTAACATAGATGCCAACTTTTCCCTAGATTTTTTATTTATTTACTTTTTTGGTGAACATTCCAGTACTGATTATTTAGAAAAGACTAAGCTGTTGAAATTGTCTGTCTATTTTTCTTACCAAATTATGGTACAAGAGGTACAATCAGAAATGGCTGCATTGGGTTATACATAAAATGCACAAGCAAACCAAAAACTAATTCAGAGAAACACACCTCCATGAAGTTACTGTTCCTTCTTAAACTATCTGGTCACAACATAAACTACTAAATAAAAATGTAACATATCACTGAGGCACATTCCACCTTAGACATTATGTAAAACACTAATGAGCTTTGCCGCCTTGGAAGAGTGAGAGTATTGTGGCCTTGCTTTCCAAGACACAGATGCAGAATCATTAGTGATTTGGCATGTATTACATAAAGCAAGCATGTGGTCAGATGACAGATATTTTTAGAATATCTTTTTGCTTTATATATACCTGGGTGGGGGCTGGTGGAAGCAAAGAGATGTCATGCATTTGTCTGTGTATGTTTATCACCCCCATATCTGTGTGAATTTGCAAAGTAACATGGCTATATTTCCACACTTAGCAACTAAATGCATTTTTAGAACCAAAGTATCCATCATGAAAGCCAAGACACTGAACATTTGAGACGCTTTTACAATTAAAAGCTATAGAAGATACTGTCTTAAAATAGCATCTTCTAGGGCAATGCCACATAGTCATATCAACTGGACTCCAGGCCTGGTCCCCATGTCTGGCACATATAACATAGACTCATCACGGGAGCCCCAATAAGTAAAATGAACCAACATTAGGATTATGAGCAGTCTGTTCATTAGCCAGATAGCCAACTAAATATTTTACTCTCCACCATCTCTCAGGATATGCAGAAATAAAAACTACACAGTAAGGCTTAACACAGAGCATCTGATTATTTTGAATATTGCCAAGGTTTATATGATGGTTTACACATATTTCAAAGACTGTATTATTATATAGGATGTGAGACAAGTTGAAACAATTGTGTAGCCCTAAAGATTCCTAGCAATGTCTGTCACATATTAAGAGCAACTATTAGCACCTACATGTTATATCAGATATTTTTTGCTTTCAAATAGCTATTAAGCTGAGCAGAATACCAGTTTTGAAATCTGCATACTGAAGGATATACTGAATTTAAATGGTTTGCCTGCTCATTCACTAAAAAATTCCCATTAATGGCCAGTAGATTAGGACGTGATTGTCATGCTTGTTTTCTAATCTTTCTATAGATCTCCAGATGGCTGAAACATGAATTGAAACATTCTGGTTTACCTGGGAGTAAACAATCTCTGTTTCAGTTAAAAGTGAAAAGTTACGTTTTCCACATTATTTGGATCAGAATTATGCTATTTCATAAATTCAAATACATTAGGTTTGTCACCATATTTAGAACACCTCTGAATCCTATTCAGATTACTGCAAAGCACATAAAGAATTGGCCTATCACTGAAATCCCCTCTTAATATTTGGTTTGTATGATTCAAATGCATGTAAACCACAGTGCACTAGTACAGTCAAGACTACCATTTTCTACATAAAAGCCATTTAATTTACAGTGATTTGTATAGTTCAGGCAAGGTACCTGACTGGCTTACTTTCTAACAAAAGTATTCTATTATTTACTCTGTATCTCGAATTTCTTTTTTATAGGCAGTTACAGGTTATATTTGTATTATGCTTGATATATAATATACAAAGTCTCCCTTTAGAGGAGAAGGCTGCACATATAGAAACTTAGAGCATGAATTAGGAGATATGCAACCCACTGCAGGCCTACCGCCCAGTAAATAATACTCTATTTTGTACACCACTTGGATTTTATCAAATGTAAATTTTAAAATTACCTTTGGTTGGTTGGATTGTCTATTCATTTTATGCTTCTTTGCAGTCTCATCTGAAAAATAGTCAAGAAAACAAATGATCACAGTTTATATATATGTATACATATAAAGTCATATAGATATTGCTTCATTTAAAATATTGCTATTACCATGATTCCTTAAAATGCCAGAGATTCCATAAAACCCCAGTACAATGTATCCTAGGTCTCAGCACCCACAGGGTTAAATATGCTAATTTGCATTTAAATGGAGACATGCATGATAATGTGAATGCAAAATATGCAGAATCTGGAGGGGTTTGAGAAATTAATTTTTCTTTCTTCTTTTCTTTTATTTTTAGCTTGGAAGGAAGAGGGACTCTTAAAAAAACATCAGGGACTTGAACCTTGTAACCTGCCATACAAAGAGGAGAGTCTTTCTATGTAAGGATTTTAAGTCTGGAACAAAGTCTTATTTTCTAAATCTTTAAGGAACTGAATTTCCAGGCCTTTCGAACAATGGCAATCCCTGGATAAATATCTACTCCATTAGAAAGATGCAAATAGTTTACTGTAAGGCCACAGCACCGTGAGATGTGCATCCGTATCTATGGCTCCTGATTGGCTCTTTCCTCCAGTAAATCAATGAATAATGTAAAACCTGATTGCTGTAAAGTGGTGGATTTTTGAAAAATTCCCTTCCCCCATTCCCTCTCGATCCAAGATTCAGGAATTCAATACTCCCCAAAACAGGTTGTTTTGCTTTTATGATTTTTTTATGCTTATTGTTATTTTGGACTGGAGGGGTGGGGCTATTGGTTTTGCAAAATGAAAGTATTGCCCTGGTTTAATTATGCTGACTGTGGGAGCTCGCTTCCTGAGACAGCGCCCTAATTACCGGTGCCAAGGTGGAGAAAGGAGGGTGGTAGACAGAGGTGGACACCAAGAAAGGGAGGAAACGGAACCCGACTCTGCGGTGCTGGGCCCAAGGCAGCCACAGCTCGGGGCCCCCGGCCGTGGCCGTGACTTGACAGAGCCTCCAGTCTAACTTCTGATCAATTCCACTGCTCTCCTGACCCCTCAAGACAGTCCCCCATTCAAGCACCGCGGGTACATTTGCAAGATAAAACGCCGCAGACACTAATGCAAATACATTGTCTGAGTTCCCATCACCCTGGGTTCCTGCAGATAATTCCAGGCCACAGAAAGGAGATCTTGCCTTCCTCAGCCGGGTCTAGACTCTAAGCAAACCGCAAAGACCCAGCTCCGTTTGGATACCAGAAGCGTCTTAAGCTGAACCGCTCCAAGTACCAATAACTAATCACGATGGTTGCATCTTGATGAGTCTGAACTTGGGATAACCCTGTAAAGCGGCCTCTCACCTCCCAAAATTCAAAAGGCAAAGAGAAAAGGGAATTGGAAAGCCACCAGATCTACTTAGCTACTGTACTAAGTTTTCCACCAAAATCTAATCAGATCCTCGCTTCCTTGCCAGGTAATTGCAACTTTGGGGCGGTTAAAGGGAGGCGAATTATTCAAAATGCGAATTCGAATACAGAAGTGCAAAATACAAGTGCATTTTGCTCTAGGTTTAAAGGGGAAAAGCCCCCGCCCCTCCCACCACCACCACCATCACAAAATTACATACAAAAATTCCCTTTTCCAACGCGAAGATTTCCTGGCATCTCTCTGCGATTGGGGGTCAAGCCGCTGGATAATTAACAGTACTGGCTAAGAAAACTCACGAGATCAACAGGTTTAACATCCGAGGCACACAATCAATTAGCTGAAGCAAAGCCCCGGACTGGCCCTCGGAGCGGCCCGCAGCGGGACTCTGCGGGCACCGGCTAGCGGGCGAGGTGAGGAGTGCGGGCGCGGGGCCGCGGCGGGCACTGCTGGCCTCGCGCCGCCGGCGAGCTGCAGCCTGAGGGCCGCCACCATACTCACTTGATCTCCCTGCGCCAGGCAATGCTGCCCCCCAAATCCAGCTGGGCAGGAACAGAGGCGCCGGCTGAAAGACAAGATCCAGAGTCACAGCACGGCCGCAGCACACAAACAGGCTCCTTTCGGCGTCTCCAAAAAAAAAAAAAAAATGTTTTTCTCATCATTCCTCTCCTCTGCTCAACACATTTAAAACTGCCGCTCAATTCCACATGGTGATTCTTGGTTGATTGCGTCTAAAATAGTTTAAATGGGTCTTCCCTTCTGGGGAGAGTGAGAAGGGCGCAAAAGACCAAGGAGGAAAAAAAAAGCCAACTTTTACCCCCCATGCCAGGCACTTGCTCCCTGAGCCTCGGAGTGGAGAGTGAAGTGGTGTGTGCGAGGCTTGGCAAGTTTTTGGGGGGGCTGTCCAAGGTCTAGTCCAGCCCCCTCTGCCGAGGAGGACGTGCTCTGAAACTCAACCAATTTCCCCACTGCTTTTGTTACTGATGAACTGAAGCCCTATTGTTCATCCATTGCCACGGTCTTTTTCAGTCCCCACACTACGTTCTGCGTTGCCAGAGATAATGAATTTGCACCCAAACCTCTCATAGTCCCCTCCTGACAGACGGAACAAATTAGAAATGTCTCGTCTGAAGGAAGGCAATGGCTACATTTTCCTATTGTAGGATGCAAAGCACAAATTTCTTTGGAAACTTCTTTTGCTTTTTTCTTTTTTTTTAATCCTTTTCTTCTCTTTTTATTTTTTCCTCCAGTTTTTTTTTCCTCTCTTGGTTTCTTAACATTCTTCTTCTTTTTTTTTTATTACAGAATCGCCCCTGTCGTTTTTCCAATGCACCGTTTTATGTAACTTGTGAGTCTTCCTAACCTTCTTCCCCTTCTTTCCTTTCTTAAGGACTCCCTTTGCAATTTTATTTACAAACTTGGAGAATGACCTTTTGACTCGCAGACTTTTTTTTTTAAAGGTCTTTTGGTTCAAGTCCCCCTTCTTCACTCCTCCCCGTTTGTGTCGTGGTTGTTAAATGTGTTTGGCTAAAGACAAGCAATGCATTCTAAAGAATTTTATTCTCTAAACTCTAGAGCTATTCTAAAGGTACCAGGGACGCGCCATAGGGGTTATCTATTTGAGGAGGAAGAAAAGCGGGTGTGTGTGTGTGTGTGTGCGTGTGCGTGTGTGTGTGCGCGCGCTCGCGCGCGCGTCTGTCTTCCACGGAAAGAGAGACGGAGAGATGTGGGAGGGTGGGGGTGGAAGTATGCAGACAGAGAAGGGTGGGGGCTTCGAGGGGAAGGTGGGCTTCCTGCAACACAAGCGGAGAGGCTGTCAGGGGTGTGGGCGCGCGGGTGCGGGGAGGCGGTGCAGGAATCCGTCCCGCCGAGTGCTGTCGGCCCCTGTGGGCCTGTTTGCGCGCCTGGGGCTGGCCGCATCCTGGGCGCGGGTGTCTGCGTGCCGGGGTGGTAGTTCCGAGCCTGCGCGCGTGCGACCGGGTACGGGAGGGGGAAGAGTGCCGTAAAAATTCAAACGAGTGGCCCGTATGTAAATGCGGCCCGGGGGGAGCAGGGAGGCGGTAATGAGAGCCGCTGGCGCTCAGCCCCGCCGGCGGCCCCTAGCTTTCCCGCCAAGTGCAGCCGGAGGACAGACAGCCATGCGTGTCCTTGGCGGGAGAGTCCCCACCCGCCGCGCGCGCCCGCCCCCCGCGCACACGCACACACTCCCCTCGCAGGCGTGGGGCCCAATGGCCACGAGCATGTCAGGAAAACAAAGCTGGGGCTGCGAGGTGGAACGATGAAACCGCAGACTTGGCGGCCGAGGGCACAGCGGAGAAGTCGCCACCGCAGCCACCGGCGCCCCTTTCTTGCCTGCTCGTAGCTCTGCCCTCCGGCCCAGAAGAGGCCAAGGACCATTTCTTAGCTGCCCCAGAGAAGGTGGCGAGCAGAGGAGGGGGCGGATGTGCACAGGGAGGTGCCAGCGGCCCGCTGCGCGGGCACGCACACGCCGGCGCGCAGGGCTGCCGCGGGCGGAAGGAGGGGAATGAGAAGGCCTCGGCCGCGTCTCGTAGAGGCACTACCTCCGCGCTGAGGCCGCTGAGTTTCAACTGCAAAACACCAGGCCAAATCCGGCAAGGCGGCGGCTACGGAATGGCTCACACTTCAAGCCTCCTTCCTCAAAGAATCCGATGGGAAGGACCTGGCTGTTCAGGGGAAGCCTTTTCTGGCCTCTCTTTTTACAGGGGGTGAACTCGAACCCCAGTCTAGGAGCTCTGGCCTAGATGGCTCCGCAGATAAGTCCCAGACGTGGCCATGGAAAGACTGATCTCTCTCTGCTCAGAGCGCCTGCCTCGGTACTCCCTAGCGCAAGCACCTCCCAACACACACACACACACAAAACACGGCACTCCCATCACATTAAAACGCGCGCTCATGACCCTGCTGTTAATGAAGCCGACGCGCATAATGAGTGCACAGGTAAATAGGTACCGAAACCAGAAGACTTCACCAGTCGGCGGGGCGATTTACCTCTCCCTACAGGGAGCACTTGTAGTTATCGTGTTTTAGGAGTGATTTGCTGTTGTCTGTGGTCTCCCGCTCCTCTTCTTGTGGAGAGAAGCCAAAAAATATATATGTTCCGTGGTCAGAGTCTTCTTTCTGATAAGCTACCCGAGCATTGGTCTAAAACATCTGTTTTATCTGTTGGTTTTGGTTTGTTGTTTTGGGGAGTGTTGCTTTTCTGAGGGAAGCAAAAGAACGTGTGTGTGGTGGGGTTGGAAGCTCAGGGCAAGAGTCTGAGTATGCGGCCGGAAGGCTGGCGAGTCTGAGAGCCGCGCGGTGCAGAAAGAAGGCGGCAGCTTGTCCTCCCCCGGGGCCGGCACTGGCCCTTTGGCACCTCCGGCCTGGGCTCGGCTACTGCCGCCGCCGCCCGCGCTCTCGGGCTCCGCCGGCTGCCGTTCCGTGTTTTCCCCCATCCCGGCTTCACGTTCAAGGTTTAGCTGCGAGGTCACGTCCATTGACGTCAGCTCCCTGTCTCCCTCTACGTCCGGCTACATTTACATACATCAAGGAAATTAGGGCATTAAAAAAATATGCAAATCCTGCGCGAAGAGGAGCGGGTGCATTCCTGGCGCGATCGCCTTTTATTGAAGCTTTTAATTAAAGGGGCCAGTTGGCAAGCCCCTGAAACAACCGCCAAAACCCCCCAAAAGAGAAAAATAAACGCTGTAGCCTTCGAGAACGGTTGTTTCGGCTCCTGTTCTGTGGGCGGCTGAGGACCGCCGGCTGCCCGGCTCGGAGAAGAACAGGTTAGAGGAGGCAGCTCCAGCCCATGCATAATCAGGGCTCCGCGGCGCCTCCATTCTTTCCTCCTCCTCCTCCTCCTCCTCCTCCTCCTCCTCCTCGTCCTCCTCCACCTCTCCTCCTCCTCCTCCTCCTCCTCCTCCTCCTCCTCCTCCTCCTCGTCCTCCTCCACCTCTCCTCCTCCTCCTCCTTCTCCTCCACCTCCTCCTCCTCTTCTTGCTCTCGCTCCTGTTGGTTCCAGCGTGTATTATTTTTAATACTGATGCATATGTAAAGATATATTTGCATTTTTTAATTCGCGAAAATTTCAGGTTTTGTCGTTTTATTGGTTCCCTTTCCCTCTTTTTTTTTTTTTTTTGGAGGTTTTTTATTGTTGTTATTTTATTATGTCTATGTGTCTCTCTTGTCCCTTTCTGTCTTTTTTGGCGAGTGTCTGCTGCTGTCTCTTGCTAGATAATATACACAGTTACCTCCCTGCTTCTGTTTATTTAAGGTTACAAATATGCACATCTGTCATGTATGCAATGCCAGCTGTATAACCTCCTGGTTTGGTCATAAAAGAAAAGACACATTTTTTTTTTCTTTCTTGACATACCTTGATGGGCTGTAGTGCCCATCGCTCAAGGCTCAAAGTTTGATTGTCTAATTAACTTCATATTAGCAGAAACACAGTTCGGGGCCAGTGCTTTCGAGATAATGTATGTATAAGTGAAGTGATTCCAAAGATTTCTAAAGAATTTTTGTGCTGATTGCCTGAGAGGTGCGGCATTCCCCGCCCTATTGCTTTCTAGTATTTCTTATTGAAAAAAAATATATATTTTAAAATGGGTAGACACAGCAATGGACAGCCTTCTACAAGGAAGACATTTTCAACCATGTTGTATGTTGTACCTTATTGGCTGCATTCAAAATTTACTGAGTTTCCTTTTTATCTTAATATGGCTGGAAACAAGGCACATTATCTTGACTGAAAAGCATCCTTGATTCCTGACTTTGAAATGAAAGCAAATACACAAATAAAACAATTGACTATATTAAACCAGTTGATGTAGCTTAAAATATACAGGCCTTGAGTTAGATTTCAAGCAATGGTAATCTTGTTTATAGGATCGGATTCTCTTTCTTGGCAATATAGCTATGCAGCACGATGGCTTTTTTCCACCTTTTAATTCCCCCAAGCTATCATTTAAAAAAGACTCAATCTGTAATTGCAAACCCTCGAAGAACAGCAAGTATGCACACATGCAGCTTATTCAATTAAACAAGTCCAAGTACATGCACAGGTAATTAGTTTTCTTATGAATGACTTACCTGCACAGATACTCAGGCCAAGACTCAGCCCTCCCCAATGGCCTTCACGTATAAATATTCACACGTATTTCCCCCTATTTCAAACCTAAAGCGGTATGCCATCTTTCATGCTGGACTATCCAGCATCCATTTTCAGCACCCTTAACTCTTATGGAATTTCCAGCCTTACCTCTGGCTGTAGTTTTTCCAAGCCTACACCAAAGTGCTCATATGATATGTCACCCAATAAAAAGTGGTCAGATGGCTACACGTATGACATTAAAAAGCAGAAACACACTCATCCTTCAGGTTCGCCTTTACCTTGCCATATATAGCAAGATTACGTTGCCTAAAATACATTTTCAGCACATTTTATGAATAACTGCAGGATTCCACAACTGATTGCAGAATAGCCGGTTTCTGGGGGGGGCACCTGGCTGAGTGAAACAATTCGGCAGGCTCAAGATCTCTTTGAGTTTGGCTGCAGTTAAATTGCGCGTGGCTGTTTGTTCCTGCCTGGACTCTCGCACATACCTGCCTGCCTTTATGTAGGATCAGGACAAACACACCGGCCACGTTGCAGGGCATAGAGTGTCGGTGCATATATTTAGATGGCAGTAGCAAGGAACGCGTGCGTGCACGGCTGTCTGAGCATGCATGTGTGTACAGATGCGTGTGTATGTGCGCGCGCGCGCGCGCTGTGTGACAAGGAACACAGAGAGGTACACCTCTTATCTCTGATCTCTCTGTAATCTCCTTTTCTGTTTCTAATCTCCCTTATTGGCGCATGGTAGTAACCCGAAGCGTGTGAACCGTCACCGTCGCTGCCGTGTGCGCGCTGTGGCTTACCCCGAGGGCCCGTGGCTCGGTGACTCGCTGGCTAGGTGGGTGTTGGGGAAGAGGGTGGGTAGCGTCGCTGCCGCTGCCGCTGCCGCCGCGGGTCCGGGTGCTCTGTCCCAGCCCGGCAGCCGAGCGCGCAGTGCCGGAGCCCCCTCCCACCCCGCCCTCACCCCCATCCTCCCCTCCCCTCCCTTCTGCGCCTCCCCCAACCCCCCGCCCCGCATTACCATATGGAGGCCGAGTCCCTGCGAATCACAGCAGCAGCGGGAGGTATTTGAATAAGCCCCGCAACCCCGCACAGACCCCAACTCCTCCGAAAGCAGCATGCCCTGCACCAAGAGCCGCCACTCTGGCCGGTAACCTGGCAGCGACAGACAACTCCCCAAAGTGCCCTGCGCGCGGTGGAGAGAGAGTCTGCTGAGGGTACTGGGTCTCCCATTTGCTACTTTTATATTATCTTGACATAGAATCAGACAATAAATGAGAGGAGAGAGAAGAGAAGAGGAAAGAAGAGAGAGAAAAAGGGAGAGGCGCTGTAAAGAGGAGAGAGAAGACAGAAGCGAGAAAGGGAGAGAAAAAGGAGAAAGGGAACCCAAAGCGTTGAGTTAAAGAGAGAGTAAAATGGGGACGGGGTAGGGAAACGGCGGGAGGGGGAGAAATATCCAAATATCTGAATTTGGACTTTTCAAGCTAAAAATACCACCTCACTGAACTTCACAACCTCCAATGAGACACGTGTTTCTCCCCTCACCACCACGTCACCGAATGATTAATTTGCCGTCTCAATCAGAAATAATTATTTAGAATTGTATAACAGATATAGGACTTGGCAGAAAGAAGCTCATTTTATGAAACATAGCGAAAAGTATATGACATTTAAAGATGATGTTGGCTACCTCACGGTAAAAATTAAGGCTTGCCTTAACGACTCGGCAGTTGTCCAACCATGTCCTCTGAAATGGTGAGATGGCGGCCCAGGGCCAGGAACAAGAGGTGTTCCGAAATATTTTGGACTTTAAGTGAAAAATTTTTTTCTTCCTGTTTCAAATTTTATTGTTACGTTTTTCTTCTTCAAGAATTTATTCCTTTTACCTAAATTTTACAGATAATATGTGAATCTTTTTAAAAATTTTACTGCAAAATGTCACATTTTGACTGAAGATATGATTTTAGACGTTAATTTAAATACATAGCCAGTTCCATTTTGCAAACTAACTCTGAATAACACCTGATTCTGAATTTAGCCTATTCAACGCACTCTCCCTCTCCCTATTCTCAAATCAGAGCAGTGATTTCCCTGTACAAAACAATCAGAATCATACTAAAATCTCCAGTCACCTATAGAATGTACCCATTGTAAATGTCCCTTTAGGTATTCATAAGCCAAACGCCCTTCTTTTGAAACACATACAAAAAGAACGTCTCTGATTAATAATCTCTTTCGCGGCACACTGAGGCCGAAGGCAGGGAGCCGCAGGACGCCAGAGAAGGGCGCAGAATTCTCAATACCTAGCATTTCAATGCAGATTCCAAAGATTCGCTAACTGCTAGGTTTTCCAAGAGGAAATAATATTTGGCAAGCAATGCTTTTGGGGAAGACAACCACATTCCAAATACTGGCTCCTTCCTGGGCCTGGGGAGGGGACCGCGATCGCGGTTACCCGGCACTTCTGCGTTCATATGTGTGTACAAGGTGGTATGTAGCCCACGCATGTAGCCAGGCCTAGGTTTCTTTCTTTTCTTTTTCTTCTTTTTCTTCTTCTTCCCTTTTTTTTTTTTTTTTTTTTTTGAGGCAAGAATATTGAAACCAATCCACTCTTTCTGTAGCTAGCTCCCACGAAGCTGGGATCTTCAACCTCTTGTTTATTCGTAAAGCCCATATGGAACCCCGGTTGAATCTCCCCTCTTCGGATTTTACCGGGAGGCCCTCAGTGCCCCACCGCCGCCCATTGCACGTGAAGAGAAAGGAGGGAGAGTTGGGAGCCACGAGAGAAGCCGGCTTGGAGCCGCTTCCGTCGGGGCCCATGTTTCGCCCCAACAGACCCGTCTCTCCTTTCTCTCCCCGAAGGTACTTCCTTAGGCCGGCAGTGTCGCTACGGTGCTGGCCAGGTGAGCACGGGCACGGTCCCAGGGCGGGGGCGGGTAGAGCGGCCCTCTCTCGGGAGCTCCGGTGGGTCTGCGAACCTGCCGGGAGCAGAAGGCTGAGTGGCGCTGGGGGCCCGCGCGGGGCTCCTGGCTCCCGCCGGCAGGGGAACAGCGACACCTACTGGCCGCATGGGTACCGCGCCTGGGCCGTCAGGGCTGCCCTGGGACTGGGTGCCCGGCTCCGTGGACTTGGGAGGCCGCGGGAAACTTCACCGAAGGCTCTGCGGACCGCTCTAGGACTCGTCCGCCCTGGAGAAGACAAAGCCAAGCTTTCTGGAGACCCCTGGGAGGACTGTAGGATGGAACTGAACACACAGGCACACACGCATGCCCATTTTTTCTGGGGAACCGGAGAAACCCGCAGACGCAGTTGCCCACCGTCCCTTGGTTTTATGAGAGAGACCCAAGCAGAGGTCGGAGCCTTGACCTCCTCAGGTTCATGACCCAGGCCTCTTCACCGCCTTCCCCAGTTCAGCACTGACTTTACAAATTAGGAAAAGAAAAGAGTTCATTATCCTCCCTGAAGCGGGGAAATGAGTGAGTCAAGGACACAGACTCACAGGCAGCGGTTGGCGCCGGGCACGCGAACCGGCCAAGCCCTCCTGCTAGCCAGCTTCGGGCACCTTTAGTGCGCCCGATACTGCCGCCAGGGAGTGAAATTTGGTAGCTCTTCTTTAAGAATTACAATCTTCTTAATTACTCCTGAAATAAAGGCAAATTTGGGCTACTGGTGATATTTTTGAGAACTACAGGTATATATGTATATATAAATATATATATTTAAAGCATATATACCAAAGCAAATATATACATAAAGTATATGCATATGTGTGTGTACGTATATACACACACCTACACATGTGTGCATACATTTGCATATATATCTTCTGCGACATGGCTTCGGTTGTTGGCTTATGTTGGGGAAGGTAAGAGAGGTTGTGAAGGCAAGGTAGGGCTGATGAAAGCTCAGCAAGGTTGGGGATGGCAAAGAAGCAATTAATGTATTCCAGATTCACTTTCTCTTATCTAGTCTTTTCTGTAATAGCTTATAGCCATTTCATATGGGAAGGAGATGTGATGTTGGTCCCAGCAGCAGGTAGAGGGGGGGGGAACCTCAGCTTCCATTACTCCCCAAGATGCCTTCTTTTTCCCCTTTTCAGGTTCTGAGGCTCATTTGGGCCTATGAAACCTGGCTGAGTGTGATTCTGATACTAACCTGCTCAAAAGTAAAACATATTCCCTTTCCTTGAAACACTGGGGTATCTGAGCTAATTTCATTCCTTAAGATTTCTATGTAAAATATTGCTTATTAACAAACCTCAGAATTAAAAACAGTTTTTTTCCATGCAAATTTCAAGAGTTCATTTTGGAAATTATTTTTCTTAGCTTTATATACTGGTTAGAACTAGGGTCTAAAAGATTTTGCCTGGAAGGTGGGAGACCTTATTGGGACTAAATTTTTGTCTTCGTTCTCTACAGTCACAAAAGTTTGCTAATTCTGTTTTATTTAAATACAATTGGAAGCTTTTAGTGTCTCTAAAGCCAAGAGTTTTAGGTCAGGTCCCCCTCTCTCTCCCTCTTAGTGATTTAGTAAGAAATCACTAAAAGGCCCAGGAAACCTGTACTTCAACTCTGTTCTGCAAGTATTTTTTTTCTTTTTAAATTTTCTTACAAGTGGATTTGACTGTGTCCTGATAATACAGGAATTCACATCGAAGAAGAGACTCTTAGCTGTTTGTATGATATATGAATAAACCTATATTATTAATAATAAAATTGGGCTATATCCTACTGGCATTTTTTCTTGACAAATCCTGTTTCCCACCACATTTCAAAGTCAGCTTTCTCCTTATAAAAATGGAAACATTCATAGGACAGGAAAATATTTATTAAAAAATTACACTGGGCACACAACAAGCACCCATCAACAAAACCCAGTTCAGAGGTGTTTTTGGGTATTGAAAGCACCTTGATAAATGCAGGAGTTGATTTTTTTTTTCCTTTCCTTTTGGCTTTTTAGGATGTAGCTTTATTTGTGACTTCAAAATCTTAGCTAGAAAGGACTCTTATTGTTTGATATTCTTTGGTTTTACTAACTAAAAAATGTTGATTTGACATTAAAGAAGATAGAAAAATAGAATTTATGTTTCAAAAATTGTGGAATTTCTCTGCATACTAGTCACCCCCAAAGCATTAGTGTATTAAACTCTAGTAGAAGGAATGTTTACTGTTCAGTACAGAAAATTAGGCCAGCAAAATAATTTTTTATTTCACATGAAATGTGAATAAGCATATTCATAAATTTAATTTGTGTATGGGTGTTATCGTGATGACTGTGTGAAGTAAGGGAGGAGACAAGGCTTACAAGGCTTTCTGTTTAGGTCTCCCTCAATATATTTTTCTTTTCATTCCTCTTATTTAACAAGAAAATTAAGGAATAGAAGACAGGCTAAATTGTCATTAGACCGTGTCTGTGTTCTTTGTCACGCCTGCCTTTCCTCTGGACTGCCTGGGAGGATGTGTGTGCTCCTTTCTTGCTTCTTGAGTAGCAGGGAGGAAGGAATGGATGCAAGGATGTGAAGATTGATCAGAAAGGCACATTATTGCATGTGAAAATGAGATGGATACATTTGACACCTGGCTAAACTCCAGCCAGGTGGTTGTCTTGCAAGAGGGGACTTGTGTGTGGAAGCTAGCAGGCCGACTGAATAAAGTGGGGGGAGAGAAGAGGCTTCCTTCATCTGGAAATCAGCAGGATCTTATTGACGTTTGGCTTCAGGGAGTAGAGCTCCAAGGACACCTGTGTGCATCTGCCTGGAGATAGGTGTGTGTGTGTTGTGTGTGTGTGGGTGTGTGTGTGTAGGGAGGAGTAGGCATTTCATCAAAAATACATTTGAAAAATGTTGGTTCTAAAATTCAGTCGTTATCAATTCGGGCCAGGTGCCAAAGTCACTAACGTGCCCAGGTTCACTCCTGGAAGGCAGCAACATTCTTGCTTTTGATGGTACAAATATGGCTTCTTTCATTTCTTTGGCTCTTTATGGTACTTCTTTTGAGTGGGGCGAGGCTCTAGCTTTCCCCTCCTCCTTTCTTGATCTCGGCAAACAAAACCATTCTACCACTTGAGCCATCTGCCGCAGGTGTAATGGATGGCAGGGGGCCGACCTAACCACACTCCAGTCTCTTCTAGGTCGTCACCGCTCTGCACCAAACAAATGAGTCCTGTTTCACCACTAGGGTGCCGAGGTGGATGGTGGATGCTGGCCCCCGCCCCTGGCAGCGCTCAGCCCTTAGAAACCAGAGCCAGCTGACAACACGCGAAACACACAGGCACAGCGAAAACGCCGAGCCGACGCGCACTCCTTCTGCCCCCTCCCTCTGCTCTCTGTAACAAGGAGGACACGTACACAGCCTTTACACACTTAAAAGCCCTTGCGACTCCCTCTGAATTCTTAGTTACTTATGACGGCCTTCCTCACTGTACATAGCCCCTGGGGTGTGTGTGTGTGTGTGTGTGTGTGTGTGTGTGTGCATGTGTGTGTGTACGCGCGCGCGCGCACGCGTGAATGTGCATGTGTGTTTAAAACGCTTATTGGTAGGTCATCAGCAGCTGATCAGACATGGTAATCCAATAATTTTTTTGAATACACACAATTTTTCGTTGAAGGTAATTTTTTAAAAGAAAAATGGAAAACTATTAATTTTCTGCGCAAGTCTAGGCTTCCCAGTTTAGGTTCCAGAGAACAGCAGATCTGCGCAGCCCCCGCCTTACCAAACTTTCCTTTTCTAGGGTTTGAAAGAGGCTCACATTCTCACTTCATGACAGAGCAGCGGCTCATTTGCACGCGGGTGTGTAAAGGAGGGAGCTGTCGAACGCGCGACTTAGGAAGGGATATCGGATAGCTGGAGCCCCCCGCAGTCGCTCGGAACCTTGGCTGGAGGCACAGGGTGCCCAGGGGCAAGAGCCCGGGGTCCAAGCTTCCAGGCGCACATCATCCTCTGGGCCCCGGGCCCTCCGGCTGGAGCACTCCCTCACCCGCATCCCATCCCCGTTCCATTTTGATCATTATTTGAATAGCCCAGGTAAGGGTGCCCATCTCTCGGCTATGGGCGGGGGCTGGACCCTGACAGGTACGGACTCCGCGGGCCCCCAGTGTACTTACCTCGAGCGAGGCCCTGGCAAATGGTGGCCCAGAAGCATCAAGTTTCCTCTCCCAGCCGTTGTGCCAGATTTCCCCTCCTGCCTTCTGCTCCTCTCCGCCAGCTCGTTTCTCTCTCTCTCTCTCTCTCTCTCTCTCTCTCTCTGTCACACACGAGGATTACTTGTGACTTTTAGAGGCAAAAGCTTGCTTATTCAGAGGAGAGAGGGAGGGGGAGAGGGAGAAAGGAGGCGGGAGGGAGGAGAGAGAGGGGGAGAGAGAAGTAAAAGGGGGATGGAGGATGAAGAGGAGGTGGAGAATCAGAAGGTAGTGAGGGCGTTGTTAGAGAAGGAGGAGGAAGAGGAGGAGGAGGAGGAGGGATGGGAGGGGTAGGGTGGAGTAACCAAAGATGGGCTGGGATGGGACGGCGAGGAATAAATTGCTCCCCACCCAGCTGCGGTGCGACGCCCCCAGCGTCCCGGGGGAGCCGGTGCGTCAGCTCACGGCTTGCCAAGGCGGGGCCGTACAAAAGCTAGCGCCGCGGGACCCCCTTCATGGGCTTCTGCCCGAACAGACCCAGCGCTGGAGGCCGCTCCACGCGCGAGCTCGAACCACGGAGGGTTCTCAGCTCGGACAAGCGTGGCTGTCAAAGAGCTCCAAGCTCCACGGAACTTTGATTTTATTCCCGGGAGCCCGGTCATCCACTTCTGCATCTCAGACAAGCGCCGGAGGCTCGCGCAGCTTCCGCGCGTCCTCGCCCTGGACGCGGGGCGCCCACCTTAGTCATAGTCCGTGGTCCCGGCACTGCTCACGGCGTCGGTTTCTCCACTGCCCAGGCTCCCTCCGCCCGAACCCTGCGTCTCTGTTCACATTGGAACACCCCCTCACCTCATCTCAGCTTGCTTTTACCGAGGGGTGTGTGTGTGTGTGTGTGTGTGTGTGTGTGTGTGTGTACATAGCGCGCGCGCTCCAGGCTAGAAAGAAGGTAACGAAAAAGTAGCTTCGGTCTCCTGCAGCTTGGATCCCACGACCAAGTCCGACCATATTCAGTATTTGAGATTACAGTTTGCAGCAAGGACCAAGGCAGGGGTTCACCGGATCATTTCAAGTGAGATTCAATGCAGCAAGGATTGTTTATCATTATTGCTAAGACTGACAAAAATAGGCCAAAAATAAAGAATAGTTGCATAGAAAGAAGCGAAAGCATTTTAGCAATGATCAGGAACTAAAAGTGTTTGGAATGGATTTCTCGAACAAGAGCATCCACGATGGATAAAGGTGAAAGCCGCAGACTCTCACAAAACCGCTTCAATACGTGATGGGATTAAAAAATAGGACCATGCTTTTCAACATAGACTACCCATTAGTTCTCTGTTAAATTCACTAAACCAGCCCCATGGAATGATTACATGGCAGCCTTTTAATGTACAAACACGAGGATTCTGAAACGGATGCACACAACCCGTTTATAGAACTCCCTCTGTACACACACACACATACACACACACACATTCATAAACAGACAAAGTTTTAATACCGATACCCCACACTTGTAAATACATATTTTCTCAAACAACTACCCCTAAATACAGTAATTTTCTTCTGCATTTCCTTGCTGACCTGTGCGACATTATATTTAGAGAGTAGGCTCCCAGGATCGACATAATTCTACTTACATTCATTGTGGATGGCATGTCATAAAATGCCAGGGGGAGGGAACCTTGAGGGGCGTGGAGAAGAAGGCTTTTATTAACAATTATATTCTCCCCTAGCAGTTTAAATAATAACAATGATGTGACGGTAACCATCTCCCTTCTCCCACTCCAGTGAAACCACTAGATGGGTTGGTGAACTGTACATTTGTATACTTAATTAAGGGATTACTGTTGCTACACAGTTACAAAGGTGGCATAAGGAATCTCTGAACGGTAGATTGCTGGACATTTGGCATGTTTTAAGACTCACTTACCTGCCGAATCTTATTTCAGAATAAGAATGATAAAATGTTGTTAGTTTGTGCCCAGCATAGTTTTGAAGGAAAATGGAACAAAAAGAAGTTGCTCCTTGAAAATTATGTTAGTTGTAGGAAAAAAAAAATCCCCTCAGCGGAACGAGCCGGTTACGCACTGTATTAAATGAGGATGATATTTTACCAACCCAGGTGGTGTTTTAAAAATTCTTTCAGACAACAGTGATAACAGAGGAAGTAAAGAGCACGCAGACCCCCGCCCAGCCCGCACCCGTGTTCGCAGTGTCTGGAGCACACACTCTAAACACATCGGGACCCCCACCCCCATGAATTCGCCCTGTTTGAGACTCAGTTTCTGAGGCCAAGAGTTCGTTCTCGGTGGATCGCCACACGTTGAAAAATGGTTATTTGTGTAAGGTCAATATTCAGGCTATAGTACAATGGCATGGTGGAGAGAAAACACTTTTCATTGTTTAACAGTTACTAAATAATTAAACTGCCCTGCATATTGAATATCATTTTTGAGAATTTGCCTTTTTTTCTTTAAAATTATTAGCCAGTGTTTTAATGAGGCCTCACGATTGGGTTGCAAGGAGGAGAGTGAGGAGTTCAATAAGGTACAGCTTTGATATACAGAACAATTATATAAAAGAAGTAATTTATTATTGAAGAGGACAAAAGAAATTTGGGTTTATGTTGAAGTAGAACTTAGCAGTTGCAAAACTATGTTTTAAACAGACAATTTGATAATTTGCATTTCTTTTTTCCCCTCTTAAACCACTTACAACCTGGGAAATTTACTCTTGTTAACTAGTAAAACACCTGAAGGCTTGAATTAGACACCAAGTAGCCGCTGATGTCCCAACAACGTACAACCTGCCCCTCTGGAAGGTGTGGAATCTTTTATAAGTACTCAAGAAAAGCCCCCAAAGCTCAACTAAGTTCTATGGTGCCGGCACTGAGGAGTGTGCTTTAAGGTTATCAGTCTTTTCAGCACCACGTGATTAGACAGGAAAGGTAACTTGAAAACACAACCTGATTCTGAGCGAAATCATTTTGTCCTGTTGGCATGAAAATGTAGTTACACCTCCAAGTTCTGCTCAGGAACAGACGGCTGCTTGTGGGGGCTGGTCCCTACCCAGATCAGTACAGGATCTTCAGCTGGCAGACGAGATCCAGCAAATGGAATTCACGAAGAAACTCATGTGCGTTTGGAAAAAAAGGTGGGGGAGAGTGCTGCTTCCTAATTCCTTTCGCTGAGGTCTCCTGTGATCATCAATGGCTTTGGCAACAGCAGGGAAGGCAAAAATAATTCACCACCAAACAGTTTTGACCATGACATATGTAATGGGGCTAGTTTGAACTTTGTTTTAAAAAATATTCTGGCAGATGTTAGTCTTCTCCCTGCTTATCTCTTACAATATATTTTTTTAAATGTCATTTATAGGTAGCCATTGCATGGCGTTGTGCTACGGTTAACACACACAGGTACTGGGGCACTTCAGGCCCATGTAAATATCCAGTGTAAAGGATTCACCAGCTTTCCTGGCAGCAGCCTCTGCAAATGGAAGCTACTCCAGAAAGAGACATTTTTATTTGTGTAGTTGTTGTTATTCAAGTCTGTATAGGTGTGAGTTTTGGGCTGAATTCACCAGTCCAAATTAAGGAGTCTGGATACATGGCACGTCACCTGTAAATAACCATGTAGACACCAGCCTCTTTTGCCACAACTCTCCAAATGTTTGTTTTAAATCTTCTTATCACCTTTAATGAGTGCTCCTTTTAGAACTCAACTCAGAGACTCAAATTTAGTCTTTGAATTGGTACTTAAAAAATTATTCTCTTTTATCATTTAAAAGTAAGCCTACTCCCAAAATTGAGCGTTTCACTTTTAAGGCTCAAACACTTCCTTAGGTCTCTACGAAAGTCTCTTAGGTCTCTTCAAACCAGCCCTTAGCATCAAATTCCATCATGGCAGTAATTTGGTACCCACAAGTAAACTGACAGTTTGGAGAAGGAGATGTTATCATTTCTCAGTTTTCTTTTGTATCTAATAAAATGGAGACTGTATGAAATTCCCTTCTAGAGCTCACCAAAATTGTTTTTTAAAATTCTCCTGGACGAGAGCCCCGTGGTCTTGCAGCTTAGAAGGGGTTCGGGGGGAGGCTCCGTTTGGCTAATTTTTAGAGACCTGCTTGGCGGAGGCTGCTCGCAGGTAACGCTTCTGAGATGAAGGCGGGGCTCCCTGTCGCCTGCAAGGGTGTTTTACCTAGAATGTCCTGATTTTGGGTCCAAACTTACAGTCTCCCACACTCGTGGGGTGATAGGTAGGCTAATAAAAGGCAAATAGTAATCAGAAGGGAGCCCCACAGTTTCTACAAGAGGGGTTTTGGCCAGAAAACAAAGGGAGCAGGGGCTGCTCCCTCCTAGTCTCCTGCGCCTGAAATTCAGGTCGCCTGCAGCTACGGCCTCAGGTGAGTGGCTCAGGGAAGGGTCGCTGAGGCTCTTCCCAGGGCCCCCGGGCCTCTCTTGGGCCGCTCCCTGGGAGTGGTTTAACCTCTGCCGCCATTCCGCTTCGTCTTTTTCTGCAATAACACCTGCTGCCACGGATTGAGTACACCTGACCAGATGTAGTCAAAAGAAAAGGTCAAGAAAAGAAAAGGAAAGTCCCACCTTTCTTAATTCCGTTTGGTAAGAGCCAGGGCTGCCAAATCCATTACATAATGCCAGTTCAAGCTGACACCTGTGCCTGCCCTGGAGCTAAATCAGGTTCTGGCGACTGCTCCAACCTGAAACGCCGGCTCAGTAGCGCCCAAGCCGAAGGCGAAGGGGAAAAGGAACGAAGTGTGGGATAGGGGGCGGCCCCTCGTTAGGGGTTCAGGTAGGGATTGGATTCTGCAGGGAATGCTCCAAGGGTGGCTCCCTAATAATTTGGGACCGCGATAAAAAAAATAGCCGCAGTTTCGAAGCCCCAGAGCTTTATCAGGAAGCACTGGACGCCCTTTGCTGCTCCAGACTGGGGCGGGCATCCAGGGATGCCCCCTCCGACCCCGTCACGAGCGGAGGACTCACCTGCCGCGGGGCTGCCGGAAGCTCTCACTCCCGCCCGCCCCCTGGGTGCTATTGATGCGGACCTTGGAGGTGCCTGCGGCGGGGCCTAACACGTGGATGCGGCCCATAACCCGCCCCGGCTGCTGCTTTCCCCTGAAGGCGGACAATGGCTTCATTAATCGGCCATCATTAAACCAACCCAGGAGAAGCCCCATCCCGCAATGAGGGCGCGGCAGGCTAATTTTGCCTACGGCTGAACAGTTGGGGCAAACGGTGGTTAACACGCTGGATCCCTCTCTAGTAAAGGCCCGACCTTCCCGATCTTTGGGGTCTGCACCAATGATCCCATGAAAAAAAAGGTCAACCCCCAAACTCCTAGGAATCCACACTGTTCCTCCCCAAACTTCCTGCTGCCCGCTAAGGCAAAAGACCCCGAGCCTTGTAAACCCTTTTGTCAGAACGCGAATTAATGTTTCCAAGATTTTTTCTCAAAAGAATTAAGAGCTGTAGAGGCGACCCTTCCACTCACTAGGGCACCATGTCAAAGGGACTCGTCATGGCGATTTACAAATATCACGAACGTGGACAGCGCTATTGGAATGTAACTCGGGCTTGGTTTCATGCAGTCCTTAAGGATTTCGTTGAGGCCCTGGAGACGTGACTAATTCCTCCCAGTCCGTAGTGGGAAATGCTTATTGAGCTTTGGTTGAGATAAAATAAAATAAAAGCTAGACCCAAAGCTTCGTGTGGACCTTAAACACACACACACACACACACACACACACACACACACACACACGCACAATGAGCAAGAGGCAGTGACCTTCTCTGGACATCGCAGCCGCCCCCCTCGCTCCCGCGTTAAAATCACCGGGGTCAATTCCGGGCGTCCGTCTCCACCGTCAACCCCCGCCCCTTCCCCATTTCTCATCAAAAGGCAGGAGAAACGTCATATTTTACATTTCTTTTCTCCACATCTGGGCATTTTCTTGTGCATCATATCCTAAACAAATATTCTCCTTTTACATTCGTGTGCGCCTAGGACGGTGTGGACCTGCGCCCCTCTTCCCCGTAGCGACCGTGTTGGAGAAACTCGCTCGGAGGACCAGTGTGCTGCGGGGGCCAAAACTCACGCTGCCCAGCCTTGAAGAGCTGGAGAACGGAGCCGGGCCCCTCCGAACCTGCGCTCGCAGAGAATGTTATCTTCACAGCAACTTAGCAAGCCCCACAGAACAAAAGTTAAAGCGTGATGGCACTATACCTTGCCCCGGGTTACTCAGGCGCCTGTCTCCCATTTTGGACATGCAGGAAATGTTGGATTTGGGGAGGTTTGCTTTGGCTGGGTTTGGGTTGTCTATATAAGCCCTGCTGGAGTACTGTACTGAGCAACGCGCCTTGATGGACTCGGGTGTTAATTAACGCGCGGCTAATTTGAGCTTCAGGAGCTGGAGGCGGCCGGTAGCGCCGTGAGCCGCGAGGGGCCAGTGACCTCTAGTGGACATGAGGAGATATGCAGCGCGAGTGAGCGTGTAGCGGAGAAAACTCTTTCCTGAGGAGCTGCTCGCGTGTCTCCTCTGAATCTAATGCAAGGGAGGGACACGAGTCCCCAATTTAAGGGAGAAAGAGCCGTCAGCAAGTGGTGTCGAGCAAAGACCTTAGCTCTTCTGATGTATCTGAAATCCAAACGCAATTTAAGCGGGCGTGCACACACACATTGTTACTTATCAGTTTTTCCAGCGAGAGAAGAACATATGGAAAGGGTTTGAGAAGTGAGCGTAAATAACTTTGGTTTCTGAACCTAGAGAAAAGCAGGGCTTTCAAAGCTCCGGAGGCACCAGCCATTCAGGGGAAGGAGTCGGAGTGTGATTCTGTAAACAAAGTTCATCAGTACTCCCAAGATTTTTTTTTTTTTCTGTAAAGAATTGAAAAAAAAAAGTAAAAAGCTTAGTTGGGTCAACAACAAGAAAGTAATCGAACAAATGATGTGTGGAAAGGTCCAGATGCTCCTGAGTTCACACCCCTCAGGCAAATAAGAAGACAAAAATAAGAACAAAAGAACCCCTTCGCTTAACAAAAATAAAATAAAAGGCTAAGAGGAGAAAATGATCTGTTTTGGTTTTTTAACCTTCATTTATTTCATTGGTTAGATAAACTAGTGCAGAAATTTTTGGAAAGATCGTCCTGGTTCTTCTGCAAGCGCCAAAAGCAAACCACGGACCTGGTAGTTCAGACAGAATACCATTTTTTAAAATAAACCAAAGTCTGTATTTTATCCTTCCCCATTCCACAGACCGCAGCAGACTGTGGAAGCTGGCGAGGCCCAGTAAAATCCCGCGACTCCACAGCCCCAGCGCTCAGGGTTCCACGGTCCAGTACAGGCTAAGCTGACCTCGCCGACGGCCGCACCCACTTGGGCCCTTCCTCCCGGGTCTTGTTCTACGGGCGTTTGAAGATTTCTTAGTCTCTTTCTTCCCTGGCACTCTTCCTCCGAGGGCAGAAGTCTGAATTACTAGCAGCTACCAGCCGCTTGGAGCAGGAACATGGAGGTGATCCCCTCCCCGGGAGTAGCCTGTCGGTCCCAGCTCTCCTGCCTTCTGTGCCTGGCGGTTTTGCGGTACCCGAATCTGTCCTCAAGGGTTGGGGGAGGGGTGGATATGGGGGCTCAGAGACATTGCCTCTTCCCAAACTGTGAGCACAGCCCGCTTGGGGTTGGTTTCACATCGCTCAGGACTGGGGTTCCACGCCTGGAGCGTAGTTACCCTGTTGCGCCCGCACGTGCCTCGGGAAGCGCATCTGCGAGCCTAGGTCGGGGACCACCGCGTTAGTGAGGGACAGCCGAGTCGGGGGGCAGTCTCCCCTGGTGGACAGTATAAAGTTTGGACAGCAGGGGAAGGAAGAACGGAACTGGAAGTTGGGGGAGGCTGGAGAGCAATGTTTGCTCTCTGAACTTTTCCTTCTCCCCTTTGTGCCTTCGGAAATGGCCTGGGAGTTAGCAGAGGTCGGGAAGCTGCTGTAAGAGCGAATCGTCGCCCCACTTGGCGGTGTCCGGGTCTCGCAGTAGTCTCGGGTCACAGGAGGGAGGGGGTAGGGGTTCAGCTCCGCCGAGAGAGGGAGCTACCGTCCCCTCCTTTCTCGGCCGGAGACGTTAAGGGTCCCCTGTGAATGACACCGTCCAGGGTCAGAAGTCAGTGGTGGCTATACTCGGAATAAGGCTGACAGTTCGCAGTGAGGGAAAACGTGTAATCTGGCAGGATGAGGAACACGCGATGAAAATGAACTCAGGGAAACCGAAGATTTCTAAGAACTGTATTTTATTGTGGTCCAAAGAAAGGACTGAGAGCTGCTTAAGGGAAATAGCATTTATAAAGCCCAAACATTAAACACATATTACAACAGAAATACATTCTTAATGGATATAATTGAATTGTAATAGTTTAAGAAACGGTCTTTTCAGAAAACTAAACAGCGAGCAAAACAATGTTCAATTTCAAAACGCCCAGACGTGACTCACACAGCAACCGCCTATGGGAGAGCAGTAGTTTTCCTTGACCTTCCCTACACTGCGCCCCGGGAGTTCCCTGTAACCCCAGAGCAGAAAAATCCACCAACTTTGGAATCGAGTCAGAAAAACAAAACAAACAAAACCGTGCGGACCCCCAAGCAAGGATTCACTAACATTCCTGCCGGCCTTGCTTAACCTCCATGCCTCCAGGAAGTGGCGCGAATCACTCTTGGCACCACTTGGGGCGCACAGAAAGGACCCACCTCCTGTTGGCCAGGGAACCGCACACCTGAGGCAAGAGGACCAGAAGTGGAGAAGAAACAGTGCTCAAGTTCCAGCAGTCTCCAAATCAGAGTCCCTATTAGCTTGGGCCCTTGCAAACTTGGGCACACACCTTTGGCCACGTAGCTGCCCTTTTCACCCTACCACCAGAAACAAAGTGAACGCTCTTCTTTTCTCTGTAAGCTGGAAATTACCAAGGGCATACTTGAGCCTACCAGGCACCGAGGACCCCATTTCAGGCCCCAATGTGCCAGTTTTACCCTTGCTGGGAGTGCGCACTGCAGTCTTCATCAACCAACTTCTAAGTGGGTGCCAATGAGGAGCAGCCTCACGCTTTTTCTGCAGAGAGAAGGTAGAGAGAGATGAGGGCTTTCGGTGTGGCCCTGTGACCCCAGGCTACTATCCCAGGCTATGGCACGTCTTCGCCAGAAAAGCAGCGACCGAGTTATTTCCCGGTTGACAATGCCCAGCAGCCCGGCCCTGTTATTATAGGGGTTATTAGAGAGGTCGCCTTCTTCTCTAATGGTTCCTGTTCAGGGTTTTCCCCCAGTAAGATTTAGAAAAGACTGGACTTGAACACTTTACCTCCCAGAGTCTCTTAGAACCTGACCCCCGAGTCGTCTCCCCTACACTCCCCCTCCCACCCCCACCCTGTTGTCCGTTAGCTGCTGGTGCGGATGGAAAGACTCAAAGACAGACAAGAATCCCCCACCAGCCCCCACCCGCTGGGAACAGGACCGACAATCTTTCCCAGTTTCTTGTGGAAAATTTTCACATGTACACACAAAATCTGGAGTCCAAGATAATAGGTGATGAGCCGTCCTGGGAACGTGTCGCAGACTGAGGACGTCCAAGACCTGGCGCGTCTTGGGTCAGAGGAGCGGGAGGGGGCGACCCGAGGCTCCGCGCCTCGGCTCTGCACTGGGGTGTGGTGCTGGCTATTTCTCTCTGCTCCCAACTATTACATTTCTTTTTTCCTTCGCCTTGGCTAGAGTTATACATTTTATGTGTGGGGCGATTTAGAAAATAAAATTGGACTATATAAGCTATTCCATATATAAAAAAGAACCCGAAAAGCCTCGCGTTTTTTCTCTTGTGTTTTCCTCACTTTTCTTTTTCTCAAACTGCAAAATTTTAGTGCTTGAATGGCGAATGGGGAAAAGGACCGGCCGGAGACTGAGGCACGGAAGGGAGGTCTGAAAGTGAGTTTTTCAGTGCCTAGTTTACCCTTGATGTCGCATTCCATCTTAAATGGCCACGATGACGATAATCTGAGCAGTAATATTAGTCGATTTTCCTGCTCTACAGTGCGGCTTGGAGAAGTCCTGAGAATCAAACGGCGTGAACTTAGATTCCTGTTACACAACTTTTCAATGAGGGAGGAGGATATCGAATACCTCACTCAGTCTTCGGGAACGGAGCCTTCAAAAACTCTTGTAAGGCCGGGCGCGGTGGCTCACGCATGTAATCCCAGCACTTTGGAAGGCCGAGGCGGGCGGATCACGAGGTCAGGAGTTCAAGCCTTGCCAACATGGTGAAACCCCGTCTCTACTAAAAATACAAAAATTAGCTGGGCGAGGTGGCGCGCGCCTGTAATCTCAGCTACTCGGGAGGCTGAGGCAGGAGAATCGCTTGAACCGGGACCCGGGAAGCAGAGGTTGCAGTGAGCCGAGATCGCGCCACTGCACTCCAGCCTGGGCTACAGAGCGAGACTCCGTCTCAAAAAAAAAAAAAAAAAAAAAAGAAAGAAAAGAGAAAAGAAAAGAAAAGAAAAAACCCTTGTGAGCCGCCTAAAAACCGTCCTGTGAGCATCTCATCCCCACACTGGCGCTGCCACCCGCACGGACCTTCCAACTTCGCATTGTTCCATTTTCTCTATGTGCTTTTCAGCCCATCCTTGGAGTTGCTCTATAAGGAGGACTTTCGGAGTGAAACTCCACAGTGCGCTTCAAAGACACGCTTAGGACGCCCCGGGATGGAGAGAGGACTGAGCTTGGACTGCAATTCCTGGAACAGACGAGGGCTTGTGAGATTGGCCCAGGCACTGAGGACTGCATACTCTTCCCGACAGGTGCACCTGGGTCGAAAGAAGGTGGAGCGGGTCTTCGGCAAAGGCGAAACCCTGGAGAACGCTGCCCCACCCCACCCTGTGAGCGTGGACGAGTAATAATCTCCCGGCCTCAGTTTCCCCCCTCTGCTTTAGATCAATTTTAAGAAGCTTTATTTTTTCTAAGATGATTTTCCCTACATATTTCTTGTCTCCCTCACTGCCACTCCCGCCCCTCCCCCACAAAATACATTGTAAATCTTTTTCCTCCTCCGGTTAATTATAAGAACCACAAAAGTTTGCATAAGACAGAATTTACCTGCCCATATATTTCTGTTGAAGGTTGAAAATTGTTTTTACGTGACAAGTTTTATTTCTATTGGTTTTTAAAAATTTTATCTGGAAAGAATTTGGCTCATGAGCTAAATAATATAGTTACCATTTACTTAATAATTTTTCAGCTCTAGGCATTGAGGTAAATGCTTTATATATTTTTTCTTAGTCTGAGAACAACCATGTAAAAAAGGGTTTTTCCTTCTGTTTTTCTTCCTCCCTCTCTTCTTTCCAATTTGAAAACTGAGGCAGAGACATTAAATGGCTTTCACAAATGTATAGAGCTAGTAAGTGGCAGAGGCAGAGTCTGAACACAACTACCAACCACTAAGTGGAAGCTCTTAGCAGAGGTCAACCGGGTTTTCAAGTGAGGCTATAACTGCTGAAGGGTAGCCCTTCAACCTATGGTACTTGGTTGCCCATTATAAAGGAAAGCTGTGTAGTAATTTGACTTTTTATACCTTAAGAAATAATCACGGCAAAAAAAAAAAAAAAACCTAAAAATAATCTTTAGCTGTTAAGCAGTCATCATATTGCTAGTTGTAGTACTGTTATTCATATTTTGCAACTGTTTATATATTATGAGATAAAGCAAGTAAGTCATTATATTGGTATCTTACAGAACTGAAATTTTTCATTATAAGAAAAAAGGAGATACAGGTGGAAAATTATGGAAATCAAATAAAAACCTTATAGCCCCAGAAAGAAAAAAAAAAAAGGAAAGCTGTGGTTAAGAAGCAAGAGTAGAAGCTGTGAGTAGTTACTACCAGTACAGAAAGCTTGAAACAGACTTGTGTTCCCACCCCAATCAATGCTTCTCACAGGAGCACATTGAATCCTCTGTTATGTTAATTCTGGCAATCTCTATCTCTTCTGGGTCATACCATCAAACCTCTGAAAGCAGTTCAAACATTTTGTCACTCCCTTTGACCGTTTATTTTTTAAATCTGAGATTAGAATTGTGGAACACATAGTGGATTGATATAAAGAGGAAAATCAAGCACCAGGAATAAAGATTATAAAAGAGTGAGCTCCTTGAAGGTTGTTGGTAATAGACCAATCATGCCAACACAAAAAAAATTAAATAATACTTTAATGAAATTTCATACTTTTAATAAATTACTTTCATCTTGTTAGTTCTGATCTAGAATATCTTTGTATTTAACATAAATGAGATAAAATTATAAAGAGATTCATCCTCTATTTTACATTACAACATGCATAAAGTAAAATTTCAAAAATTTGAATAAATGTGTCAGAATATTCATGGAAAGTATTCATCTGTGAGATTGTGTACTTATTTGAATAAAGTGTCTTTTTACAATATATTTGGATTCTTCTATTTCTCCGCTTCCTCCTTTTTTCCTCCTCTATCTCTCATCCTCATTTTTCTCCTCCTCATCTTTTTTCACTTTCTCTTCTTCCCATTCATTTTGTCATTGGAATCTATTTCTGAGACACATGAGAAAATGAACCTCATTAGTTGATTTTTTCCTTAAAATGGTATTTTTGAAAAAAAAAAAAGCAGAAGATGTCACCTTCAACTGAGGATGATATGCCAATTTGAATAGCATATCCTCTGACTGTTGTGGACATTCAGAACTATGTGTGCCATCCCAAAGAAGGTCTTCAATGGCAGCTATTTTTTAAAATGTTGTTTTACAGTCACATACGATTTACTATTAGGTTATCCTCGAATTAAAATAGCTGATAGCATAATACTAAATACTAACATTTTAAAGTTATTGTTATGATGTGTTTACCATTGCCATTACTTTTAAAACCAAGGAAAGCACAAAGTCTGGTAAGACACAATCAGCAGTGAGATACAATCACAGCACTATGTAAGAGAAATGTAATGTATCATAGCCCTAGAAAAATAACATTCATCTGCTTTGTAATCTCTCAGATTCGATTGCAGCAAGGAAATATTTATACTTTGATGCAAAAAGACATGAGAACCACGGTTTAGGGTGGTTAAAATTTTGAGCAAAAAATAGTTTTGTCTTCATCACGTATTGTGTATTCAGCTTTTTTTGTTTTTCTCCTTCATCAACAAACTTAGCTTACCTTTATTCTAATCTTTTAGGGCCCTGCTCTTTGCTTCCCAAGGTAATGACTAGATCATTTGATAAAATGAGCCCAGGCTAATGTATTGATGGTTATAAATGTGTTAATGTCCAAATCTTTGGCCATAATTCCTTCAAGCTTTTCCAATCAGATATGAATCTTAATGAACATGTTTGGAGGGAATACTCTTTGTTGTCTAACTTCAGTAAGGAGAACATAATTGTACTATATAAACTCACTCATTTTAAGGCTGGCCTGTCATAAATGCTTAAATACTCATCAGTGCAATTATGAAGAAAGCCCATTAGGGAAAGTATTGAAACCTAGCATATCTGGAACATAAGATAGCTGAATTAAAAAAATAGCTAAGACAGTTTTAAAATTTAGACAGTAGAAGACCCATTTATAATTCTTAGACATTAATTTTAAAAGATCATTCAATGACAATTTAAATTATTGGGCTTGTGCTAGAAAGAAGACTACTCTTCTCCTATGTTGAAACCACATTCACCTTTCTGTCCCCAGAACACTTCCTTCTTCCCTTTATAATTGGTGTTCTCTATGCCTGGAACACTTCCCACAGAAATTAACATGATTGCATGCTCATTGCATTCTCAGGAAGCATTCCTAGGCCAAACTAGCTCAACCCATTACCCCATCACTCTCTACCACATTTGTATTTTAAAAATAGAATCTGTAATAATCTGAAAGAGCTTTGTTTCTATATTTGTTTACACTTTTTAATATACTTCTCTTTATTACAGGAAACACCAAGAGGTCAGGGACTTTGCCTGCCTTACTCATTACACAGCAGATACTCAGCAAATATTGAATAAATGATTAAATATGTCTATTTGTGATATAGATCATCTTTTGGATATCTCGATCATTAGCCATTCTTCATTTGTATGTATTATGCATACAAAAAAGCACCAGTTAACCAGAAGCTAAAGTGGTTTGGGAGAAGGCAGAACCTGGTTTAGAAATTAATGCAGAGAAATAGCTAGTTGGAAAGAATACTTGCTACATACACCATCTCTTTTAGAAGACAACTTGCTAGTAGCAAGGGATTGTGTTATGTATAGATTTTACAAAATATCAAGAGTATAGTAATCACTGAATACTTGCATTCATTTATTCATTAATTCAGCAAACATCCATAGTATGGTACTCTATGGTTGGTGCTGTGCACACAAAAATAATTAACATGATTCTCTCACAAGTTAAAGGTACAGTGACAGTCACCATCCTTTTAGGTAAAACTGCAAGCAGGAAAAATAAACTGCAGTGCATCTAGTCATTTTCCCATTTGCTTTCATTTCCTTCCTTCTTTAGGCACCCTTTGCATCTGGGTCTCCTTGCTTCTTCAATCAACTGTAGAAAAGTATCTGATAATGTACCCTAAAACTTAAAGTATAATAATAATTTAAAAAAAAGAAAAGTATCTGATAAAATTTCATACTAAAGTGTCAGAGATTTACATTGGGTATGTCCTAGAGATATTTACCTTATATCAAATTAGAAAGCAAATGAGAAACTCTCTAATTATGGACTTTCCAAACCAGACAGGAGAAGGTAGAATTATTTTTAAAGCCACTATTCCTGAAATCACACCGCCTAGGAAACTGATTAATTTGCTTATTCATCAACTTTCAGAACTTTACATTGAGCAACAAAAGGAGTCTTCTGTAAGATATAATTGGTGAGACTCCATGGACACTTCTAAAACTAAGTAAGTTCCTTCAATGCATTTAACATTTGGAGGGAGGATACTTTTGGTGTGCTCCTTTCTCTTTTTTTTCCTCTTTCCTTCTTTTCTTCCTCCCTTCTTTTTCTTTCCTCCTTCTCCTTTCTCCTCATCCCCTTCCTGATCCTTCTCCTCCTCTTGCTCTTCCTCCTTTTTCTCTTCCTTCTGCTTCATTTTTGCTCTTACTTTCTCTCCTAGAAATCCTGAAGATATGAGGAAATGTTGTAAGAAAAAAAAAAAGAAGAAAGGGATTTTCAGAACTTAGCCAGCATGACCAGGCAGTCAGAGGCAATGAAGAAATTGCTTGGAAGGAATAGGTTGGTGTTGGGGTCTATTCAGTTGTTGTCCTCTCCTTTTGGCCTGACTAGGGAAATAGTGATAGAAGTGGGGTATTTCCTAAGCTTAGATGCTTGAATTATTCATTAGTCAAAAGTAAATTACCATTTAGAAGCAGGTGACACACATTTTCTCGAACAATTATTATCACTAATCATCATTTTCCACAGTAATTTGCATGCTCTCATTATTAGCTCTTGATTTCTATGTAAATCCTTTCCATAAAACTGCCACAAGATGGAAGTTTTTATATTGGCTCTCTTTACCTCTTGATGTATTTCTTGGCATTTTGGCATTCCTCATCTGGCATTTGATGGCTGGGTTTTCAGATTAGGCTGACTGTTGACATGCCCATATAAAACATTCTTTCATTGAGCATATTGCATTTGTACAGGAGGCCACCTTCTCCCACCTTCTGCCATATTGTGCCCATAGTTTTTTATGTCAATTGTCCAAACATTGACTCTCACATTTTCCCCCTTTTGATTTTTCATTGTGCACCACATTTGACACTTTAACTACTTTTACTAGTTGTCCATGCCTTGTCACAAAGACTGAAACTGACACAGGCTTTGCCTAAACAGTTTCTTTGAATAAGTACACTTGTCATATGGATATCCCCTTCAAATCTTTTAGGACACCTTGGATACTTTTCTGCTAATCTTTTCTTACAGTTATTTGGGCTCCAGGACTCAGCTATGTGAAGGGAACTATCATTCTTTGTAACAGTTATTTCATACCAACTGTAAATTTTTAAATAAACCGCAGAAAGTGTTCTTGAGATTAGCTAGTTCATGGCAGCTTGTGGCTTCTGTCCCTGTCTGGCTCCTGAGGGAATGATCCAGTTTGATTGAAGAATTGCTGATAATTCTGCTAAATTGAAAGAGCTCCACTTTGATCTAATATAATATCTAAAATTTTTACCTTTAGAATAAACCTCATTATACTGGTGAGGAGAGGGATGGACACCCTAGAAAGAGTCAATGCATTAACTTCCAGCATTTATAGGTTAAGTGACCCTTAATAAGTCATTCAAGAGTCGCTTAACCTGTGAATGAGACCTGTAAATGAAACCATCTCATTCAAGTCCTGGCTCTCTGATTTACCAATGGGGTGACCCTATGGCAAGTTAATTCATCCTCTGCCTCAATTTTTCTCACCTGTAAAAAAGCTTTACTGATTGTGCCTATCTCACAATGTTGTTATTAGGATTCAATGAGTTAATACCTGAAAACCTGAAATTAGTGCCTGGCATCTAGTAAGTATATCTAGTGTCAGCAAAGATTGTGATGATGATGGTGAGGATGGTGGTACATGAATAGTTTTCCTGGAACAAAAAAGGATGAAGCCTTAGCAAAATGGACACAAATATATAATTTTTTTTATCTCCAAAATTGGGTAAGAATGGTCTGAAGGACAGGTGATATTGTTTGGATATTCGTCCCCACCCAAATTTCATGCTGAAGTGTAATCCCCAAAGCTGGAGGTGGGGCCTGGTAGAAGGTGTTTGGATCGTGGGAGTGGATCCCTCATGACTTGGTGCTGTCTTCATGATAGGGAGTTCTAGCAAGATATGGTCATTTAAAAGTGTGTGACACCCCCACTCCTACACCAGCCCCACTCTCTCTCACTTGCTCCTGCTGTTGCCATGTGACTTGACTGCTCCTCCTTTGCCTTCTCCCATGATTGTAAGTTTCCTGGGGCCTTCCTAGAAGCCAAGCAGATGCCAGCACCACGCTTCCTGTACAGCCTGCAGAACCTTGAGCCAATTAAACCTCTTTTCTTTATAAATTACCAGTCTCAGGTATTTCTTTATAGCAATGCAAGAACAGCCTAACACAACAGATATTTCCTGTGGAGAGCAGGCCTAGGTAAGTATCTCCAAAAGAAAGTCCTAGGTAGCCCCAACATCCTGACATTGCTGAGGAATGTATTGTGCCTGATCCTTCACAAGTGTTCAGGGCAAGCGTTGTGACTAAGCACTCCTGCAACAAGCATTCCTTGTTAAAGACTCTGAAGAGAAGGTGGTTTAGTGAAGGAGTTGAGTGACTTTTCCCTAAAGTAGCTTTGCAGCCTTAGCAGAGCTATGCTTTTCATGACCCCTTTCTGGAACCAATTTCATGGTTACAAATTATGCACGAACATCTCCAGTTGGTTTCCTACATTAAAAATACTGCCTCAGTTTTAAATTTTACCTGAAGGCTGGTTACACCAAGCTCTTACCTGTCATATTTTTAATGCATTAAGTCTGTATTCTGGCTTATTGTTGAGTCTTGTCATTTTGGCCAGAAAATGTAACTGCGGTGCTACTGACATTGTCCTAATGGTGTCTTTACATAAAATACAATTTTCTTAAACAAGGAAGAAAAGCAGCTTCAAGATCAGTGACACCAACACTGTAAAGTAAGGGTTTTAACTTCAAGACCTATTTGTTATCTGTGTCAGCATACGTGTGTGTGTACACACACACACAGACTTCAGAGACACAGGCAGAGAAAAACACAGGATAACATTCCACATCATTGTGAAGCTTCCAGAAGTATGAAGCTCAGGATTACATCAACACAGAGTACTATTACAATATCCAACCTGCTCCTCCTCCTTTTGACATTTCTAAAGAAGCAAAGGAGCTCCTGCTGTTCAGTCACTGCAGGAGAGGAACGTACACTAGCTGTGCCCAAAGGGGTTTGCATTGTAAGCTGGATGAAAATAACTTCTCTATCTTTACTTGGAAAATTATTTTTTTCCACATAAAATAAACACAACAGAAATACATGTCATTTCAGGAACGTAGTGTTTCACAGACCCCTAAGTCATTGCCATCAAAATTTAAAAATCAATTCTGGCGTGCTGAATTGAAAAAAACTGGAAGAACCAGTTAGAAGAGGTATATAAATATAAAATCTAAATGTAAGAAACAACACAGGAGGCTGAGGCAGGAAGATTGCTTGAGCCAGGAGTTTGAGATTACAGTGAGCTATGACTGCACCACTGCACTTCAGCCTGGGTGACAGAGTGACATTCTGTCTCTGAAAAAAAAAAAAAAAGAAAAGAAAAGAAACAACAACAACGCAGTCATTAATACACAATAGGTACGTTTTCCTTGATCCGATGTCTTTGTTTTTAGAAAAATGTTACACATTTAATTGAAGTAAATAAAGAAAATAACCTGTAGTATTTTTGCACACTAAAAGCCTTGATTTTTGAGTAACTTTGAAGTATATGTTTTATTTTAACCTAGAGTTCCACTTTGATATTACTTATGACAATCCATGTGTTACTGCTATTGCTATCATATAAGCTACTTGGTTCAGTTGGTAGAAGACGGGAAGCAAATTAGCCAAAGTGTATGGTTGGACTCCTGTCCAGTAAGGACTAGTTGTCTTGGCTCTCTGCCAGAGCAACAGATTATATTTCTAACTCTTCTCAACAACAGAGGCTATTCCTTTTTTTTGTTTGTTTGTTTGAGACGGAGTCTTGCTGTCGTCCAGGCTGGAGTCCAGTGGCGCAATCTCACTGCAAGCTCCGCCTCCCGGGTTCAAGCGATTCTCCTGCTTCAGCCTCCTGAATAGCTGGGACTACAGGCGCCCACCATCATGCCCAGCTAATTTTCGTATTTTTAGGAGAGATGGGGTTTTGCCATGTTGGCCAGGCTGGTCTCTAACTCCTGACCTCAAGTGATCTGCCCGCCTAGGCCTCCCAAAGTGCTGGGATTACAGGTGTGAGCCACAGCGCCCAGCCAACAGGGTCTATACTTTAAAAAATTATTTTATTTTCCAAGTACCAAAAATCATGCTGTTCTGCACCTGGGATTTAACAACTATTTGCTTAGGGAAGAAAAAAAGCAAAGAGAACATCACAGTCAACTCTGGGTCATCTCTTGGTCATGTCCTTTGGTTACAAATGGCTGACAAGATCATCTTCTGTTGCTCAGCCATTATCTTCTTTTCATGGTCAAAGTCTAACAGAATTTACACACTCAGTTACCTGAGAACTTAGTAAAAGTTACTTCAAACTTTTTTGCTATGTTGTTCTTATTTTCCAGATACATGTATTTTATAATAGAAGAATAAGAAACTCATCAGTCAACTATTTCAAAATCCTTAATATTCAGCATTAGAGGACACTAATCTGTAGGGGAAAATGCAAATGAACACATGAGAACATGTAATTCCTTCTTCCCCCGTTCTTATTTAACCTCACATTTATGTGTAGCAATGGTGTATGAAATTACAAGTTATCTAGTTAGTACCTGATTCATTAACTTAACATAGTTGAAGATTCTAACTTGCTTTAACATTTTTTTTTTTTTAAAGCCAACTTAAAGCACTCTGGCTTCTTTCAGCTTATAGAGAGATGTTCTTGCTGGTATAACAAACTTATATATTAAATTAGCTGAAACGCTCTCAACTAGTCCCCCAAGGGGCTGGGTAAAACAACAGGAAACATACAGGAGACTGGATTTGTAAGTAGAATACAGCATCCAATAGCAAATAATTTGGGTATGTGTAAAGTGTAAAGTGAGGAGCATGTTTCTGCAGAATTACTCACTTACTATGGGTGGAGGGAACCTCTCTTATAAAACTATGTAACCTTTAAGTACGTATGTATAAGTTTATGTGGAAATACTGCATAGATTATCTAGGAATGGGACATTATTAGCTGCTCATAGAATTGATATGAGAAATAATATTAACCTATCCATATGCTTACAAGACTACAAATAAAATGATAAAATGCTATTGTATTTCTTCTTTCAAAATTCAGCTTTGGATGGAATTGGAGACCATTATTCTAAGTGAAGTAACTCAGGAACAAAAACCAAACATCATGTGTTCTCACTCATAAATGGGAGCTAAGCTATGAGGACACAAAGGCATAAGAATGAGACAATGGACTTTGGGGACTCAGGGGAAAGGGTGGGAGAGGGGCAAGGGATAAGACTACGATAAAAAATTAATTAAAACTGAAAATAAATAAATACAATTTAGCTTAATTTTATTTTTATGCATATAAAAATAAAAATTATGGGCCAGCATGGTGGCTTACGGCTGTAATCCCAGCACTTTGAGAGGCTGAGGTGGAAGGATTGCTTGAGCCCAGGAGTTTGAGACCAGTCTGGGCAACATGAGGAGACCCCAGTCTCTACCAAAAACAAACAACAACAAAAAATTGACAAGGTATGGTGGCACATGTCTGTAGCCCCAGCTACTCGGGGGCTGAAGTGGGAAGATCACCTGAGCCCAGGAGTTCGGAGTTATAGTGAGCTATGATCATGCCACTGCATTCCATCCTGGACAACAGACTGAGACCCTGTCTCAAAATAAAATATAAAATAAAATAAAATATAAAATGAAATAAAATACAAATTATGATAGAAATTATTGGTTTTGAGAATTAATGAAAATATTATGTTAGTTGCTCATCTTAGATTGAACTTAAGTCCTTATGTTTTCCATAGTAATCAAGGAGTTTATTCAAAAGCAGAAAATATTATTGTAGTTTAAAATTTACTTTTTGGCCAGGTGCAGTGGCTCACACCCATAATCCCAGCACTTTGGGAGGCCAAAGCAGGTGGGTCACTTGAGGTCAGGAGTTCAAGACCAGCCTGGGCAACATGGCGAAACCCCGTTTCTGCTAAAACTCAAAAATTAGCCTGGTAAGATGGCATGCGTGCCTATAATCTCAGCTACTCGAGAGGCTGAGGTGGGAGAATTGCTTGAGCCTGGGAGGTGGAGGTTGCGGTGAGTAGAGATTGTACCACTGCACTCTAGTCTGGGTGGTAGAGCGAGACACCATCTCAAAAAAAAAAATAAAATTATTTTTGAGTGCAAAATAATTCAAATGTGCAGAAAAATGCTAACGAAATAACAGAATATCAAAAATTTATTAGCCACCATTCACATTTGAAAGATCTTAATTTTCACGTAGCCTTTTTAAAGAAAATAAATAAGTAAAAATTATCCCTCCACTTTCTAATCCTGTCTACTCTCCTTTTCTTTCTTTCCAGAGGTAGCCACTCTCTAAAAGTTAATATATATTTCTCCTGTGCATTTTGGAAATCTTTTACTACATATTTATGTATCTAGACATTTGCTTTTTCTCCAAAACTTATGTTTTTAAGATTTTTCCATGTTGATACATGCAAAATAATTGTCCATCAGTAGAGGAAATGAAAAACGATGGTTCATTCTTATATTAAATGGTATTAGGAATTACCATAGATAAAATAGATCTAAATGTATTAACATATTAAGCTATTTTTTAACCAATTTAAAGGTCCCAACAGTCATGGAACACTTTATTCATATAATTCATTCACTAATTCATGAAATATTGTTGGGAGTTGCTTCTGTGCCAGGTACCATTCTAGCAGCTTAGGATGCCACAGTGAACAAAACAGATGAAGCCCCATTTTGGCTAGTTTGCCACCTGGAGCGTGTACCAGTTATGCCAGCCCCTGGTTTGCTGCTAAAGGAAAGAAATAAGTATCATGCCCAGAAATGGTCAGGGTGGCATCCTAAAGTTTCCAAATCGGTATTGATAACCTCCCATCCTTTTCTGATCATTACCCAAGAGTCAAGCAAAGGAGATGAAACCTTTCTGTGGATGGCTACATTCAAGGACTAGACTGCCTTACTTAGGTGTGTGGCCCAGGAGAATGTGAAGGAGAAGGAGTCAGAAATCCTTTTGTGTTGATTTTGAAAATGCTGTTCCAAGGCTCTACAATATCAAATGCCTGTAAATGGCTAGGTGCATGGAATACCCAACAAATACCTTGACCTTTGGCTCATTGTTGGGTGGCCTTTGAGACAGCAGGCATACATTCTGACTATAGATTATCTAGAAAGCTGAAAACATGAGTTTGATTAAAGACCATAAAGGTATGACTACAGTCAGATGATTAGTCTAGAACTGCAATACCATAACCTGAAAAATTGTCAACAGTGGTAAGGCATCAATGGTAGTCAAACAGTGAATCAAAGGTCCAATATAATAAATTTTTCAAGTAAAGGCAGGGACAATGTCTGCTGAAGTATAGTGAATTCTTCATCGAAAGACCAATTTTTGGCAAAAGTCATAAGTCTGGCATGCAGTGGTGGCATCTGCACCAGAAACATTGTTTTTTAATATGTGCCCATTCCATGATGATGGCTGTGTTGCTCTGTGCGATGCTATAATAGATCCAGGTGACAATCGTGGCTGTCTGGAAAGTTCAGGCTTAGCAGCTTGATTCCAGTCATTCTCATTCAAAAATGAATCTTTACAAAGGTATGTACTGAGTGACCCAGATTATTCGATCGGCAACCACAATTTGTTTTTAGTTTGTTGCCCTTAAACAAGGCTGTCTTTATTCTGCCAAACCAGATGTCTAAGCTATTGACTACAGACAAAGAATCAGTAAAAATACAACATGTGTGGCCCTCAGAAGTATTGTGTAAGGCAAGGATAATGGCTTTCAATTCAACTCATTGTGATGACAGGTCTTGACCACAGTCTTCCAGTCTGCCATTGAAGCTGGATGATTACTGCCTCCTAGTAGATACTGTCAGCTTTTAATTTAGTTAAATCATCAGTGAGCTAGGCCCAAATATTTAGGAAAACCTCTGTGAATAGAATTCCATTGAACTATTGGTTTTGCTACACATGGTGGAGTCAGGGATAAGGAAGTCCCCACAGGGGTAGCTGCCACTTTTTCATGTAAAGCCAAAATGCTGCCAGGGCCAGGCTGCCTGTACTCTTGATATACCATTTCCATTTGACTCATAATGCCTGTTGGGCATTCCTAGCTTGTTAATCATCAAGTTGAAGTTGACCTGAACTAAAATGGGAATGGCAGGGCAGAGATTCACAATGCTTGCACGGCTTTCAGCAAGACCTTAGTAGCAGGTTAATAGCTTCCTTTTTCACCTATGTTAGGCAGTGATGGTGTCTTGAGAGGTCCTGAAAATGACCTCTCTGAGAATCTGGCAGCCTTTAAGTCTTTAACTGAAGCTGTGATGTCTTTTCTGCCTCTGGGTTTTTATTGTTCTTGACCACCCTAAAGGGAGGGTGCATGTAGTGATTCCTGTATGGGTCCTGTCTATCACTGATGGAACAGGGAAGTATAGGCACATACCACCTTAATTTCATTACATGTTCAGATGTGGAAGTCACAATAGTACATAGTGGTAGCATAAATGCCCCACCCATAAGGTCACTTTAGTTTATGTATCTACTGTGAACTTTGCCTAGACTCCATCAGTTGAATTCAGGTGCATTTTTCCCTACAGGGATACAGGTCAAGGAGTCTAACACATGCTCATCAAGGGGTACAGTAGCAGTACCCACATCATGCTATTCCCCAGATGTGAGGTTGGGAGGTGCAGCGTTGCTGGTGAGGCTAGTCCATTGGTGGGGATATTAGGAAGAAACATAATTTTTAGCCTTTTCATTCCCCTTGACCCTTGACTCTAAGATGGATATCTTAGCCCCAGTGCTGCTTCCTTCTCTGTGCACCTTTGGCATCTGGAGAGTGCCTAGGTCCAGGGGTCCCTTTCTTTTTGTCCTTGTCTATGTCATTACATTTTGTCTTGTGAGCTTTCAGCCACCCAACATCCAGTGCCTCTTTCTTGTTGCTAGGCAAGTTTGACAATAGCACAGACCAGGTAGACAGGCATGGCCAGCCCTGTTCACTTTTGCTTTTGAGATGCTGCCTGCTCATGGTGCAACCAAACTTCTAATGTTTGCAGTTTACCTGAAGGTCTATATTGATGAGCAAAATCCCTATTTCTGACATCACTTATTTCAGTTTTAGGAATTGCTTCACTGCATAGCCACAGCCACACTATCTTTTAGCTGGAGTTTTCTGTTCCTTTGTAATGTTAATATCCCTTCCTCTGCCCATTTGTGAGCAACAGCTAAGACACCATTTCTGTAGCTTGCTTCAGTTTTAGCTCTCATTATCTATCTCACTGTTTAACAGGTAAAACAGTGGGTAACTCTTACTCACTTCCACCCATACCCCATCTACCACTTGGGCAAGAACATTAGCTACTGGATTCCAGGGGGTCTTTTCATATATTCGAATGAAAACTGTGGGAGCCTTGCCCTTCCTTTTTAAAAAAGAAACATGTTTCTGCCACCAACCCATCCCCCCGCCAAAAGTTAGAAGCTATTGAGTAAGCCTGTCACTGTTTGATAGAGGTTGGCAGAAGACATGAGACTCCTGAGTCAGGCAAAAGTATTTATTTCTCATGGCACAGCAAACAGCATGAGCATCAACATATTTACATTGATTCCCTTTGTCCACAGTTCTGTGTGATATGGTGGTGTGATATAGCTCGGATGGTTGCTGTGTGCACAGTGGGTTTGTATAGCTGAGGAACACTAAGTTTGGGGAATTCACCACTTTTATAACAAGCAGTAAAAAAGCCCACTCTGTCTCAGAGGAAGATTTTACCTTATCTTTCAAGGTTGCTCACTGCAAATCCAACCTTGAGAAATGACCTGGTTAAAGAGTAGTCTGGTCTTGAGGCTGGGCACAGTGGCTAACGCCTGTAATCCCAGCACTTTTGGAGGCTAAGGTAGCAGATCACTTAGGGTCAGGAGTTCAAGACCAGCCTGGCCAACACGGTGGAACCCTGTCTCATGCCTGTAGTCCTAGCTACTCAGGAGGCTGATGCAGGATAATTGTTTGAACCCCAAAGGCGGAGGTTGCAGTGAGCCAAGATAGCACCACTGCACTCCAACCTGGGCGACAAAACGAGACTAGGCTGGTCCTGCATTTGCATTCCTGGCAAACCCAACAAGATGTGTATCAATGGGAGAGACCCATAGAGGACTGTCTCCCAACAATAATACTTCTTCATAATAGTTTCATTTTCTAATCTTTTTGAACATATTTTAAATTATTTTTAAAAATTGCATTTAGAAATTTTTTAATATTTAGTTCATTACTCCTAGTGGTTGGTTCCAGGTAAGGAGAGTAATCATTCACTATCCCCAGTTACTCCCTAGAACCTTTCAGATCCGTTAGAGGTATATTTATTTTTCACTAAGATGCTGTGAATGTGTAGTGCTATATAGTGTGCTAAAATAGGTAAATACTGAGTGATACACACATATGTGTGTGTGTGTATGTATATGTATATGCACATACACATAACTATATAAAAATCTATGTATAATGTGTATAACAGTCATATATGTGTGTATACATAGTTTTAAAAACCTTTATAACATCCCTAAATATAGATATTATTTCCATTTACAGATGAAGAAACTGACCAAGAGTTGTTAAAAATTTTTTTTCATAACTTGTAGCTGGCCAAGGGGGCATTAAACACAGGTGTCAAAGTTTGTAACCTTTTGACCATACCATGTCATGATAAAGATTAAAATATTTCTTAATATATAATAAGTTATATATTACTAAGTACTTAAGACATTACTTATTACATAATTAAAATAGCACAAGATCACATTTGAAGATTATTTTAATCTATATGATGGTTTATAATAAAACAAATGCTGGTGTTTGGGTATCTCTATAGGACACTTGCTTCCTCACCTTTTCTACACAAGTGCACCTTTACATCCTCCTTTTCGGCATGAAGAAATATTGGGAGTAATACAATGGTCACTCTTTGATGTTATCCAGGAGAAACAGAGCAGTCATCCTTATAATGTGACCTTATAAATTTGACCCAAATATCTACTTTCTAGAATGCGGTTTTCTTATATTCTTTCTGCTTGTCCTCAAACACTGACGTTTGCTTGTGTTGGGTGTGCACAGCCTTGTGGTGGTGACAGACAAAGGACAGCAAAAGCCAGCATGGGAAATCTGCTATCATAGAGTTCATTTTCCAAGACAAATATCCATGTAGATAAAATCAAGGCTTCTTTTCTACTGTTGATTGTATCAATCTAATTCATGTTCTTGAACTATATATACATTATGTATGTGTGTTATATATGTATTATGCATGTGTGCATATAAATGCTGAATGTCAATTAGAATTATATACACATATTTGATCAAATGCATTAACAACAAATAGTTTCTAATGCTTTATGAAGAATCTTTTGTTTTAATGTTTGACATCTTTTTTTCTTAATAATTAAGAGAATATTGCAATGTCTACTGCCCTCCTCCCATTTAAGCATTTTTTTCTATTGATCATATGTACTTTTCTCTGAAATTCATACACTCATGAAATTCCACTGCTAGCTTCAGAGGACTTAAGCAGATAGGCCTTGCACTTAATCTCACTAAGTGCACCTCAAAATGCACCCGGGCCTTTTATTTTTATTTGTGTTGTCCTTTATTTAACCCTCAAAGATGAATGGTTGAATGATCAATTTTATAGGAAGGTGCTTTAATATTACCGGTTGCATTGACTGTCACTCTTGGTACTATATATATTGAAGCTTCAAATAGTTTCCCTGGGGTGAAAATTAATGAAGCCTCGTTTTGGACAGTCTAGAGACAAAATATAATAATTTCAGCTTTCTTATTCTTTTTATCTTCTGAGGTTTAACATTACGTTGAGCAAGAGTTAGTAAGAATATGATATAAGACCTGGGATAGCAAAATAATCAAGCCATTTAATATTCTGCAATAAATAATATCTTCATCCTTGAAGTAGTCAGTTTATGTGATGTGTATTGTTACATTACATGATCAGTCTCGATGTAATTATATTAGATTACTGCTACTACTTTAGCATTTGTGTTAACTTGATCAGGATTGAGCTGAAATTTACCTCCCTTTGTCTATGGTAATATAACATTACAACAAATATTATAGTGGAGTATGTTCAAAGTATTTAAGAGAACTAATATTATTTGAGTAGTTTATCTTGATTTGAATCAGGGCTCAATGGAAGCATAATGATTATCTGTATTGAAGCAAGCCATCATATACTTCAACAGGAGATACCTTAGAGTGGTAGCCCCTACTACTATTTCTTTTTCTTTTTCTTTTCTTTTCTTTTCTTTTCTTTTTTTTTTTTTGAAACAGAGTCTTGCTCTATTGGCAGGCTGGATTGCAGTGGCGTGATCTCGGCTCACTGCAACCTCCGCCTCCTGGATTCAAGCAATTCTCCTGCCTCAGGCTCCTGAGTAGCTGGGACTACAGGTGCGCGCCACCATGCCCCGCTAATTTTTGTATTTTTAGTAGAGATGGGGTTTCACCATATTCCCCAGGATGGTCTCGATCTCTTGACCTCGTGATCCGCCCACCTTGGCCTCCCAAAGTGCTGGGATTACAGGCATGAGCCATCGTGCTTGGCCTCCCTACTACTATTTCTTACACAATATTCTGAATTTGAGATTTCTCTTCATATAAGCATTTTAAAATTCAGGTAAAATTTACACAGAGTGAAATACACAGATCTTAAATGTATGCTAGGTGAATTTTAACAAACGATCCCAGTCAAGATATATAACTTTTCTGTCACTGAAGTAAGTCCCTTGGTGCCCCCTTCTAGTCAGTTCCCACTGCTACCAACTGGCAACTACTGTTCTCATTTCTATCAGCATAGATTAGTTTTGTCTGTTCTTGAACTGTATATAAATGCAATTATACAGTTTGTACTCTTTTGTGCCCAGGTTCTTTCATACAGCATAATCCTCACATAAATTTTAATGAGTGATTTTTAATAATTGTTATCACAATTAGCACCAAAATTAGTTACATTCTGGTTTATCTAATAACTAGTCATACGTAATTTTTTAAATACAGAAGTTCAATGTATCATGTCTCCTGTTTCTTGATTTTATATTTCATAGGAACTCTCTCTTCTATTCTCAGAGTCTACAAAATGCATTATTGAAAAGGCAGGAAGAAAACCGGGCTTTATCAAGGTAGGTGAGGAAGGGCTGTTGTGTATGTCTTTATATTGTCAGTACATTTAAAGTGGACTCTGGAGAGGACACATTGGTTAGAAGAGAAAAATCATTTTTCTGAGTTGTTTCGTAGTCGTTAAACTCAAAGGACAAATATCATTACTAGTTGGGGGATTCAGGAGAGAGATAGAAGAAACTATTATTCTCTCTCTCTCTCTCTCATAGCTACAGGGTCTTGCTGTGTCCCCCAGGCTGGAGTGCAATAATGCAATCATAGCTCACTATAACCTTTAACTCCTGGGCTCCAGTGACCCTTTTGCCTCAGCCTCCAGAATAGCTATGACTATAGGTGTGCACCACCATGACAGGCTAATTTTTAAATTTTTTTTGTAGGACAGGGGTCTCACTATGTTGTTCGGGCTGGTGTTAAACTCCTGGGCTCAAGTGATGTGCTCACCTCAGCCTCCCAAACCATTGGGATTACAGGGTGTAAGCTATCACTCATGGCCAGAAAGTATTATTCTTTAATTTTGAAAAAAAATTTTATTTCAATTGATAAATAACAATTGTACATATTCATGAGGGAAAGCATTATTCTTTTATTGCCAGTAGAATTCTGAAGTAAAGAAAATGTTTTTTGATTTGCTCAAATAATTTTTTTCACATGCAAAGCACATAAACCAGGATAGTAAATGGGAAGAATGAAAAGATGGAAAATAGTGAAAAATATTATTTTCAGCCTCCCAAATCTTACTTGGAAATTTAGCTGATGAATTTGAAAATACCAAAAAGTAACAGTCTCCATGCAATTTCAGCTGATTGTTACGGACACAGGAGTTGGTAAGGATGACATGCTTTCTGTGTTCTAATACTATAGCTGGGTTGGTCATAGGGGAGCAGGTTACAATGGCAATGAGCAAGGAAGCAACAGAAATTCAGCCAAGATCTCTAGATTTATAGTCTTAATATTAGATGGCTGATAGGATAAACCGATTATTAATTAGGCAGAGTAAATTAAACCTTATAGGATGGATTCTAAATTCATATTTGTGATTTAATTATAGAAAACTTCTTGCTTGAGTAAGGCTCTTTGGCCAGTTAGTGTAGTCAATAGAGAAGCAAACTGCTAACCTTAAGGTTGTGGTCGTGTCATCCAGAACTGACAGCTGAGGCTGTCTGTGCCTGGAGAATCCTAGAGGCGAGCCTATCAGTCCTAAGGTTTGCTCTACACACTGGCGTTTTCTTTCCAAAGGCTGCTTCATTAGAGGAAGTTCCCTGTAAATCTATTCAGTGTGTGGCATTTGCTTTTTTGGGGAAGGCTTTTTTTCAAACTAAAATCTTAAAAAAAAATAAGTAGCATATCATATAGTTCAAAAATAAAAACAATATTTAAAAGTATGTGTTGTTAAATCTTTCCTCTCATTCACCTCTTTCCCCAACCCCTTGCCATGTTGGTAACTACTTTCTTCATTTCTGTTTTTTTTTTTTTAAGTTTTTTATTTTTGATTTTTTTTAGATGGAGTCTTGCTTTGTCACCCAGGCTGGAGTGCAGTGGCATAATCTCGGCTCACTGCAACTTCTGCCTCCTGGGTTCAAGCAATTCTCCTGCCTCAGCCTCCCGAGTAGCTCGGATTACAGGTGTGCCAGCACACCAGCTAATTTTGTTTTTTTATTTTTAGTGGAGACGGGGTTTCACCATGTTGGCCAGGCTGGTCTCAAACTCCCGAGCTCAGGTGATCCACCTGTCTTGGCCTCCCAAAGTGCTGGGATTACAGACGTGAGCCACCGTGCCCCGCTGTATTTTCATTTCTTTGTGTGTTCTTCTAGGGTTTCTTTATGCAAATTTAAGAAAACTTATTGTTTTGTTCTCCTCCTTTTCTTACCTGAAAGGTAGCTTACTCTATACACTGCTCTATTATTGCTTTTTACCTAATGATATGTTCTGGAGTTTTCCATATCAGTACATAGAGGCTTTAGTTTGTTTTGTGTTTTTCAAAAAATGGTTACATAGGGTTCAATTGGGAGGATGTACCACAATTTACTTAAGCACTCCTGTAGGGATAGGCATCTTCCCTATACTTTAATCATGAATATTACACATATAAGCTTTTGCATGCACATAGGTTTGCATTTCCAAACAGGGCTCTCTCATTTGTAAAAATAAACGAGTATATCATATAGAATATTTCTGGAATAAATGTTTGAAGAAAGTAATTGTTTCTGTAACTATCACTTCTAGAAAAGCCTGTGTTTTGATATATTTAGCACTAGTAGTGTGAAGCTTTGGGATGAATACCTGTACAGCTCGGCTTTCTCTGTAAGTGGAGTATGTGCTTTGAGCATTAGCAAAGTAGGATTCTACCAAATTATCTTTTGGGAACATGATGTTCCTAAAGAAATAAAATAGCATACTGTGGTCATCATAGGAAAAATCAGAACTTTGTTGACTTCTTTTACCATTATTTTACAGAGTAGCATTGTGTTTACTTTGAGTAACTTGTGGGAGAGTAGGGCTCCCAATCTTTTTAGTGATTAGCACCCATCAAGTCTTAATGGAGCCTCAGCAACCCTCTGAGTTAGTGATAAACTCTGTGACTTCGTGATAAAATCAGTGCTTAGAGGGAATAAATAAGTTGACAAATGTTACTTAGCTTGTAAGGGGCATAGTTGGTTTAATTATTAACCAAGACCTCTCAAAAAAACTGCACCCTTGTCACAGTGTCATCAAGTAGGTTAAATAAGATCATGTAGGTCAAGTCCATTGTAGTGAAGGAACTGTTAGTGTCTTGCCCCCACTCACAGGCCAACTTCAACGTCTGTTTCCTCAGGTTGCCCCTACCATTGCAACCTCCCAGGCATTGGCTCTCCCTTGATGGAGCGTGTCAAGGAAACTAACAAGGCCCCTACATTTCTGGTCCTGGAGTGTTTGAGCAAAGTGCTCTCCTAACTACTTTCTATTCCATGTAGAATTGTCCCACTAGGAGTTCATGTTTCCTCCCATTTCAGTCTGGCCCTTGTACTGAGTTGCCAGATTCAAATGGTGAGCATCCTTTCTAGAAGTTGGCTACTAAACATGGGTATATGAGGGCTGGAAGTTCTTCCTCCAGTCTGAAGCAATCCAGACTGGGTAAGAGATGGAGCTGATGATTTGGCAGCCAAGGTTATCGGTAAGATCAGAAACTACTTTAAGGCCAGAAACAATGACCGTTTTCCTATGTTTTCCTAATTCTAACTCTTAACAAAAGTTCCCAGGAAGGAGGCTGTGCTTGGGACAGGAGAGGTTAAAGAGCAGCCTCATTTTTGGTGATGGAGATATTTGCTCTCAGGCAATTTGGACAGCTGGAATCCAAGGGATATGCACAGTAGGGAAGTGAACTTGGCTTTCCTCCTTCATCACTGGATCTTGTTTAGAAGTCAGTCTGCAAGGATAACACATAGGAAAGATGCCATAGAAATATGCAAACAAAATGGAAAAAGGGTTTTCTGAAATCACAAGATGAAAATTCAGATGCTCTGTTCTGAATAGGGTTCCCTTGCCAAATTCAGTATCTCTATTTAATCCAGACTTTCAAACATAATTGAAAGAAAAAAAAAACACCCACACATCCAAATCAGGCCAGCATTAACTGATATCCTGAATTTAAGTCTTTAGTTACAACATTCTCATATTCTAACTCAACATACTGAAAACTGAAGTGACTACCTTCCTCACAAAGCAGTGACCTCTCAATTTCCAATTTGGACATTACTAGGATCCTAATCATTTAAGCCTAAAACTGTAAACTTCAACAATTCCTTATCTATCACCACTCCTACCATTAATCTAACCGTTTACTGAATTCTGACAATTTTCTCTCTCCTAAATCTTTCAATTACTTGCTTAAACCTTTCTTTTAAATTTGTGATTATATAATCAGAGGCAAAATAACTCTTCCAGTCTTGTCTCTCACTGCTCCCCTACACACGGCTACACTTTACATAAACAGAAAGGCCCACAATTCCTGCAAGTTTGTCTCTTGCTTTCCCATCTCTGTACCTTTGTATCTATTATTTCTTCCTTGTGAAATGCCCACATCCAGGGATGGTGTCATAATTCCAGGGCCCAGTGCAGAATGAAAATGTGGAAGTCCTTGTTGAAAAAGTGAAATAAAAGGTTCTCTGTTAAAGGTACTAAAATATAAAACAGTTCACTTTTTCCTGTGTATCTCCTCTGTTCAGGCACATGCTCTATTGTCCTATAGGACTTTACTTACAACATTCAAACTCAAATATAAAATTATTAAGGATAATTTTATTATCAGGATACTATCAGGATAATGATAGCAGAACATTAAATGAAACACAAGGTAAGGCCATGTGTGACTGCAGGGGTTGCATGCCCACAAACAGCCTTGAACTCATCCCCTTCTGGGCCTTTCTCAATCCTGCCCACCTTCAAAATCAAGTGAAAGGCTTCTGCTGGGTGGATGAGGAAGTGTCCATGCTCTGAGCCTCTGGTCTGCTCTGCCCCAGGATGGCCAAAGTGGCTCCCTCATAGTACTTTGTAGACTTTCCTGAGAATGCCTTTTATCTCCTATTAGTTTATAAGTTTCCTAAGAGAAAGGGCTACATCTTCATTCATCCTGGAATCACCATGAGTTACATATAATAATTGCTTAATACATGTTTGCTGAAAATGAATACAAGAGAACAAAGCAGAAAGCACTGCTATTTTGAAGCCATATGCAACATTTCCTCGAACCGCATTCTTTTCGGAGCAGATATCACTACTAATGAAAAGCCCAAGTTCTCCAGCTGACTAACTGGTGGTGTCTTGTTTTCCTTTTCAGTTTTTAAATTAATCTTTGTATCGCTCGTTTTAAGGACATTCCCCTTTAGAGATTATTAGTGAATGTTAATAATGGATATATTTCACAGTCTCTAAAATGTATGAATTCACTAATTTATTCAGATTTATAAGCCTATGTTTTCAACTTTTAGAAATTATTCTGATGAAGAAAAAAGGAACTGCTTTTGGAAACACTTTCTACAGATTTTAGTTAAAAAAGAACTTATGGTACTGCTTTTCACAGTGGCTTTTGAAAAATTCTGTACATTTAAACAGGTTATCAAAGATCTTCACGGAACTTCTTTGATAAAGAAGTTGAACCATTCAATAAGAACCTTAAACTTCTACCACTGGCTGAATTCTGTAATACCCTAAGAACTGTTATCCAATTCACATCCCTCCCACACAAACACACATATCCATCTATTCATATAATATTTTGAGTTGAAAACTGAGAAAGCTCATTTGTGCTTGTGGCATAAGCTGCTTTTTAAAAAACGCAATAAAATTGAATAAATTTAAACAGCAAAACATTAATTTAAAAAAATGCACCACGGACACTGCATCACTAAGAAAGCCAGTAACTTTACTGAATTGTCTGCAAAATACAAATTATACCTTATTTCCAGCAGGAGAAACTTTTGAAAATTTCCCACTTTTATTCACTACAGACAGCTGAATTAAGTCCCTTGAGATACACAGATGTGGTTTAACTTAGTTATAACATCTTGTCATCTAGTGGCGACAAAGTCCAGCTTATGCCGCTGTGAGCCTCTATTTGAATATTTGTTGCAAATGCTTGTATGCCCTCATTTACAAGCGATTTTAATTACTCTCATTTAATGGAAACAAGTCCCCAGGAAAAGAAAAAGAAGAAAAATGATACAGCAAACCATCTGAAGCAATCCAAGTCCTATGCCTACAGTGACCCAGGTCTACTTTGCTCGAAGAGAACACTGGTACTGCATTCAAACCACAACAGAATCCGTCACTTAACTGACCTCTCTGAATTAAACTGAGGTATGAATCAATTTGAGGTATGAACAGGGAAGGCAAAATGCAATACCAGATTATGAAAATAACCAAAATGGAAAAATTTGATGTAGAAGATATGTGGCTTGGATTGCTCCACATCTTTGGTTAAAACATATTAAGAAAAGCCTTTAATTACATCTGTAGTCTGAAGCATTCTAACAGACACCAGTATTCCAGCAATCTTCAAAAGATCTGTAGTGGCAGGAAATTAACGCCATAAAAGTGACGACATCACGGCAGATGGCACAAATGAGAACAGATGAAGTATGCCATGCTTAGGCAACAGCCTTTATTGAGGGTTCAAGTGGCTTCTTCTTTAAAAAAATGTTTTTTAAAGGAAGAACTACAAAGCATTTACTCTCTGGAGAAACAAACAACAAAATAAAGAGGGCAAAAAATGCTATCTCTAAGTTAAAAGATGGGTATGTAAGAAAAACAAATACATAAAAGTGTGTGAGGGCAGACATTCTTTTAAAAAGTGTCTTGGAATTTTGTTTTTTCATTCTCACTTTAGTTAACTTTTAAATGATCTGGGGATGACAGGTATTTTTATATTCATCATTACAAAATGCTAAATTCCACCTTTGGGAAAAAATAAGCCATTTTACTAAAAAACACAATTTTTAAAAAGGTTGAAATAAACAGCCTCCACGCAGCAATGCATACAATATACAGGTTGTGCAGCTTGTGTATATTGCATCACTGTTACCAGTATTCAAGCTTCATATTACCAAAAATCTTTTAAAATAGGATTAGATATAACAATACTCGCAGCCGTGTAAAATGCCACTTATGGTTCTTTTACTTGCAATGAAGAATGTTGCCTAAAATGTTACTCTAGGACGCGTTATGTAAAATAATACTCCCTCAGGGCTCTGCCCTAAAGTCTGGAATACAAAGGATTTACTGTGATTAAAAACCATACTAGCTTTGCAAATACAATAAATGGTAAATTACAGATAAGGTATAAGGGTAAAGATAGACCAAGATTGTTTACAGAAAGTGACTCATCACAATCAAAATTGTGCTTCTTCTCATTAAATCATCTTTAAAAAATTCTCAGATTATCCCTTCGCTATCTTGCCACCACTTTATAAGAATTCAGTAGTGGGAACAAGAGATGACTGGCATCCATTTTCAAGTGATTCTGTTCTCTTCATGTTCTTATAAAACTATTGTCAGAACTGCTATAAATAGCCAAGGCTTCTGCTGGTACTTTAGCTTACTTTATCTTCAGCATTAAAAATTCACTTTTTCTTTGTTGCTGAGGCAAATTGCAGGTAAAAAAACTAATATGGCTATTTCTTCATATTTTCATGTAATGACCGTTTCCCACCCACTGGTATCTACTGATATTGATATACTAAAGTATTTTGAAATGACAAAGAACATTTGTGACATGTTTGCATATTTTATACACATCAAGTTAGAAGGATGGGTTGTAAGGATGGGATCAAGTCTATGGTGAGGAAAATGATTTTCTTATTTTTTTCCCCTGTGCATGTGTGTGTATGAGTGTGTATATTTTCAGGGATGTTTTTGTTTTTCCTCTGCATAAATGTTATTCTTTCATGTTCCATGGATACCTTGAGTAGTGGGATATATATGAAATGGTTGATAGATTTTTTTTTTTTTAGTATATAAAACATTAGTACAAGGCAGGCTAGCATCCTTTATGGATACAATCAAAGGTGCATTGTGGTCTAATTGTGGATTTCAGATCAAGTTAAGAAAAATATAGCCTAGTTAATAAGGTCTCTTGGCTTCTGCCACCCAGCGGCAGCCTTTTACAATGAGAAACACATAGCAACTATGCAAGTAAAAGAGAAAAAATGGATAAGAAATGTCCTACACATGATATAGCAGTGTTGATATTACTGCCTATATCTTCTTTGCTGTGTATGTCAATGCATATGATTGGAGATGAATCGACAGATCTTCACATTCCAAGAGAAGGAAAATCTTTCCTAGACTGAAATATCTTTTAAACAATATATATTGACTTTCTTATGGCACTCACTTATTAAAGGGTCTGAAAATTAATCCCTTATAGACGAATATTAGACAAGAGTCATTTTAAATTAAAAAAAGGGACATAGAGAGGTTCTTTATGGGATTTCTTGAAATGGCTATTAAATCTCTTTATTGAAGAAAAAATAGATGACATACATGCTTTATGCAGAAGTGACATTTGGGGGTCCTGACACACCGGGATTGTTCAACAGTCCTATATTGCTGACAAGATTGTCAAGGGTCAGTTAAAATAATTAAAAACGGATGACAAAGCAACTATCCCTTTACCTGCTTCCTTCTTGTCTAGCACCCAGTCTTTCACATTTTTCTTCTGTGGGAATTTATAACTTATTCACCAAGTAAATTCCATATCACTTGTTTCTAGGGCCATATTTGCAGGACATGTGCCCCAACATAGCTTTTCTATTCTGGGCATATTTCTAAAAAGCATATCAAATTCTAGGCTGAAAACCAACCAGATGATTTAGAATATGGGCAAGTTAGGATATGCACTTACTGAATTCCAAGATGCATGGTGAAATGGTGAGATCAGAAAGGGGCCCTGCATTTGATAAAAATGCAAAAAACAAAATAAAAATAGCATGAAAGAAACTAGTATATACAATGGATGTCAGTTGACCCAATAGATTGCTAATGTATTAAAAACAATTTAGGATGTTGCAATGTGATATGTTCTAACCCCACAGGTTATCCTTTTGACAGCTGACCTTAAACTTATAAAATGTATGCAGAGTAAAAGAAAACAGAAAGAAAATAGTTACTCAAATGTGCAACTGCACAAATATACCCCCCTCCCGCTATTAAGATAACAAAACTTCTGCTATTACCATAATATTATATATATTAGAAAGCTATACACAAGCATGTTAATTTCACAGATTTTTTTTAAAAGATTCTTAATATTTTATATAATTAGAAATACACATTTCAAAAACAAAACTTCTACAAAGAGAAAACAGTTATCTTGGTTAGCAAAGCATGGAGTTCTTCATGGCTTAGGGTAGTGCTTTCTATACAAAAAGTCCTTTTTGGTTTTTTACAGGACTGTTTAAAATATTAGCGAAGCTATCAAGGGGAAAAAAACACATTTTGGCTTAAGTAAACTACAAAAAGCCACAAATGCTTTGCAAACTCTGTCTTACCTTTTATATGAAAATAAGCAAAATGTAATGTACATATTTTTATATTTTTATTTAATAAGAGATGCAGACCCAGATTTATTTATTTATTTAATTAAATACGTTAGCCCTCCAACTCCACATTTTTTTTAGTAGGTATGGTCCTCTTTTAATGGTCTTTGATCCTTTTTAATGAGTGCCATACGCCAATGATATGCCTGCAGGTTTGTGAGCATTCTTGGGATGTCAGGTGACCTGGTGTGTTCCTAACATTTACCAATGGCCACCCATTACCGGGTCTGTCCAAGCATCTATACATTTTTCTATATGTTGCATAACAGCTGCTCTCTCTTTCAGTAAAGATCTGCCGCTTTTGGCAAATGTTTCCTTTTGTCTATTTACATGTAAATAACGTTGAACCTGCAACATGACACTATCTATTGTAACATACATTTTGCAAAGGAGCACAACAGTGAAAAGAAGTTAGCCTTAAAATCTATTTTGTACAAGTGTTCTGTTGTACAACTCAAGTGCTAAGCTTATCTCAGCATTTCTGTTTATCTTTATACTGTATCACTGAGGCAATTTAAAAGTACTTTTACAAAACAGAGTACCTGACTTTTTTTTTTTCCACACACGGCACATATAATGCATATCGACCCCCCTTCCCCATTAAGGTATAGCACACACACACACTGCAAGAAAAAAAAAAACTAGTAAGTAATAATCTGATCATGTTGCCCATCCTTCAGAAAGTCGCATGCGCTTGACTGAGGGACTTTCCCTTTCGTCCGGCGAAGGTCTGGTGAGTCCAATGGGGGAGTGGAATTCGTTCCGGTGATCCTCTCGGTCGCTCCCGTCGTACGAACTGCTACAGCTGCTCAAGCTGTCAACAGGAGATCTCCCCGCCTCGTGGCGCGTGTGTTGTGGGTATCTCGAAGGGGTGGTGGTACGGTCTCTAGGAGGAGAAACAGGTTCTGACTTGATGTTGAGGCTTTGAGTAGAAGGCAGGGAGAGATTTGAACTCTGAGATAAATGAGTGCTAGTGCAAGCTCTGTAGGAGGAAAGGAAACCCAGTTACAGATGAAGGAGGCCTGGAGGCCCCAGGAACTCACAATTACATCAAACATCAGCTTAAAGACTTGCATAGACACCAGAGCATGCCCAGAGTGAAGAGAATGTGCTTGGAAGCACATAAGGGCATCGCCTTCTTAGGGCGATTTAGGATGCCTTTGTTGATTTGCCCGGTAGTAATTACAGTATTTAACTGGTCCAGTCCTCATGAATTATATCTCTAGTCTCTGACAGCCTCCCTAAACATATAGGTTACCATTTCAGAAAGGTTTAAGACACAATGGAAAAAGCATTTTCTGTGTTCATGGACTCTATCCCTAGACTAGTTCTAAAAATTAAATTTCTAAGCATTTAGATACAGTGTTTAGCTCTGGAATTAGACTTCCTTGATTTACTAATGCTTGTGTTTGAATATTATTTTTAAAAGCTTATTATCAATATAAATATTTGCCTCCAATTAATAAGCACATACAGATGGAGTTACGTAGTCTTCAGAGAAAGTGAAGGGAGTTAAATTTTAAATGACTGGAACTCATATGCTGCACAATAATTATATCTGGTAAAAAGCTTTGGAGGTGGAAAAAAGGGAAAGGGGGAGGGAAATTGAAAATTATCTGCAGAAAGTTTAAATGTTGGTTTTCAAACACTTAAGACTTTCTACTCCATTAGAACTGATAATTTGACTTTCTTCATCCTTTTGCAGTTACATGAGATGAAAATACTCTGTGTTCCACAATGACCTCAATTTTATTAATGTTAGTCACTCCCTGATGCGGTTCTTAGGCTACCACTCCTATTATTTATCATTGGCATTAGTTGATGAATCTGGTGTTGCCTAACGAAAGCTTGTTGCCAAGAAGGATGTAGTGTGATTTTACTGTGTTTATAATCCTTAATCCTCATATATTCCAAGAGAGAATAATTTTTCCTTCTTCCAAAATCTGGGAAAATTTAGAAACTTGGAATTCTAGAGGAAAAAAGCATTAAGCCCTTGAGTGTAGGTTAGCAATCACAATGACTTTGATCAGGATAAACCATAGTGGCATTGCTGGCATCAATTTTAAGATGCTTTTACTCTTCTTACACTAATTACACTGACTTCCACAGCTAGAGTCAGGATTACTTGACTATATTGTCAAAAGAGCATGGTACTCTCTTTTATTGAGGAAGAATCCAAGTGAAGAATTATCCATACAGACACACCCATTTTGAACAAAGGAAAGCAAGCCTACTTACTAATGTATGTAATTACGCTGCTTTCCAGTGGAGAGAATTAGTGGGCACTAACAATGTCATTATGAGCACTGAGAGAAAAAGTATATATTTCAGAAAAAAAGTGAAGTAACTTGGGGCTGGCTTTTTGGGAGATGCAATACAAACTCAAGATGTATAGTGATATAAAATTAGTCAGAAACGAGTTTATCTTTGAGTGATGTTTTGTACAAAAGCACCACCTACTGGCAAAGATTACTTTCCTTCTCCTATTAATAAATAGATGAGCTAACGTAGAGAATAATATAAAGGAGAATTATTTGTTTCCTTAACAAGCATTTCTTTCTCTAGCTTTTATGATCTTATATAATCAAAGCAGTGTTAGCATTTATATCAAGAAACTACACTGACTATATAATTTTCAAACACCTGTTTATATTTGGAGCTATTTATTTGTAGGTTATTATTTTATAGTCTTTATCAGTTTACTAATTTTCCAGAAGTTTTAATTAAATAAGCCTTGTTAAAATGGGGAGAGGGAACACCTGTATTTCAAAAGGATTCATGATGGTAGACTATTTTATCTTGGTTCAAAGTTACTTAGTGATTCATTTTGATGTTAGAGGAAATCGTCTTTTGATTTCTGGAATAAAGAATTTTCCTGGCTCTAAGAAAGACTATTTCACTAAAATTTAATTAAATGCTTCTGCTATGAATCACACAACTATTTAATAATGAATATGAATTAGGAGCCTGAAAATCAAAAGTGATATATCAATAAATACTTTTGCTTGCCCTTTGACATATAGATTATGTTTTCACAGGGAGGGTGACATAGAAAATTAGAAGAAAAAATTGGTGAGTTGGACAGTCTAAGCCGTTAATCTAGACAAGGTAAGGGAAAAATAATATAACCAAAATTCTGTTTCTTTAATACAGTTTTTGGAAGCTGCATTATTCACCTCTTTGCGTCATCTCCCTATGTTAACTGGCCTGTATAGGTTTAGCTGTGTATCTTCCCAATGAAAGATGTAACAATTATTGGTTATCCCTTTCTACAAACAGACTAGCTTAAATTTATCTTTTGGTGGAATTTCATTTGACACTGAAAACATACATGAAGCATTTTGAGTAGTTCTGGGGACTAAATCCACAGTAATAAAATGCAAGTGATATCTTAGATTCAGCTTCATTATACTGTGACATAGGATACAAAATAGAATGGCTAGTCTCTGTTAACAAAGAAGTATTTTCTTGAAAAGAAAAAAGTAGCATTAAAATAACTTAACTGCATATATGCTAGGTTCAGATATAAGCATGTTGGTCTACTTGAGAACAAAATATAGACACGAATAATTATAGACCTGGATAATTGTGAAATACTGCATATGTGTGGGTGGGTGATAAAGAGGTGGGTGGGGAGATAGAAGCCAGATATGCAAGCTACCCATATCAAGTCCTCTATGCAAATTTTCATCTATTACAGATGCTTTTGAATTGGGAAAACTCCTACCCTTTCCCATAATTGTTCAGAAATCAAACATGACTGGATAGTTTTATTCAAAATTTTTACTGCCTCCGCCTGGAAATTAGACTATCAAACTATATTTAACCTAACCTTTTATAAGTCATCTCTACTCAGAGTTATCTCTCTCAGTATGTACTCAACACCCACATCAACAAAGATGACGTATGGAAGTGCTTCCAGAAAACAGGTTGCCCTTTTTATAGGTGGTGGTTTAGAAAAACACTAAAACTTAGTGTTACACTAAATCAAATATTAGTATTCAAAAGACTTTCATTAACTCTTGATGGCAAGTTCCTCTGTCAGCCATCTCTCTCCCTATAGCAAATCAATTTGTGTTGCTTACTTAGCTTGGTTAGATAAAATCAGATACTAGGTTTTAAAAGTATAGCTTTGAAGACTTAAAGCTCCAAAGGACAAAATAAACTTTTTTCCATGGACAAAATATGAAGAACTCTGTTTATGGTTTTGCAATTTTGAGAAAGAATTGTGGTAACCATCTTGGGCTGCTGGGAATATCTACTTTGGTGGAGCCGAAATATATTCCACTCTGCTATGAACATTGTCTCTAGCCAAAAGAATGTGAGCCCGCAACACAAATCTCTGCGACAACTTTGGCCTGGAAAATGTATCAATTCTTTTTAAATTGATTTACACTGTAAAGAATTAAGGATGCTCATGTAAATTACTTTACGTAAGTATTGCAGCTTGGGATTTTTTAAAAAAACAGTTTAACATTTAATCGTGTGAGTATGAGGTAGTCCATGTGAAGGAAACTCCTTTCAAAAAGCTACTGTGTGTGTGACTGTGAGAGGGAGAGAAAGAGTGTGTGTGAAGCAGAGAGAGAGGAGGGCCAACAGTGGAAGGACTGGAAGGGTCATTCCATTGATTTGAGGGGTAAGGGAAGTGATTAAGTGCAATTAAAACTCACAGAGAAAACTAAGAGTCAAATTAAGCACAACGAAATTAAGTGTTGAAAGGAACTGGGAGCTGAACAAAATGCTTCATCTTTGGCTGTTGTAATTCAGTTCCTTTCTGTCTAGGGCTGTCCCTCCTTCTGTCCCTCCTTTCTCATTTACTGAAACCTCTATTAGAGGCAGCAGAGAATTAGATTCTTCCTTTGTAATAGAAAAGAGTTTTAAAATTGTAGTGCAGTTAAAATATGTAAATAAATATGTGTTTATATGTAAAAATGTAAATTATCAGGTACTATTGAAAACAAAAAAGAGAAAATAATATGGCTTTTGACGTTGATAACTTCTAGGGAAATCTAGCCCTATAATGGATGAATTTTGTGAAAAAAATGGGAAATAAGCGGTTATGTTTATTTTTGACAAGAATCATGTTCAGTGGATTCCCTGCTAAGCCATAGCAGTAGATATTTTGTACAAAATATGTATACATGTACATATTTTTTAGTTGCCTGGATGGTATTATGTGCTTTGTGATAATTACCTGAAGAAGTTCCCACAGTTAATGTCTACTTGAATAGTTAACATTCCAGAGAAAATTTAAGTGTCCTAAAAAGATAAAACTCTGCGCTGATCAATAGGTAATGTATCTTCAAAGTTAACTATCTTTCAAGAAAGCTGAGCAACAGTATCACGTGAATTTATCTTACTATTTAAATGAAAGGTTGGATTTTCAATGACAGTGATTAGTGGGTAGGATGAACATAAGCAAACAGTGTATGGGTGAATATTTCATAATCAGATCACTAATATATGCTAAATCAGTATCATGTGAAAGCTAGTGGGGGGTGGGGGAGAGAGCACCAGCAAACATAAGAGACACAAAGTTGTGGTATAAATCAGTGACTTTTATACTAATCAGTGTTTTATTCTCACTATCTCCTTAGACATATGGATATATAACTAGTTAACTAATACAGCTAAGTGATTAACGATAACAAATGGCTAAGCAGAAAAGTAAAAGTGGGCTAGGCATACAGAATATTTTTAAAATATAAAAGTTTGTTATCCTTAAATATTTTATATCCTCCTGGTATTTTCTTTTGAAGATTAATTGCAATTTTGGACTTATTAAATTTACAGTCAGGCTTTCAGTTTATGTTTTAAGCTTTTTTAAAAAATGATTTGTTTTATATGAAATAGTGTGAATTGTGAATTCAGAGCTTTCTAAAGGTTTGAACGTTTCCATAGATAAATGACAGGAGTCATTTCTATGATAAAGACATATCTGAAAACTACCACAAGGGGGCAGAAAGATACACCCTCTGACTACATAAAACAAAAATTATTTTTATATCCAAATTTAGGTAATTAGTATTATATGTACTAATTAGCATTATATACACATATTTCTTAAAATATCTATAAGTATACAACTATACTATGAGTACATTATAAATACATGAACCCTGTGTATCAATTGACTAGTTGTTCCTATGTGTATTAGGTTAACATTAGCATAAACTATACAGTTTATGTGAAAAAAGAAAAATTCTCAAATATCTAAGCTTATACTATAAATGCCTTCTTATGTCCCAAATGAATTGTGTGAAAACTAAATAAAAATTATATCACTGATAGAAGTGGAAACAAATGTAGCCTAAAACAATAAGGAAAGAATTTACCTCATTATTACAGAGCTCGCTGTCCTCTTAAAAAACAGGTATATAAGATTTAAGCTACTTGAAAAGTATTGATCTGAAAATTACACTTGGATTTCAATAAAGTAGAATTTTATACCCGTTAATGGGATATTAAAGCACATATTTAGAGATTGTCATTTGTTTTTCAAAATGCATCCTAAAATTATATTATAAAAAATAATATTGCTTACCCCAATTGACTGAGGGCAGATGGTGGCATGTTATGTAGGTGTTGCTGTTGCCAGCCAGTTACTGAACCAAGGTGAAGAGCGCTGGCGGTGTTAAACCCAGACAGAGATGACAGGTCTGCACTACTCAGAGAGTACTCTAGATTAAAGAATAAAACAAGGGAAAATATTAAATTTAGAAATTATCAAATAGTAAATAGAATAAACATTCTCAATTTCCAAAATATTCTATTAGGATTATCGTTATTATATATATATTTTTAATTTTGAGGGGAGGGGAGATAAAGCATCAGCGATAATTCTAATTTAAAAGGAATATACTATAAACCAAAAATAAGTATTCCACGAATCCTTTGAAGTAGCATAGTCCGCAATTCTAGTTTATTAGAACTACAATCTAGTATAAAGGCATGTACATATTTGATGATGTAGAAATGTTAAACAATCCTGAGAAAGTGAGCTTTTTATTACATCAAAGAAACAGCTCAATTTTCTTGAAAGTGTGTTTCTGTTTTGAACTCAGGTTGCATAAATAAAACTTTCAGTCAGTTAAGAAAGAAAAATGTGGATATTCACTTTGTCTTAGTAAAGAATGGGTAATGTTGCAGTGCTGTGGACAGCGCAGGCCCTAAATAAAGCTTCCTAATAGAGTAAAAGATAACTTTTTCATCTTGCTTTTCAATAAAAAGTATTCAGTGTACTAACTGCACATGACAAAGCTACTCACCGGTACCATATGTTGTTGAAATGGCTGATGGATATCCTCCCATTCCTTGTCCTGGTAAAGTAGGAGTTGCTACGGAAACCACTGGGGTAGCCAATGACTGAGCCGACTGGGAGTTATTTATCCTTTGATTCTTTTAAAGTAAATAAAAAGACATTACTGATGGATTTTTTAAAAGGTTAAAAATATTAGATTTCAGTATTAGTTTTGCACATAAAGAGATAACTTGGTACAAATCTCATGAAATTAATCATTTAACATGTGTCTCTATGAACTCTGCCAACCCTATCATTTACAATCCTTCAAGAGACCAGCTGTTGCCATAGTAACCCATTACATCAGTATCTCCTAGGCAACTGAACTAGTAACAAGTACCATAGCTTTATTATGGGTAAAAACAGACTATGTTGAAAACTGATGAAATATGTATACTGTGCTTCCATTGTTTCAGTTTTTATTCAAATGCAAATTTAAAAAAATTAAAATCAACCATGTTAGTTTTTATGTTCAGTTCTACATACAGCAGACAGCAAATGAGTAGGGGCTCATGTTATATTTTGACCAGCAGGTGGTGCTGTGACCACTCTGTTCAGATTCTTCTAAACTTCCCTCAAACTAGATGGCAAAGCAGCTAATGCGAATATTTAACTCATTACAGTAAAGAGATAAAAGATCCACCACATAAACTTAAAATCATGAGACTTTAATTCCCAGAAGAAGAAATATTTTAGTTTTATGTAAAGAAAGAATATTTTTGTTTGAATTTTACTATAAATTGTCCTAAAATATTGAAAAGAGAAAAAATATTGAAACAAAAAAAAAATAACCTGACATTCTTTTCACCCATGAGTGATGCCAGAAATTAATGGTATTTAAACATAGTCAATGTTGATATACTGTGGTAACTTCCAATATCTTCCAATTTTATCAAAGCTACCACCTCTACCTAAAAGTAGCTTTGCACATGCCATTTGAGGGAAGCGCTCTCACCACTTACCAAAAGCAGGTCGACATCCTCAGACTGAGAGCATGCGGAAGGAGTTTTATTAATTAGTGTCTGTAAATATTTATAATTGGGCAAAATCTTTTCAACAAAAGGAAAAGCATCTTCCGATAGACACAACAGTTTAAACAGTTTTAAAACCCAGACTCCAAAGATAACTCCTTACAAAGACATTCTCTGTTTCCCTTAATGAGCTGTTTGTCTCAAATGTGAAGACAATCTACCCGGTTTTCAGCCCAGGTCAGTGTCTCAATGTTCATTATTTCATCACTTCATTTTGAAGGAAAAAAAAAAAAGTCTGTGCTTTGAAACCTCACTTGCTGGAGGAAGGGGAGCTACACACCTGGCTGCCAGAGAGGGACCTAACTGACCCATCACAGATTCCCTGGGACAGCATCAGTTTTAAGGGACCTGGAATAAATCTGTTGATAGAGATGGCCTGCCACGCACGGCCCACACTGCTTGGCTGTAGCCCTGTAGGAGGTTATATTTATTAGACCCAGTTTTTTTCTGAAGTGAATGTTGCATATTATGTGATTTTTTTGGTTGATATTCAAAATTAATCTGCACTGTGCCATAATAAACTAATCAGCTCGCAGGACTGTTTTACCCTGAAGCTTGCCACAGAGCAGAGAAAGAAAAAAAAAAGTGTTTGCAGAATGATCTAAATTTGTCTACTGAATCTTGGTTTTAAATGTTCTTGCTCTTAAGCAAAGCTAATTTGTAGAACACTGATGTAAGTCTCTTTGTTGTTGAATTTGGTCCCATAACATTATCTTCATCTTAGGCATGCAGACCCAGAAGAAAGAAAAATGACAGGGTCTGGGGATATAATCTCTATTTAAAATTTCTTATTTATTTATCTTTCTTAGAGGTGCTACAATTCTTTTTTGATGTAAAATATAACCTTTGTTCCTAAAATGCCTAGGATTTTAATTTGCTTTTGAGAGATAGCTATTTTCATGAAGTACATATATGGAAAGATGAATTGAGGCAGTGTGCAGGCATGTGATGTATTAGATATAATCACTGCAATACATCTAAGAAAGGATTTGCTAATTAACAGGAGAAAGTTCATTTGGAAATTATGGAAAGTATTTTCTCATTGCCAGCATGTTGAGGACATAAATATTGTAAAAATACTATGTTATGAAGTACCTCATTACCTATTATTACTCTGCTTATGGGACGTAGAGATTGACCGATGGTAGTGTCTGATTTTTTTCCAACTATAAATTGAAAGCCTTAAAAGAAAATGTTTTTCTTATCCTAGAACATCAGCCTAGTGAAGTTCACCAGATTTTTGTTTTGTTTTGTTTTGTTTTTTTTACATGGAAAAGGGAAATGCAAACCAGTTACCAGAAATAATAGCTAAATACAAGCAAGGCTCTGTCAGTGGCACTGATGTGTTAATTTTCTGGGAGAATGTAAGTAATTCATCAAGTTAGACAAATATAAAAACAGCAAAACATATACAAAACATTATCAATATTTATTTAAAATGTAGTTTTGTATTACCACTGATGGCATCGTATTCTTGCTGCCAGGTGGAATAAGAACTCGGAGATCTGGTTTACGGTTATTCATTCCTAAATTCATTGGGGGAGGAGATTTTGCTTGCATATTCTTGTTCAAGTTACCAGGTGAGACCAGCAGACCTGGTGAGTTTCGGGGATTGCCATACCCGTTCCCTGTTAACAAAAAACAATAAAGCATTTAGGAAGAAATCTAGGTCAAATATGTTTCCGAAGAATACACAACATGAGAATAAAAACAAAAGCTTAATGGTAAGACATACATTGCAAAACCATAGGATGACTGATTTGACCTCCATGGGACAAGTAACCCAATTAATTATTCAATAGTCCTCTGAAGGAAGATTAAAAACTTTTTATGAGAAGAGAGCCAATATACATCAACTTGCTCAGAAGTCAGTATATACTTTTTTCCTATCAAAAATATTCAGGAAGAAAGTCAGACAGTAGTTCAGGGTCTAAGAAAAGCACAGAACTGGTCTTGCACTTTAATTGACTAGCTTGGCGGAGGCCTGGCTGGCGTGACTCACTCTTTCAGTTCACTGGTTTGGGTTTTATTTTGTGTGTCTGTGTGTCCTTAAATGAAGAAAGGGCATACCAGCAAGACTGCAATTTCTAGGACATGCAGGAGGAGGGGAAGCTGCTTACACATTTTGCTGTTCAGTTCCGCTTTTCTCTGAGTGAATTCTCTTTATGGTTTTTCTTCCATCTGCTTTGCCCTCCTCACTAAGTTCAGTGTATAACCCTTGCTTTCCTCCTCACACAGAACTTCAGAAAGCAAGACTCCTTCCCTGGAGCTGAAATGAAGTGATGATGCCTTCGCTAAAGTGCTGATTCACCAAGGCACAGGAATAGCCATTGAACTGGAAGACTGAAAGGGTTTTCTTAGGTCTCTGATGTTCAGTATCCTACTAACAGAAAAGTGGATATCCCAAGGTCTCCGTTTTTCATATTTCAGAATATGACCAAGAGAGCTAGGGAGGAGTTGATTACAAATGCCAGCAGAGCTGGCATGACAGCGGACTCAGAAAGACATCTGCTGATTTCCTCCACTGCCTCTGAAGGGAGAATAAGAGAACTCAGCTACCTGATTCAATCGTTGCTAGAAACTAGACAGTTGTTTTCTGAAGCTTTCTAAAGGAGACAGTTAAACCTCATTGTTATTGTCATCATTACAAAACACAAGTATCTATTACCCCTGCATGAGTGAGACTGTGTGCTACCCAGTGAGGATGCAAAGACAAGGCCCCAGGCTTGAAAAGCTCTGAAATCTCTTTGTGGTAATCCAATACATACTCATGGAAAACATAAAAGACCAATACAAGGCAGCGTAGGGTGAGGTGCCTGCAGAGTAATTCAGATTAAGTGTTACTGAGTTCCCAGGAGAGAAGAGGTGATCCAATAAAAGATTCGCAGAAGAGGCAGGAATTGATGAGGGCTTTGAAGAAAGAAAGGCCATAGGAAGATACACTAGGCTTGTGACTGGGCAGTAGGAAACGGCTGAGGTAGGAGTTTATAGAGCATGGTAAGGGGCACTGAGAGGAACCTGTTTAGAAGGGGACCCATGAAAAGAGAGGGGTGTCAGAGGCTCTGGAGGGATGCAGGGGTTGGGCTGTGGAGATCTTAAATTCCAAAGCTAAAAGGCTTTGGGTTTATATGGTGGAAATGAAAGTTTCAGAGTAGAGGTATGACACAGATCTCTAAGTGGTCAGAAAGATCTACTGGCATTGGTATACTCAGGAATTAGTAAGGCCTGCTAGTGTGGACCAGTCTGCAGACTACTTTGATGGTGTGAGATAGAGGCCATGAGGAACTGGGAAGGCAAAGCAAAGGTATATTTCAGGAGATACTTATGGGAACATCTTTAGAAGCAAAATATATTTGAGGTACACTGCGTAAAGCAGATTTTTTCTTCATATCCCATTCATTTACCTGTCTCATTTTATGCATGAATAAACAGGCTGAATATATAACAAATAACTACAAGATTAAGTCTGTCAATTGGATTATGAATAAAATTATCCCAGTTCCTGGGGTAAAAAAACAAAAAGAAAACAAACTGGACATCCCCAAAACGTGTGTTGAGCACACAGGAGTCACTTAAGAAATGTTGGTTGAATGTGAATATAAATTCCCTTCTATAAGAAAACTTCTGGAAAATTAGCCAAATTCTCTAAAGCTAGATAAATATGACAAACCCCAAAATTTTCTTTACAGTAAATTCTAACAGTATTCCTTGGCAAAAGCTGTTACATAAAACAATGCATTTACTTTCTCTCACTAGAAGAAAAAAACAAAGAGAGTATGTTCACTTAAAAAAATGTTTGACAAAACGGAGTGCTTAGAGGAGTTTTATATTTAATATGTCATCCTGAATCATTATTGTGAATATGTTATGAACTTAGTTTGAATTAATAGATTCTATGGGATAAAAAGAGAATGAGAACATCAAGGTCAATTCTGCTGTATACTTTGCTGTCAGCTGAAGGTCAGATGGACACACTGAAGACATATGTCACTTATCTATTAAGCCTGTGTGAGATCTGGTTTATATAAACAATCAAATGGAAAATTAGCTGGGTAATTTCAAAAGAAGGGGGAGAAAAAGGTCAGTTAAGCAGTGCAATGAAGCTTGAATAGATCAGAAGAAACTAAAACCCCGGCTCGGTAGATGCCGATACTGGTTTGCATGGAGGAGTTATTTTGCTAAAAGGAAGTAAAACCGCTTCGTGAAATGTGTTGTCCTGTGATATGACAAGCACTGGGCCAGCGTGCGAAAATGGAAATGCTTCACGGAGGCCTTGAGAAAAGTTTTCTTTTTTCTTTTTTTTTTTTTTTAGCATTTTCTACAGTAAACTCTCTGAGAAATTCCAACAAAGCCTATGTCTTTTTGCCCACATTTTAAACAGTGATTCAGGGCAGCAGTAGGGGAAAAAAAGTAAACATACATTATAGCTTTTCATTCAATAAATACCTCAAAACTAAAAAAATTGATTTAAAAAGCCTTCTATTTTTCTCTTGGAATATTTCCTGTTATTTGGAAATTACGCCATTTTAGAAGATTAGTCACATATTTTAAGGTGTTTACATATTGAAATGTAAAATATTTTGAACCATGATGACACTTCTTAAATTCTTATTTTTAGAGCATCAAGCTATTTTTAAGAACAAATAAATTCTGCTTTTTGCTAGTGAATTTCTGCTGTTTTTAGCATATTGTGCCAGCTAGCATTTTGGAGCCGTATAATAACCATTTCTGTTTCCAGCCACCAAATTGTTATTCTTTGGGCATAATATAGATTCAGGAATGCAAGACTGTGGATCCTAAACCAGTGATATAGAAACCTATGATTTGAAAATCAATGATGAATACATGCGTGTGGTTTACTGCTAAGAAGAGCCTGCATTTAAACCGGCTGGGAAACCGCAGCCTCCTCCTCACTCAGAATGCTGCGGCCTGTGTTGAGCCTGTTGTCCCACCTTAAGATAAATTCACCAAAGAGAATGGTCGCATTTAAATTCAGGGGTCCGGGAGGTGGGAAACACCACCTCTCAACAACCTTCTAATATACGGATTCAACCTTTTTTCATGCTATGTTTTAAAATTACCCTCTGCCTGGACAATTATCAATTTAGACGTGACTGTATGCAGATGTCACATTCCTCTGACCACTTAAAGGCACAAAAATTATAAAGCAGGAGTGAATGGATTTCCTGATTATAGATTATAAGAAAATGAAGTACAGACCAACTTTAGAGTCAGTTTGTTTTATAGTTTCATTTGATTAAAAATATTGTTTTACATAAAAATAACAAATTTAAGCATATATGAGTTAACTTACATAAAGTATTACAGAATCTGCCTCTTCTGGTTACAGTTTGTATATACTCATATTAAAGTTAGTGTCAATACATAGAACTTGAATGTGGTGTTAGGAGAAAAAACATTTTTCTCCCCAGTTAACTTGCAAACACTTGCTGCATTTTTTTTTATTGACTCCTATTTTAAGAAGTTGTAAATTCAAAGAACATATTCCTGGCTTAAGATATTATGAGGAAGGCATTTTGCCTTGTCTCACAGAGCTCACTTGAACATGTAGCTCTCTTTGAGCCCAAAGTTCTGAAACTTTCTTTTATTTGGATGTTTAGGCATTTTGAGTTTTCTTCACTTGTTCCTTTTTCTTTTCTAGGACTTTCAATTATGAATACAAGCATAGAAGACTAATAAGCGCAAATAGAACTAGTCACTATGGACCATGGCTAATTCTGTCATTGGCATAACCATTTTTTAATCTACAAAACTGTCATCTTCCATCATCCCCCTCCTTCTTCCATCTCCATGTCCAATGAGATACCAAATCTTGTTCATTTTTCTTCAGAAATGCCTGTCTCTACTTCCACTGCCACCATCTTAGCTTTGGCTTTCATCACCATTTGAATAAATATTTCAGCAACTCTCCATCTGGACCTCTGGTCTCTAGTTGAGGGGTTCTTCACCAGGCCTTAAGAGGAGTTTCAGGCCTTCAGAGGAGTTCCTTAAAGCTGTATGCAAACTTTTGTGCATTTATGTGATGCTAACCAACCCACTCAAGGAAGTCTTTCTGAACTGCTACTTCCATCATGTTCCTTTTTCATACATGAATACTTAACACAGTTGAGTCAGTGCCCTGCCTGGCTCTCAGAACTGTCTACAGTTGACACACTCTATCTATGAAACCTAATTTCCAATGGCCACAGCCTGCCTTATGGTCCTTGGAATATACGCAAATCTTTGCTCTAGCAGTTCAATAACTGGCAGTATTGGCTCTCCTGTTTAATTCAAATTTATCTTTTAAGGATCAACTAAAGTTCCAACTCTTTCGTGATGCCTTTCAGACAACTTCAGCCCACAGTGAATTCACTCCCCTCTGCTGCAATTAGAGGCAGTGATAATACACAGAGTACTACAGAGTACTAGTTCTTTATATGTTTCAGGTGCTTCACAAATAGATATATAGAATATGCTAGCTAGAAAAATTAAGAATTATTCAGGAAAGGCACTAAAAGGCAAGTTATTGAGGGACAATGAGGTGAAAACTGAAAATGTAATGAGTAACTTGTTAAATTGAAACATCAAGGGTCTCTTCTCTTTGTGCTACTTGAGAAAATTGTATATTTTAGATAATGATTGCAAATTGATGACCAAGTACACTATTGAGACAAACTGCTTATCCACCATATAATATGAAAGCCAGGAAATCATGTAAGTGCCCACCTACTAAATTTGTTTATAGAGAGTTAATTAAAGCTTCTTTTCTACCTGTTGCACCTGTTAATCATTTCACAGCACATTACCTTAGCTAACTGCAAGTGGTAGAATTAAACAAGTCAGACATTTTCCCTAATGAAAATGAAAAGTTGAAGTCTCTGTTATTTTCTTCCACACTGACGAGTATTTGTTGCCACAGGTTGTTGTTACATCAAGATAAATCTCAACACTAATTTACTCATACAGAACTTTTCACCAAAAAATAAGCTGCATGATATCCTAGGAAAAAGAATGGTGGCAGGGTGGCTATTAAGAGTGAATAGGAATTTATCAGATGGTTCAGAGAGAGGCTTTGCGGAGAGAAGGAATGCAGGACAGAGAGATCTCGGAGTTGAGAAGGAGGGGCATTCCTCTGAAGATGAAACAACGGGTCTTGAAGAGCATACAGTTTTCCGAAGTTGAAAAAGAAGGCTTGGCTAACATGAACCTCCAAGATTATGTTAATTTTACACTGTAGGCTTTATACTAAACTTTTACCAAACTTTATACTCTAGAAAATGAGCGCCTAAGATAGCTTCTTAGTTGTTAGCTTTATTAAATTTGTGTTAGGAAAGGAACAACGATGGCAGTGGAAAGGAGAGACAAAAGGGGGTTGGACTGCTGTTGGAGAAGCTAGTTAGAATGCCTTGCTCTAGAATACATGAGAAATGATGTCTGAATGAGGCAGCACAGAGAGAAAGATTTACAGGCAGCCAGGAGTTGGGGACAAAAAAAGATAAGGCAGAGGAATCTAGGTTCTACTCAAAATGTTTCTGTTAAGAGTTCTCTCAACCCTACTGAGCCTTAGTTTTCTCAATAGAAGTATTTCCCTAGTGTGAGAGAAGCATGAAAGTAATCTGAATGAGAGGCTCTCAGGTATTCATCTGAGGCAGTCATTGACAATCTTACCATCCAACAATATCAGCAATCACTAACACAGTGTATAGTATTATTTACCAACAACACAACATTAAGCATACACATTAACTGCTCAGAAGAGTACCAGGCACTTGTAACTGCTATTGTAAGTGCTAGATATTGTACGTGGATGTAAAGCACTTTTAATCATCACAAGAACAACCCTGTGGGATACTAATAGTATCCCTATGAAAAATGAGAAACGAGAAAACCAAAGAAAAGAGAGGTCCAGGAATTTGCTCAATGTCAAAGAGCTATCAACCGGTGGAGCTATGATTTGAACCCAAGCAGTGTGTCCAGAGTCCATGCCTTGAAGTACAACGCTACACTGCTCCTTCAGAACCGGTCATGCTCTGAGATAGTGAAAGCCTTTCTATGGCGAGTCTCATTTTCAAATTATGGGGATACAAATGAAGAGATTACACAACTAGGGACAGGACAGTGAAGGTTGTCCTAAGCCAGAAGTGATGTGCAAGTTTGAGGGACATATTGTAAGGTCAACTTGGGCATAATAAATAGTAGTTCTGGTTCAGAAGACACTGAATTCGCATAAAGAGGCACAGAATGGTGATGTTTCAAACCATATTTCTGGTCTCTTTCTGGATAAATAAATATTTACAAGTAGGAAATACTGGGTTTAGCTACACTGAACACCAGAGTAGCTGCTTTAACTTTCAGTGTGCTATTTTGAGTGGATGATTAAATATGCTTTTAAAAGTAGATTTTGTAATATTTTAGTCAATAATCTTCTCCCCTGTAATATACTCAAATGGTAACGATGCTTACTTATTTACTGTCAATTTAAGAGACCAGCTTCTATCAGAAACACCCAATGTTACAGTGAAATGTCTAGTATTTTTTAGTATCCGCGATTAGTTGTTACCCGGGAAATAACTTCCAATATATAAATGTATAAAAATAATTTTGTTTAGTAATTTGTTAATAGCATCTGATTTTGAGGGATTTGAAGCAAATTGCCACAGGAAAACATTAAGCTGAACATATAGCTGGACCTCTGAGGTATCGATTTGCTGCTTTTACTTCAACAAAATGTTTTACTCACTTTAAAAAAAAAAATAAAGCAATTTTGAAAACAGTTACAGCATACTGGGTTCTTAGACAGGAAATGTCACATACATAATAATGCTTACTATCATCAATTAATTTTATATTTTAGTTTTTAAAGTTTTAAGATTAAAAGTTAGTTTCCAATATCAGGATATTGTTTTGTGCCTCAAATGAACATACATCTTTTTATAGAAAATTACTTTAAATTGTGTATCATAAACTTGCTCATACAATCCCCTACTCTACTGGAAGTGACAGTTGAAAAAAAAATTAGTGGAAAAATATGATGTTCTAGACTGCAGTCCTAGACTGAATGCCTGAAACCTTGTTACATATGCTAGGAACTGTGAGTTATTCAGCTGTTGTGTATCAAAATCAGTTTTTTTTTTTTTTGAGAAAAATCTTTTACATTGAATAGCTCTAAGAGAAAAGGCAACCACAAAACATTCAGGGGTCAGAAATCTGGGAATGATGAAAATTTCAATGTGCTTAATGTAGAATGGGGGCAAATCAGATTTCTGATTCTTATCTTGCTAAAGACTCCTAATTTTAGGGATTCTTACACACAAAATAAAGGCTCCACTTTTTCTGGGGGTTTCTTAGGGAAATTATATAATAATGCATAATGTTAAACTATGAAGAAACTTCTGTGAAAGCTCAGTGCATTCTGTGGTATATTGTTAGAGAAATACCCCAAGACTACCCCAAAGCCAAGAACTATTCTTGGCCATACCGGTTCAGGGGCATCAGACGTTCTAAAAAGAAAGCTGTCTCTTCTCTTTGACCCTGTCACCTGATGCTGGACCAGAGCTTCAGGAATTTCATATCTAGCCTATTTGTCCTTGATGTTTCTTGGGCTGTGTTTTCTTCAGCGATTGTGTGTGTGTGTGTGTGTGAAATTAACAGTCTGTCAATGAGACAATGAGCTTTTAACGTACAGCACATACTGTGTAAGCTCTGGATTGTGAGGGAGAGGTAAAGAATTTTTACTTATTACTAAGTTGTTTTTCCAAAGATTGAGAGTCCATAAAGTAGGTTTGTGTTGGCAAACAATTTTCTCATTTGTCCTAACTGTAATGTGGATTTAGGCATCACCATCCCAGCTTTTGACAGATGAGGAAACTGAGGCTTAAGAAGCTTCCGTTACTTGACTGAGATCACCCTGTCAGCAAGGAAGAGAGCTTTGATTTGAATCCAAAATGCAGGTTGCTACCACTACATTACAAAAGCCAGATGTCTGAGATTTAGCATGCATCCTTGTATTTGCAAATAAGGAAGAAATTGACAATCTGATGTTTCCAGTACAAAAAAAAAACAAACCAAATATCATTCTCCTTTGGGTACCAATTTACTGAAGGGATAGTTTTTAATTGCACCATAAAAATGCTATTGAACCACACTAACTTTAAAAAATTCCATTTAACTATGAATGATAGATTTATGACTCATTTAATTGTTCACTTCTTGAGATTTTGGGGCTGTCTCTTTGCTAAAAATGAGGGGGTGTCTTCATTATTGACACAATCGCTCATTCTTTCAGTCATTTTTATAAACAAAAATATTGAGACAGTATAAATTAGAGAGAGCATGACAGAAGAGAAAGAATAATTACTTGTGGTTTTAACATTTACACAACTGCTGCGAACATATCAGAAGTTCATAACGTTCAAAGTGAAATGTGTTGCACTGTACTGTACTGCTCTCACATTCTGCTTCAGATTTATTAATACATCTGCTTTACTTCCACCCTTGAGGATAGGAGCCCCATGCTGGACATCTCTGTGAAGCCTACTGGTGTGCTCCCTTCACCACACATTTCATAAATACTACTGGAACTGCATTAAGCTAAACATTATAACCAGAAAGGCTAGAAAATCAAGAATGTAGATGATTATAACCATAGCTCACATTTATTAACAAGCACTTACTCTGGGGCAGAAACTGTGCTAGACCCCTTGCATCAATTATCTCATTTAATTTTTAAAACAATCCTGAAAAAGAGGAGTTTAACAGACTTTTCAAGGTCAATAGTGCCATCCCTAAAATAATTTGTATATCATATACTTTCCTTGGTTGTTTTATTATTTTGAATATCTGCCTCTGGAATCTTTTCCCAAACTACTCCTTGGGCAAAAATTCTGCTCCATGGTTTTACGGTTTTCACTGAGTTACTTAATATTAGAGCCAATTAAAGATTCAGTTTTCTTGATTGTTATGTAAATTAATGTTATAATGTTTGAATATGTAAACTGGCCATAGATTTAGTTTTCTCTTACTACTATATTATAATGTTCTATATTAGTATAGCAGAGCTTTTTCCTCCTTATACTTTAAATATAACATAATCGGTTCTTTATAATAACTGGAGGTGGTGGGTGGACTCTAAGATCAAGAAATTGTAAAAAGAAGGCATAATGTCTAGTAAAGTAGATAAACTTAAATATTGAGTTCAGTTAAAACAATTGAAATGGAGCAATAATAAATAAACAGTGAATACTTAGCACCTTTTGGACGTATCTGTTGGTTATAAATTTAAACTGTTTATCCAAGGTTCTTGGTACAATACTTAAGTTTAACATAGCTAATGATCTTTCAAATATGATACTGTATCATGACTAAATACTCTTTGGATTGAAATTCAACTGAAACATACTATGTAAGTGTAACTGCAAAATTTAAGTGATTGGCAAAGGTTTGTCTAAAAACAGCAGATTATACTCTTGGCTGACAGCCTTGAAGCACCGAGTGAGAAAGTCCCTGGTAAGTAAAAAACTGATTTCCAAAAGAGGGGGTTTTTAACCAAATCCCCCCTTCAGCATCTGCTCTCTACTGATGCACAATGTCACATCACTGATGATTATGAAAAAAGCTTTCCTTTCTGTGTTATCTCCAAATAAAATCTTATCGTGATGCCAAAGATAGGGAAGAGGAACCTAATAGGTGTATAAAGAAAAAAGACTGCTTTGAGAAAAAAAGACAAATTCTGAATAAAACTAGTATTTCAGGGGGAAATATTAACCGCTTGAATTTAATATTAAAAACAACCAAGGTTTTATTATCCTTCACACTATTAGGTTAAATCAATGGGATATGAGTAAAGAAAGAAATCTTCACAGTACTTTACTGTATATATAGAAGGATAGAGGATGAAAAGGATACAATTTGTGAAGTCAGAAATCAGGATAAACAAAGGGCTCTACAATCTGCTAAAACACTCTCTAGGAAGTTATAACCTAAAATTTTCTTTTTTTCCTCTGGAAATCAAACTCCTTAAGAATGAAGTCAAACCAAAGGGGTCGAAGGCATATTTTACAACATCCTGACTTAACCTGTAACATTTTTCATTTGTCTTGTCTTTGACCTGCCTTTCCCACTTCAACATGAGCCCCTAGAGAATGGTATCAAGGTACTGGTTTATCTATAATTTGCCTGGTTTTGTATATGGAAAGTGAACACTGATTTTCTTGGCAGTAGCTGCATACCACATGCTGTGGCTATCTAATTTGAGGACTAGGTTTTTTTTTTTTCCCCCTTTAATCGTGATAAACTTGGTTTGGGTTAAAAATATCACTGTTACTTAATTTCATAAATAATAATAATAAAGCAATGCCGTTAGTTATTTACTTATGTTTTTGGTGAACTCCCAAGGTAAAACTGCAAATGAATTCAGAATTTTTAATTCAGAACAATTAAAACTAATGGAACAACACTTTCAAAACAGAACCCAACTATTAACCTAGATTTTTTTCATTTGCTGCTTAATAATATTTTTAAAATAATATAAAAATTGTTCCTTTATACTAACAATTCATTTTCTTATTTGAGGGTAATTAAGTATCTTTCTTCCTTTCTTGAATATTGCAATCTTAAGTTATGTTTTCCTGGGCAACAAAAAATGCAGACTTGTTAAAGCCAATCTTCAATCTTTTAAACTAAATTTTTAACCACTTCACTGATATTTTAAGTCACTAAGTAAGAATTGCAGAGAAGTCTTTCTGGCCAATAAGAAAGTCAGCCAAGAAATTTTTGATAAGTATTCTTGAAAACAAATACTTGCAAAACAATGGTACTGGTACAGAAAAATTAAGCATTGTCTGACCTTTCCTCTTTCCGCTTAGTTCTATTTTGTAATATGTTAAGTTTTTTCTTTTTCAATGCTAGATGAATTACAAAAATATAAGCAAAATTTTATGATTATATTATCATAAAACATTGCGTGTAAACGGATTGTAAAAATATTTGTTTCTTATCTCCAATCTGAGTAAGTACTAAGTTCAAAGGTGCCAAGTCATGACCTAAGGTCTTGCTAGATGGAGTCTTTCCAGAGTCTGGAAATCAAATCTCCTATTCACTGCTCAATATTTGTCCACGGCAGTACACTGCCACCATCAACTCTCCACGTATTTAGCTGACATAAATTAAGCATTCCAGAAGTGACAATGCTTGATAACCAAATGCATAAAATAGTAAACAATTAAGAATCAAAATAAGAAAACAGCTGTTAGTTTCTTTTTATATAAAATTATATCTAATTTACAATAAATGCCAATTAAAATTATTAACCAATATACATAAATCTCCTTTGCCTTACTGTCAAATAGCTATGTAGATTGTAAAATTATCTTAAATGTTTAAAGGAATTCCTAAAGGTTTTTCGTTTCTTTTTTCTCTTTCTTTTTTTGATCTCAACTATGAATCAATAACTCCTTGAGCATACTGGTCCTTTCTACTCAATAAAAGGCAATCGTATTATCAAAGTGAAAACAAAGGATACTAACAGGATAGTGAATAATCCAACACAAGGCATTGCTGTGCTAATGGTTATTTCCATTAAATCTAATGACTACAAAACAACCGAACTTGATCTTACCATCATCAATAACCACTCAGATTAGCATGTTAAAAGCGTTAATGTGGTCGGGCATGGTGGCTCACGCCTGTAATCCCAGCACTTTGGGAGGTCGAGGTGGGCGGATTGCCTGAGCTCAGGAGTTTGTGACCAGCCTGGACAACGGGTGAAACCCCATCTCTACTAAAATACAAAATATTAGCTGGGCATGGCAGCGTGCACCTGTAGTCCCAGCTACTCGGGAGGCTGAGGCAGGAGAGTTGCTTGAACCCAGGAGGTAGAGGTTGCAGTGAGCTGAGATCACGCCACTGCACTCCAGCTTGGGTGACAGAACAAGACTCCATCTCAAAAAAAAAAAAAGTTTTAATGTACAGAGTTATGACAAAATGTTATTTTAAAAGCAGTGACTTTTCATTTAGGTTGTTGAGAGGAAAGAATTAAGTAGTGGATGAATAACCATCAACTGAAACCTTAGAAAAGTCACTGTTACTAACTAATGTATTATAATGACTTGCTGTATATTTCTCTTATACCAAGAGTACAACTCCACCCTGCTACTTCTTTATTACCTTTTGCCTTCATCTTTGAAAGTATTTCAAGTTAAGTGATGATAAGAAGTTGTATTAAGAAGTGATTTGTGATGGTCTGAGACACCAACCCACATTTCATTTACTTCTATATGTCAGCTCTTCAGGTTTTCCATTAAGAATATTAGAGGAGTTCATGAAACTTTGCTTTATTGGCCCAGGGTACTCAGCCATTTAATCAAATAGTTAATTAAACATTCGTTGTATGATGTTTCAGAAGAATACGTTATTTTTGTGAGTTACAGATCAAGGGTATATCTTTTTTTATTGAAAATTACATACTTTCTTTGAAATGTTCCTTCTGGTTTACATCAACACTATTAAAACTTTATGGCTAGAAGATCCATTTTTCCCTTACTCAGCTAACAAACATTTACCGAGTATCTGCTGTGTGCTAACGCTTATGTGTTAAACTAGGAATACAAACTGAATAAGAAACAGTTTGCCTCCACAGAGCTGAGCGTCCTAGAGAGCTGTGCCCAGATGTTGCAATCGTAATGCAATGAGAAATGTAATGTTGGTACAGGCTACTATGTAAGCACAGGAAAGAGGTGCATAACTTCTCTGTTAGAGTCAGGAAAGGCTTTTCTCAAATGGCTGAACTGAATTCTGTGGGATGACAAAGAGTGCTCAGTAGCATGAAGCAGAAGAAGGAAAGGCGTGCTAGGAGTGCATAGGTAAGAGCAAGTGGCTGTGACATTGCCAAGTGGCGGCACAGTGTAGCAATTAAGAGCACACACTCTGAGGCCCGGTGCAGAGGCTCACGCCTGTAATCCTAGCACTTTGAGAAGCCAAGGAGAGAGAATTGCTTGAATCCAGGAGTTCAAGACCAGCCTGAAAACCATAGCAAGACCCCATCTCTATAGGGAGAAAAATTAAAAAATTAGCCAGGTATGGTGGTGCATGCCTGTGGTCCCAGCTACTCAGTAGGCTGAGGGAGGTGGACTGCTTGAGACCAGGAGGTTGAGGCTGCAGTGAGCCTAGATCGCACCACTGCACTCCAACCTGGGTGACAGAGCAAGACACTATCTCAAAACACACACATATAAACACACAGTATGGGACCTAACTGCCTGGGCTCCTCCTTGGGCAATTACTTAATTTCCCTGTGCCTCAGTTTCCCAATCTGTAGAAAGGGCATAATGTGAACACTTACTTTAAACGACTATTATAAGAATGATACTTTTTGTAGAGTGCACAGTAAGAGCAGTTTAAATGTCTACTATTAGTAGAGTTGGAGGGCCGGGTTCTTGATGGCAGTGGCAGAAGGGAAGAAGGTTAAGGCTGGAGAGTAGGAATGGGCCCAGGGATAAGATGTTCACGGTTAATTTTGAAAGAGAAGCCATGACTGGATTTTTGACATGTGAATGATGACCTACAGTTAGCTTAAGGTTTTAAGAAAGAACAAGCAGTCCTGGGGAGACTGGAGCAGGATGCAGTATAAAGCAGGGAGATGAATTAGGATATTCTAAAACCTTACCGGATGATGGTATGATGAGAAAAGGATGGCTCAGGCACTGGATGGGAAAGATGCTACACTTTATGATAAAACTGAGCTGAAAAAAAGCATGCTTACCTTTTTGGTCTTTTAGTATTTACAGGCACATAATAAATGTTCAATTTACTTCCTTGGCTCATGAGACTCTCCCTCCCCCTCACCTTTCTTTTTTTTTTTTACAGTGAGATGACTTGATTTTGAAAAAAACTGCAGCTGCTAAAAAGTAACGTAATTGCAGTCTCGCCACTTGGCCTCAAGAGTTTTAAACTTTATCTGAAACCTTGAATTTCAATGATAATATGCAAAATTTGGAAGCTGTATTTTGGCCTTTTTGCTTTGGTTTTCTTCTCTGAAAATGTAGCAACATTCTGGCTGGCCTTGTTTTCCTCTGGTGTTATGTGATTCTCTAACATCAGCACAGATATATTCAGCCTGACATATGATACTGGTTGGCATGAGAAAGAAGGGGAAGATGGCTGAGTTTATGAGTAGGACATGACAGCTAAGCTTGAGACTAACTGGCATCTGCAACAGGTGTTCCTTGGGACCAGAGTTAGAAAGGGCTTCTTCCTCTATTTTTAAAATATGTGTAACACTTTCACAGCTATATAGAAACTGTGAAAACTACATGCTCGTACCTATAAGATGCAATCAAGATATAATATTTATTATCACCAGGGTGGAGTAATTCAGTGTCTTTCTTTTTGTTTTCTTCTATTTCTGAATTAGAAGATTCTCATGCCTATGGTAGAGGTTCTGAGGTAAGAGGATGAATTTGCTAAGTGCATAAGATTTTGTTAGTTCAATGATACTATATCCTACATGTGTCAAACTTTTATGCCTACAGGATTGAGAGTCTTCTCTATCCCTAGAGGATCATTAAACTTAGCCAACTGTCTGGGAATTGACAATGACAGAATAATTGAACAACCAAACACTTTTTATTTTCAATATACGATTCCAAAGCATTCTAGCTATTAAGTAGTAACAAGCCACTTGCATCAAAGCTGAGCAGGCCTTGTTTTCCTCCACATTTTTTTTTTTTTTTTTTTTTTTACTACTTTTAATGACTTTCAGAACCACTACTAGCTGTTTTCCATAATAGCAAGCAAACCGGTGCAGTGAGATATTAGGTAAAACATCATAACATCTAAACCATTTTTCTTATATTATATCTTGGTCTTTGTGACCACCCAATTCTCAGTCCTTGCCATTCTTTCTAATCATAGTGTTTGGCAGAGACTTGGATCCAAGAAACATTGGTCTGGATTTGATCTGGTTCTCTCATTTTGAGGCTACAAACCACAAAGTATTTTTTGAGGGAAAAAATTTCATTTCCATGTCCAGCAAAATACTACGTGAGTTTACACACTAATTTGACTTGACCTAATTTTCAAAACATATATAAAATAGGAAGCTAGTGTTATTCATCTTGTTTGCTAATCACTGTGTAGGTCTAATACTTTTTCTTCATTATTCAGTGAATTAGTGAAGAGCCAGCATCAGAATAGAGAAACTCTACCCTCAAATAGATATATTTATAAAAATGTATTTGTAAACCAATTTTCTTTATCTTCTTTCTTATAATTAGCAGGCTATTCTACTTGACCCTGGCAAAATATTTTAATTAGGCTATCCATGGCTATTTCAATAAACTTGATTTTTTTTGACATTTCAAACATAACCTTGTGTCATTCATGCCTGCCTCCTACTATTTTAAATGTATAGCATGTTCCAGCTGCAGAAATTACCATGGTTACTTGTTATGCCAATAGTGAACTGCAGTTGGCATTTGAAAGTATTGTGCTATCTTGCCTCTGCATTGAAAATGACATCGATATCTCAATAATCTCAATATTACGAATTAACACGGAAACCTGGAGAAAAGTGACTGAGACAATTATTGGTCACAGTGTAAGAAGTTCTTAGCTGAAATATATTTTAGGGTCTTTTTGGGATGCATTAAATTCATGTTCTCTAAGAGCTCATTTTAATGCCAATGTGATTTTATTTTATTAACAGTATTGTTGAATGATTAAAATCTTAACCCCTCCTTTCCTTTATGTACTCTCCTTTAGAAAGGCACAGAAGTTCAATACTTCTTTGGGTGGAAAATGATTTACATTTAATGTGAAATGATTAACAGAGAACACAAAAAGTATGGTTTGCTAAAGGTACACTTGTGTCCAAGGATGGTATCCAGGATTAAGTTGATTGGATCAGAGCCCTTCATTCTCTGCTGACCAGTTGAAGCTTTATTAAGGAAGGTTCTAGTTAATAAATAGTTTTCTTCTAAGTTACTATTTAACCACTCCTGCTTCAGAAAAGTGCTTTAAAAATTCTTGGTGTCATTTTTCCATGCCTCTCACAGATCTCTTAACTTTATTTGTTCAAAAGACTTTGTCCTGCAAATCACCTAGTAGAAGAACTCAGAACAATGATACATACTGCAGTACGGAGTCTGGGCTTACCTGCACTGGTGCCTGCACCAGATGTGAGGTCTCCACCCATCAGACCACCTATGGATTAAAGAGGAAGATCAAAACGAGAAAGGCTAAAGGCCCACAGAACAAAACACTTTACCTTCAGCAACCTCAGTATTTTGTCCTCTTGCAATAGTCATAAACTTGTAAAGTACAACCCAAGTCAGATGGCTGACATTTGTTTTATTGTGCCATGCTGTGCTCAAACGTTAAAAATACATTCAATCACTGACATTTTGCAGAATCTTTTTTCTAAGAAAGTTACATTTAAAAAAATCCAGTCTTTGGTCTCTGCATTTTTATTATTTCTAAGTCTAGGTTTTCCCTAAGCAGATGTTTTATAGAAAGTGAAAGAAAGAGTAAGGTCTACTACATGCTCAGATGACCTCACATTTGATGTTTAGTTCTTTGTAAATATGTTTTATGCCATTAATTTTGTGCAATGTAAATTGTCCAGAAATTTGATCGTTTCATGAATCTACCCACATTTACTACTCAAATCTTATTGACTGACACAATGAAACAAATTTTTCACTGGCCACAAATTAAGAAACATATGCTTATTCACTGCTAACTTTAGAAAGTATGTTAAAATTTGGCAATGTTTATTTATGAGAGTCAAGACGTTTCAATAAGATATTGAACATAAAAATTACTTTTAGTTTTGGGCCTGGTGTGGTGGCTCATGCCTGTAATCCCAGAACTTTGGGAGGCCAAGGCAGGCGGATCACGAGGTCAGGAGATAGAGACCATCCTGGCTAACACGGTGAAACCCTGTCTCTACTAAAAATACAAAAAATTAGCCGGGCGTGGTGGCGGGCACCTGTGGTCCCAGCTACTCGGGAGGCTGAGGCAGGACAACGGCCTGAACCCGGGAGGCAGAGCTTGCAGTGAGCCGAGATGGCGCCACTGCACTCCAGCCTGGGCGACACAGTGAGACTCCATCTCAAAAAAAAAAAAATTACTTTTAGTTTTGAAAAAAACAAGATTCAGCCAAAAGAAGAATAGTGAGAATATCATCTAGATTTTCTAATTGCCTCTAAGTGATACTCTATAATTATTAGTTGGTTCAGGTTTTGGAATTAAAAGAAAACGTTTGTTTATATATATACATATATATACACTTTTTTTTTTTTTTTTTTTTTGAGACAGAGCTTGCTCTGTTGCCCGGGCTGGAGTATAGTGGCAGGAATATGGCTCACTGCAGCCTCAACCTCCCAGGCTCAAGTGGTCCTCACACCCCAGCCTCTCGAGTAGCTGGGACCACATACACAAGCCACCATACCTAGTTAATTAAAAAAAAAAAATGTTTGTAGAGATGGGGTCTCTCTATGTTGCCCAGGCTGGTCTTGAATTCCTGGGCTCAAGCAATCCTCCCACCTCGGCCTCCTAAAGTGTTGAGATTACAGGCGTGACCCACCGCATCTGGCCTTCATTACAGTTTAAGCAAATGTTTATTATTTCCAATCAGATACTATTTTGGAAATACAGTATCAAATTCAAAAAAATGAGCATGAGTTTATCAAATAGGAAAGCGAACTGCATTCAAGTGTGATCTGAAAGGAATACATGTGGTTACTGAAAATTCATATGAAAATTTTCAAGTATATTCAAAAGTCAAGAGAATGGCTCAATGAAGTCCTTTGTATACATTTCCCAAACTCAAGATTTATTAAAATTTTTTATTTGGATGAATTTAATTGTATTTTCTATATAAAGCTTCTGTAACAAAAATAGTAATACATGTTTGGTTCTAATTGTAAGGCAGATATATAAGTATTCTACAGGAAAATTCCTCCATGAATAAACTACTTTCATACAGCTATGTGTATGTAAGATACATTAAAAATTTCCTATGGAGTACTTTTAAAAATATGAAATGCAATATATAATGGTTTGCTGTATGTGACTTAGAAATACAATTATTTTTCATGCTGCTTCTGGAAATATAAAGGAATAATTTTGTTTTATTCAATATGCATTGACTTGGTTCCTACTGTTAGTTTAGCAAATCAAGAGAACATTCTTCCATTAAATGTTCTTTAAATCCAGTATCAAAATAGACATATATTAAATACAATTCATTATAATGTATTTTGATTGTTCTAAGTACTAAGAATGGATGAACTTTTTCTGAGCAATAATTTATTTTTCTCTTGGACACTGTGAATTGAACAACAGCAAGTAAAAGTGCAAAGACAAATTTGTGGCAGGTGTACATGTGTTTAATTAACTTCATTTCTGACTCAGCTTTGTTTTTATTTCACATGGCTTACAAATGATGCTATCTGATCATATTTCCTTTCTGCCTAAGTCCTTTGTGGGATAAGTTACTGTATGATAAATACTATCACAGAACACAGGGGAAGGTTTCACAGAAGTGGTAGCTTGGCCAGGAGGAAGAGGGAAAATGGCATTTTAGGCAGGGAGGACGAGCAGAAGTAAAAGTGTGGAGAAAGGATATCTGACATCCTGTTTGAGAGTATGTGGTTAAAATATAGCCACAGGAGGAGATAAGTGACAGAATGAAAAAGATAAACGGCAGATTATGAAAGATTTTGAAAAACATACTAGAGTTTAGGCTCTATCATGCAGGAGACCTAGCTCCGGGGTGAATGGTAAGCCATGAAGGAGAGTAAGTGGAAAACCAGAAAACATCTCGTAGATAAAGCAGGGTTGGCTTTGCCGAAAATGGTTCCTTCCAACTATTTGTTAGCATTACATCCTTATGAGGACATACCTGTGTTACCTGCACTTGGAGGTCGATGTGTTACACCAGGAGACATACTATTCCTCTGCAGAGAAGGGTGAGCCAGTGGCAAAAGGTTGGGGTTTCCCAGTGAGCTGACAGGGTTGCTGTACACCAAACTGTTGTGGCTGGACACTGGGATGGAGACTGGCATCTCGAAGTTGGGAGGTGGAACAGCCTGCAAGAACAGAAAACAAAACATAGGTAAAAGAAAAGAATTAATAACAGAAGCTCTTCAAGACAGACAGCCCTTATTTTTCCAAGAAAAATTCTACATTCCAAACTACTTTGTGTCTAGAAGACCATTAAGAAGAGCTCTCCAGACGTTCAGATCATAAATTGATTTCTTAAATGTGCTTAGAACTCCTTCTTTGCAACCATTAAAAAACGTTTCACTTTTGTTTAAAACAAAGCCCCATTTCATTAGACTCCATTGTCTTTGGATTCCATTCTATTAAGTAGTAATTGTTCATTTGTGATATCTGAATCTGGTGCCAGAAATGACTGCAAGATCAAAGGTGCCTGATTGTGATGACTTCACAGAGAAAAAGGATTAAAATGCAAACCGAAGCCTTTGATTTAATTGCTTATTGAAGCATATTTATGTAGAAGTTTAATGATAGAAAATCATCTCCAAGCATGTGCATAGCACATATACCTTAATTACCATTTTTTAAAGTCTGTGTTTTAAAAGTAACTCTAAAGATAATAGGCATTTTAACATATAGGATTCAACAGAGCATGTATCATTCAATAATTCACATTTTAAAGTGATAATTCAGAAAACACTGTGCTTCATATTTTGGTATGTACTGCCACAGACAAATGGCAAGACCTGTATCTCAACTGTAAAAGTTGGCAAATATTTAGTGAACTGAAGCTGCGTGGATGTCTAATTAGATTAATCCAGGTTTCAATGATTGATTTTTGAGTAATTATTTTGTCAATTTAAGCAAAATCATGTTTATGTTTCTGCTGTACTAACTAGATGAACATAGGAACATAATTGTAGCTACATTTTTTTTAAGCATTACAAGTAAAAATACTCTTTGAATATAATGCCAGAGAACTCATATGGTATCAAAGCATATGGCATTCTTAACATAAAATGGACATATATATGGAATAGGATTTATAGAAGGCATTAAGGCATTCCCTTGGGGGTTCTCAATAGGTTATTGTGCAAATTTAAATGCATATGTGCATGAGGCTCAGTTGGTTGGTTTTTTTGGTCCCATTTTGTTTTTACTATTGTTTTCCCTTAGTGCTAACATCCACTTTCTGTTACTGTTTGGTTGGCTGGCCTACATCATACATCTTGCTGTGTAATATTTCTCTGTTTATCTTGGTGATGATCACAATACTTTTCTTTGTTTATGTTTATGCTCCCTTATTATTTATTTCCCATTTTTCTTTTCTTCCATGTTCTGGACATGTCAATCTTGACAACAGCAAATGCTTTACATTCAAAACTCTTTTCTTTCACACATCTTTGATTTTTCATTAGTATTTTATTTTATATTTACTTTTATTATTATTATCATTTTTAGACAGAGTCTCACTCTGTTGCTTAGGCTGGAGTGCAGTGGTGCCATCTCTGCTCACTGCAACCTCTGCCTATCTAGTTCAAGTGATTCTCCTGCTTCTGCCTCCCAAGTAGTGGTCGGCACATGCCACCACGCCCAGCTATTTTTTTGTATTTTTAGTAGAGATGGGGTTTTGCCATGTTGCCCAGGCTGGTCTTGAACTCCTGAGCTCAGGTGATCCGCCCACCTCGGCCTCCCAAAGTACTGGGATTACAGGCATGAGCTACTGCATCTGGCCCAGTCTGTCATTGTTTTAGAGGGAAATGAAAATGTTCAAGTGATATAAGTAATATGGTCAGTCTTTATTAGGCTTTATCTACAGTAAACACGGGAAATAATTTTTGGATAAACATCACGACATAATGGAATATAAATGTTTGATAAGACATCAAATAATGAATTTAGCCTTACATGTCCAGCCCCCTTTTAACAACAAAAAATCAGCATATGCTGTAAAGTCAAAGTCTATAGCATGAATAAAATATTGTATTTCTTCATTAAAAGGCCAAATAAGGATTGCTCTAGCATACCCAAGAAAACAAAGTAAAGTGATTCTATTAGGTATATTCTCCATTTGCTCCATCCAGACCCACCCTCTAGCCCCTTCACTGTACTGTGTGCCCAGGAGCTGACCCTCCAGACTGCATCAACCAGGCTCTCCTGCCCTCTGGCTTCCCACTGGTCAGTGGAGGAAGCACCAGCAATAGCACAGACAGCAGGAGGGGAGTGAAGTCAGGGTATTTTTTTATAGTGGCATCATCCTTGCTGGGCCACATGCTGGCTGAGGCTGCGTTTCTCTAGCGAAGACCTCATCTCTTTTTGAGTTGTTCTCTCCTATACACATAGATCTTGCTGTGATCTGGTACTTTTCCCCTCCACTTACTCTTTCAGGCCTAGAGATAGGAACAACTTCTAGGTTGCAAGCCCTAATGTACTTCATTATTCTCTCAGGTTTCCCTTAACTCTACCCATCTGTAAACAGTCCTTTTAACAAATTCTCTTCAATTACCCTTTAGAGTTTGCCATCTGTTTCCTGCTGCAACCTTGGGCCATAATAGTAACTCTCTAGATCTAGAACACTGGTACTCTACAGGGGTGGGACTGTCTCCTTAGGGAGCATTTTGGAAATTTGTTGGACTGTCTTTGGGTATCAAAATGACTGGAGGGTGTGACTATTACGCTGGCTCAAGCAGTGCCATCTCTTGCCTAGATAACTGCAGTCACGTCCTAACAGATTTACCTGCTCTGGTCCTTGCCATCCTTTGTATTTTCAAACCAGAAATTAGATTGACCCTTTAAAAGCTTAAGTCATGCCAACACTCCTCTGCTCAAAACCCTGTGAGGGCTCTCATCTTAGAATAAAAACTCAAGATGAGAGTTTTTTTCTTCCAAGGGTCCACAGGCCCTATTAAGTTCTAGCTTTTGCCAACCTCTGTTATCTCATCTCCTAACACCTTCTGCCTCCCTGCCTCATTTCCATGATGAACTGCATCACCTCCTTCAAGTCTCTGCTTAAAATCTGGCCTTCTCTTGGAAGCCCACCCTGGCCACCCTATTTAATCCTGCAATTTGTCCTGTCCCTTGCCCATATCCTGATCTCTTTCTCCTGCTCTTCTTTCCCCTTGGTTATAAAATCATTTATGATGTTGGTTAAACAGTGCCCTTTTGCTGTGAGGCAATGCAGAGCCCACTCTACTTCTTATTATACGAACTTAATATTTTTCTTCAAAGGAGAATTTTTAGGAAGACACTCTACTGACACAAAAGTAAAGCTTCTATTTACTATATATTACTCATTGAGCAGGCACTGTGCTGTATAGTTGACATACATGATATGATTTAACCCTTTAAACATCCCTTGACCATAGATATAATTCTTTCCTTTTCAAATTGGTAAGTTTAAGTAAGTGACCCAAGGTCATCTAACTAGTGACTGAGTCTGTTGCTTTTGCTACCAAAACACTATGCAATACAGTATAAGTTTTTGGATAGAAATAAAATGCTGTAGTCAGAAATCATTCTGTTAAGTGAATCAGGGCTAGATATTAGCAGCTTATCATCTTTGGACCACATAAATAATAAACTAAATGGGTTCTCATGAAATGTGGGTGAGTATCTACACTGGAGTGTCTGAGGTTTTAGGAAAAAATAAATCTTAAAGATTCCCCTTTTCCATATTTGCTTAGAGTTGGTATTTAAAACCATCTCTGGGCTACAAATGTTTTAATTTGAATTCACTGTTACTACTTATAAATGTTTAACTGTTACTAGGTATCTAAGGATCTGCTATAAAACTATATCTTCCCTGAGTATGCTATAGAATGTTGGTTGTATCTCATTAGAGAGCAAAGCCCATATCCCCTCACCCTTGAGTGATTATATGCACATCCAAAATAAAGAGGATTATTAATAATTATGTAATGAGTTCAGGACCATCCAAACAACCAGGTCAGTGAAAGTCATTCTACTCCTTCCTTCCTCTGACTATTATCCCCAAGAATTAATTCTTCAGTTTCTAGAATTCTGGATCAGAAACAACTGGGTGATAATGATTATTATAAAACTACTTTGTGATTGGCTAAGCAGTCAAATATAATTATGGTATCAGAGTATAGTTGAAAATTTCAAAATTTATAAAATATACCAAGATCATTTGTATTCTATTAATCTTTTGCTTTGTTTCCTTATCTGTATCAAGAACTACCTATAATAATTTTTTAAAATTTAATTTTATTTTAGATACATGTGCATGTTTGTTACATGGATATATTGCATACTGGTGGGGACTGGATTTCTAGTGTACCCATTACCCAAATAGTGAACATTGTACCTAAGAGCTAATTTTTCAAACTTCACCCCGCCCTGCTACCTTCCCCCTTTTGGAGTCCCCAGTGTCTATTATTTCCATCTTTATGTCCATGTGTACCCATTGTTTAGCTCCCAATTCTAAGTGAGAACATACGGTATTAGATTTTCTGTTTCTGAGTTAAAGGAACTATCTATAATAATTTTGAAAGCAAATTATAAGCTTAAAAATGAGCACACTGAGAAGATATTTTAGAGAATCAGAATAAACACTAGCCTTTCTATCAGAAATCTCAGTTACAGTCCAGGTTATGTAATAAATTGCCATTTAATCAGGCAGGTCATTTAATCTCCCTTGACCTTGATTTCCTTATCTAAGTCAGGAAATGGTTGTATCCATGAAGAGATGGAGCTGCTCTAAACATTTTAGGGAATGCAAATGCTATAATCACATATAAATATTTCCAGGAAATTGGCATTATTATTTTTCTCCTTGACTTTTCAAAATTAGGAAACTTGAAAGCATCTACATTTAAACAATTTTTTTTTGTCTAAAAAATGAACACCAAAAAGTAGTTAAAAACACCAAACTTGCAAAGACTTCAGGGCCAGGCTCCAACTTTTACAAACACTCAAGATAGGAAGAAAGAGAGAATTTGGGGTGATTAAATAAAATGCTGTCAGCAGAACTGGCTATGTAATTTGCAGGGCCCAGTGCACAACGAAAATGTGGGGGCCCTTTTTAAAAAAGCATTAAGAACTTCAAGACAATGACAGCAGAGTATTTAACCAAGTGCAGCCCTATGAGAATAGGGCCAAGTCGAGGGCCCATGAAGCCGGTCCCAGCTTTGAAGGACACAGACATGACAGGTAAAAAACTTTTAGCTTCTATCCCTGAACAAAGTGATGATGGTTATTGTAGTGAGTCATAATCGGAAAAGTATCTGAACTCTTATCCAAAACCCACTATTTTCCCAAACTTACCACAAGGAAAAGTCCAATAAAAAAAATCAAATAAAATAGTTAAAGTAAAATATTTTTAGTTAATGGGTCCTCTTTTATTTAATGTGAATGATTGAACTGAATCTTCCCCCCACCCTTTTTTTTTTTTTGCCACTAATGACACCTTTAAATTTTGATTAACCATTACCAGCTGCTGGGCCCTAGTAGAGGAAAAAAAAAAAATCATACAACTCTGATGACTTGTGAGTACCAATGCTGGTTATCTAAATTCCCTCAAGGCTGCCTGACAAGTCTATCATGGACTTGTTCATTCCCTCTCCATCTCCTATTCCTCATGATGTCTAACTTCTCGGTCCTTTTTCAATCACCTGCTTCCCCCTTCCCTAATTAACTACAGAAGCTAAACTAAATATATTAAAAAACAAAACAGCCAGGCGTGGAGGCTCACACCTGTAATCCCAGCACTTTGGGAGGCCGAGGCGGGCGGATCACTTGAGGTCAGGAGTTCCAGAACAGCCTGGCCAACATGGTGAAACTCCATCTCTACTAAAAATACAAAAACTAGCCAGACCTGGTGGCAGGCACCTGTAGTCCCAGCTACTTGGGAGGCTAAGGCAGGAGAATCACTTGAACCTGGGAGGCGGAGGTTGAGGGGAGCCAGGATCACGCCACTGCACTCTATCCTGAGGCACGGGGTGAGACCCTGTCTCAAAAAATAAAAAATAAAAATAAAATAGAGGTCATTATATGGTCACCTACTCAGCGCAATTCTACCCAGCTACCACCTTAGCTACACCTGGCTCCATCTGTAACGCCGTCTTGTTTAGGTCCCATCCTCCTTTCCCTCCTTGAGAAGCTTTGCCATTTTATATCCATTGTACCTGTATGTTCAATCTTTTCCTTCCTCCAAGCACTTCTCCTCTGCATGTAAATAATCTCAAGTGCTTTCATTTTAACTCCTCCCTTGATCCTACATACATTATTTCCCTCTCTTCACAGCCCGTTATTTTGAAGAAATTATATACTGTTTCTTTCCACTTCCTCCCTTCCCTTTTACTCTCAACCAACTTGCACCCGCCTCTCATTCATTCAGCCCCTTTCCTAATTTCTGCTGGTTCCTCAGACGGAGGTGTTTTCTCTTGCTGTGAAGCCCAGCATGAACTATGGCAAACCCAGCATGAGGAAATGCTGGTCGACACAGTTCCAAATCACCCATGAATTATTTTATGTAATTGAGGAATATGGGCATAAATTATAGTATACCAACAGGTGACTGCAATATTAAATTTTCTGTTTTAAAAGGGAAACTCTTCAAACTGGGTCTTCGAAATAGAAAAACAGTCTTGTAATGTTTTTAAAGAGGTGGAGACACTCTCTACATACAAAGGGCAGAGTGTCCTTGCCCTGCTGTAAATGTTTTAGCAGCTGTGGAAACTTTCAACAAAATTGACTTCCAGCAACTCAGAGCGATGTGCAAAAACTGGGCTTTTCATCGTGAAGACTGAAGCACTTACTAAAGAGATGGAGACTCTGTGGCATAGCTCGGAGCTGGGTGGCTCCTTCTCACAGCTCTGCCCATAAACTCTAATGTGGTTTTTCAGCCCCTACCACACACCACTGCACCCCTTAAGAAATCACGTATCTTGATTTTGAACTCTTTACGTAACAGGCTGAAATCCTGTGAGGGAATCCAGGTGTGTATCGCATGTCTCTCTCCCTAAAGTACGAGAAAAAAGATCCAATGTGCATTCTCCCAGAACTTTAGGGGTTAAAACTCCACCTATATGATCGCCTCCATTGAGTGATCAGCAGTACTGCATATATCTGTCTTTATTCCAACTGTGCAGGGAATTCTTACTATCTGACACACCTAAGGTACTCTGCCTTAACATCCTACACTTAACAAACCTTAGTGCACAGCTGCTCCACACCAATGTATTATATAGCAAGAGAAACTCAGGCCAAAAGAACTAAAAATTGGCCCAAATGGCATGGCGCAGTGGCTCACGGCTGTAATCCCAGCACTTTGGGAGGCCCAGGCACGTGGATCACCTAAGGTCAGGAGTTTGAGACCAGCCTGACCAGCGTGGAGAAATTCCATCTCTACTAAAAATACAAAATTAGCCGGGTGTGGTGGCACATGCTTGTAATCCTAGCTACTCGGGAGGCTGAGGCAGGAGAATTGCTTGAACCCGGCAAGCAGAGGTTGCGGTGAGCGGAGATCGTGCCATTGCACTCCAGCCTGGGCAACAAGAGTGAAACTCCGTCTCAAAAAATAAATAAATAAATAAATAAAAACAAAAATTGGCCCAAATGAGCCACCTCTTTTTTTCTTCTGGGCAAAATAAAATACCAATGGATATTTTATCATTTAATAATTCTGGACACAACAAGTATGCATGGCTGCATATAATACTAAATACTCCATTTCATAAAGTGCCCACTATGAATGTGTGCATATAATAGTCAGTTTTATGAAACCCTTAAGAATTTACAGCACTTAGCTTTCCTTCATGATACAGTGTATTAATAATTCTGATTCAACAAAAGTTCTACTGCTGACATTTCATTTAACAAAAGAAGCAGACAGGTATTTATGAGGATAGAAATTTTAATATGCACACATTTTGTTTTAAAATAAGTTTTAAAGTGTTCAATTTAATTCAATTCAGGTTTGAGTGTGTAGCTACTATGGTAAAGTATTAATGTATTAATTTATCTTGTGAGTGCAGTTGTGAATTTGGCCTCGAGCTTTGTCCCTACATATCTGCACTTGTAATCACCAAAACATATTTTCACTTCAGTGTCTCTCAATTCTCAGGTTTAGGCTGTTTTGCTAACTTACAAAAAATGAAATTTTTTCAAAAGGAACTGATTGCCTACTGAGGAGCTTGTATACAATTAAGGTTCAGACACTAACACTGGTTATTCAGAAGGTATGTGAGCCTTGGGTTTCACCCCTTTAAGCCACAAAATTAACATTATTTGATTGATGACAGAATTTAATAAAAAGTATGTACTTTCCTCCTGTATATGTGGACAACAAAATAATACATGCAGTTATTTCTCTTAAATATCTGGCAAGGCATATGATTGACTGTTAGAATTTTTTTCATTTGGTTAAAACAAAAATTAGCCAAATGTTAAAGCATGGAAAATGTTGGTGGCAAAGCGGATAATATTCTGATAAAGCTTTAAAATCACCCCAGCACACAAACATGTTGAAATCTTACCATTAGGTTTCATGCAGTCTGTTCCCTGCAGCGAGCATTAGCTTTAACCCTTCAGTGCTGTTGTTGAATTTCATGTATGGGGAGAGGGGCTGAAGTTTTATTCAGAAATCAGCTTTTATTTAGGTGATGATTGTCAGTTTACATGAAAGAATTGCTAACCCACTTGTGTATCTGCTCTCAGCAAACAACGTATAATCTACGTATTTTATAGCAATTCTCAAAAATTGCTTGGAAATTCTCAAAAATTCTCAAAAATTGCTTGGAAGGAGGTTCCAGTGTTTTACTTGTGTATTGTGATTTGCACGGACTGTGTGTTTAAAAGATTGTGTAAATTTAGGGTGTGTCTCATAAATCTTTCTCTTCCTGCTGTGAACTGTTCTACCTCAGAATGAACTTTTCAATGGCAACTCTGTTAGATTACATAATCTCAGCATCCTGTAGGGTTTGCTTTCTAAATGAGCTGCCCGTGGGATGAGATGGCTATTTATCTGTTTGACTTTCTGAAGAGTCTTAGAGAAAGCCATCACTGAGCGGGTTAAGGTATGTTACTGCAGCAGTTATCAGCAGACCAGCCATCTACCTTTGGTACTTACAGGAATTTTATGACTCTTGATCATATTATCAAATTCTTCATTAATTTTTTTGTATTTTTCTTCAGTGCGTGGGGTGAGTGCATAAGAGGAGTCAGGATCGGGGCTTTCACAGCCTTTGTTTTCTTTCTTGTTCAATGCCTGCCAGGTTCAGAGAAATATCAAGAGTAAAAAAAATGAAGGGTGTTCTGAGTACTTACACACAATCTTTGCCTGCTGATCATTAGATCAATATCTTCGTTAATTTTCCTGTACTTGTCCTCAGACTCAGGGCTGTGACCTACGGAATCGTCTGCATCGGGGTCTGGGCTGTCACAGCCATTAAGGCCCTTCTTTCTCAACGTCTGAAATACATAATTTGGAAAGTTCAAACCTAGACAAAGGCTGTAAGAGACATTCAGGGGCATTAAAGACGTTCAAGCTGTCCAGTATTTCAGGTTATTACACATGCTTTATTCTATTAGGGAAGAGAAACCACAGATGAAAACTGAGTCATTTCAATCGAGTGCTCATCAGCAGTTTAAAAAAATAAAAGCGAAAGATTCCTCTTGCAACTAAATTCAGTCAATGAACAGAGGGTATAAGGACTCAAGTTTCATGATACAGAATTCATACGTGCTTCAAATATCTAGTGAGCGACAATTACAGCAGAATACAATTAAGGTGGCAAATTGCAACACTCTTTTCCCACAGAAAAATCAGAAATCAGGACGTTACACAATGATTTCCGAACCTGTGATGATGACAAAAGCAGAAATATTGGAAACAGATCCAAGTGTGAATTTAAACTAATGGTTGGCATTAGTGGTGTCCTGTCCCCACAGCCTCCACTTCTGATGTACTTGACAGCTAAAGGGTGTAAGAGAACACAGCTAATATCCCCACCAAGCATCAGTGAAGAATGCTCAGACGCTGTGCTTATATGGAGAACTACTTTTGTTTGTTAGGGTTCTATATATGTGAAAATCTTATCAAAATTTATAATACTGAGAAGGTCTCTTCCTAAACACAGGTGGAAAGAAAAGTGAAAACAGCTGAGCTGAGTAAGGAAGACGAAGAACACTGAAAACAGGTAACCAAGTCAAAAACTACCAAACTAGCAAGTGTTCCTCCTAGTTTTTCAGCTGAGTAGGAATCACCCTGAGACTGACACATGAAAGTAAAAAGTCAGTGCCTCATCTTGAACCTCCTGTCTCCTGGATGTGGGTCTGGTCTAGTCTCAGCTGTCACAGAAGAATAAATACCAATGTAACATTGTAACAGAAAAAGTATAAGTTAGGAGTCCTGAGTTTTACTTGGTTTTTTAAATTTGAGACAGGATCTTGCTCTGTCACCCAGGCTGGAGTACAGTGGAGCGATCTCGGCTCACTACAACCTCTGCCTTCTGGATTCAAGTGATTCTCCTGCCTCAGCCTTCTGAGTGGCTGGGTACATCACCAAGCCCAGCTAATTTCTGTATATTTAGTAGGGAACGGGTTTCTCCATGTTGGCCAGGTTGGTCTCAAACTCCTTGCCTCATGTGATCTGCCTGCCTCAGCCTCCCAAAGTGCTGGGATTACAGGCTGAGCTACCACACCCTGGCCTGCTTTTTTTTTTTTTTTTTTTTTACGAATGGTTGTCAACTTAATTGTATACAATTCGATTTACAGAGATAATGTTATGTTTTTAGAGATCATAAAACTTCTGATTAATCATACAGTTTGTCATGTTAATTATTAATAGACTAGCAACATTTCTGAATTTTCCTGGTACCACCAAGATCTGTTATAAAGAGATGCATACCTAAGTGTCTCTCATTAATGGAAAGTTCAGCAGAGCTCATCTTTATTAAAGACAGAATTCACATACAAATAAAGCAAAAGCTGCGACATCAAGCTAAGGAATTCAAAGCTGAGATAACACCCCATCTTTAATTCATGCAATTGGGGAAAATAAATAAAACAACATGAGTTAAAAAAGGGGGTGTCAGTCTTAAAAATCTAAACTCCTTGGCTCTTATCAATGTGTAACAATATTTAAATGTGTAACATTATAATGTGTAACATTATTTAAAATTAGTTTCTGAGGCACTGAATATTTTCACTTAAAATAAAAAATCAAGAAAGCTATCATTTCTAATATATCTGGGATACACAGTGGCTCTGTAAATATTTATTAATGTTATAGTGGTATAATATAACAAATAAACATATGGTTACAGCTTATTATGTGGTAAAATGTTTGAATATTAAAATGAATATTTTGACACAGTATGATAAAATATACATTTACAATCATGGGGAATTTATAATTGGTGGGGCCACCTGTCCCCTTATCGTGGATCTACAGGCATCATTTTTCACTCATAACAAGTACTTTTAGAGACTTTCTACAATAATACTATAAAGAACATCACAATACATTAGAATAATAATTTTATTTACTAACTTAACTTCCTGTGCTTCATACTCTTTTCTTATTATCCCAACCACAAAAACATTCTTCTGGCTGATAACTGTTGTATTATGATGTGTTTCTGCTTTGATCTCTGCATATCTTTGAGCTTTTAAGAATACTTTCTGAGTGTTTTTGCATTATATTCCACATACTTTTGATTAGAATTCATTTGTATAGAGAAAAATAGGTAAGATCAAGAAAATATTATTTGATATTTTTCAAAAGTTATCTATAAGACATGTTAAAAATATTCTTTCTTTTTTTTTTTTTTTGAGTCAGAGTCTTGCTCTGTTGCCCAGGCTGGAATGCAGTGTGGCGTGGACATAGCTTACTGCAGCCTCCACGTCATAGGCCCAGGCAATCCTTCCAACTCAGCCTCCTGGGCAGTTGGTACTACAGGTGTGCGCCACCACACCTGGTTAAAAATTATTTTTGTAGAATCAGGGTCTCATTATGTTGTCCAGGCTGCTCTTGAACTCCTAGACTCAAGTGATGCTCCTGCCTCAGCTTCCCAAAATGCTGGGATTACAGGCATGAGCCATGGCACCCTGCCAATAATTTTCTTATATAAACCTTTAATTTAAAGCCTTCCATAATGTTAATTTGTAGTCTTATCCAGGCAGTAGATTTTTCAGTGTGCACCCACATCTTTTAACCAATAAATCTTATTGTAAAAATTATAGTTGTTTTGATACGCAGATTTCTGACAACAGAACGCAAGGGTGAGGAGAGGCCTATCAACTGTCATTACAATCCATCTGGCACATACATGTGTGCTAAATATTCTCACAGAGCTTTCAGGGGGTAGATATTGTGTTTGGTTTATAAAAATTCAAAAATCAATTACACTTTGTTGAAAGATCTCCACAAATATTAACCCATTATCTCTCACAAGTCTTCCATGAAGAGATTAGGTAAACCTATGCCAGGTCTCAAACCCATATGGCCAAGCATGATGGCCCAAGGTCAGTCAACGAGTATTTGCCTCCTGCCTGGAGACAGTGTGGGGCCTGACTTTCCCCTGCCCGTTTTCCCACACGTGTGAAGTGATGAGTGCAGACTGGATCTCTCTCACGCATATGTAACTATAGTAGTACACTGGACACTGAAATAAATGAAGTAGAAATTGTCCGGGCGTGGTGGCTCTCGCCTGTAATCCCAGCACTTTGGGAGGCCGAGGCAGGCAGATCATGTGGTCAGGAGTTTGAGCCAAGCCTGGCCAGCATGGTGAAACCTGTCTCTACCAAAAATACAAAAAATTAGCTGTGCATGGTGGCGCATGCCTGTAGTCGCAGCTACTTGGGAGGCTGACACAGGAAAATCACTTGAACCCGGGAGCCAGAGGTTGCAGTGAGCCGAGATCACACCACTGCACTTCAGCCTGGGAAACGGAGTGAGACTCCATCTCAAACAAACAAACAAACAAACAAAGAAGTAGAAATTAAAAAAATTAGGCTGAGGGAAAATTTCAAGTATGAAAATATGGCTAAAATACTGATTTTCTTAGATGTCACATTTTAGTCAAGAGTTGGAATGCATATTGGTCAATAAAACACATCAGTTCATGAATGAAAAAAACCAATTAAGTCAGTGGCTCACTTTGTACCTGAAGAATTATATAAACTATTAAACAAACAAGACAGGTGGCATGGAGTCACAAAGGAAATGGCAGTGATGAGGAGAAGGAAAAACGTGGCTCATTTTCTCCCAATACATTCTTCTTGTATCTGACTACATTAACTTGCTATGAATATCACCCGAATCTAAGTAATGATTCAAGTTAAATTGTGTTATTTAAAAAAGAGCATTTTGAGATATACAAACACAAAGCTGAAGAGCAAATTAATATTGAGTTCCAAATTCCCATAATCACATAACCAGAAAGAACATTGAAAAAAATGTTCAAAAATATTATCCTCAGCTGAGTGCTTGTATAACACATTTCTGCCAAGAACAAATGATTATGGTGGAATTATAAAGCTCTGAAAATGGAAGTGATGGCACAAACTTGAATATCATAGTGTGAATGTGGAACTATAAGAGCAGTTTTATCTTTATTATATTAAAAATCTACAGCTGTTTAATGATAACAAAAGAATTTCTGTTAGATTCAGCCAAGTCTGTCTTTATCACAGTAATGAATAGTCGATATGAACGAAAGGGCTGACTAAATGGATAAATAAGCATTATTCCTTCAGGCCCTTTTCTAGCAAAATCAAAATCTCTGCTGTTGGCCTTTGAAAGCTTCTCTGATCTTTTACAAGTGTCACTGGTCAGGTAATGTAGGTACTTTAATTGTTATTCTTTTACAGGGGCTGGAAGTCGTAGATGTATATACTGTCTCTCAGCTGACTGACTACGTTTTGAAAAGATTTATTCATGTATGTCAAGATAAGGCAAGAGATTTCCTAAAACCACCAGCTTCTCTCCTTACGTATCTGAAGAAACTCTTTCCTCAGAGAACTCAAGTAAATCTTGAGCAAGCCTGTATACTGAAGTCAGCTTTCCACGTCAGAGTGACACTGTTGAGGTAGATCCATCAACTACAGAGGCTTCTGGGATATTTTCACAAGACAGCGATTGTCATACTGTGAGCTGAGAACAGCCGTTTCCTAGAGGAGTAATTAGATTGACAGAAGGTGACATATTCCAAGCAATAAATGGGAGAAAGAGTCCAGACAGGTAATCCAAAAACCACGTGGAATCTTTCCTCCCAGACATGTGGACATATGGACCCGCATTATTCCATTTGCTCATCGGAAAAACTTGAAATACGTACAAACTGATGATGATAGGTGACAGGTGCTTCAAAAATTCTAATGAAATAGAATTTCATTAGGGGAACAGATTCTATTTCGTTACTGAAAGGAATATAAATGAAAAAGAATGCTACATGGAGCTCTCATTTCTTGTTTTAGGCATTATGTTATCAACTAGAAAATCCTTTTCCTATGCGGTGATTAAAACTGATTTTTCCCTTCTTAAATACTATTTTGTTATTTAAAAAAGTTTTTTCCTTTTATTCTTTCAAAAATTATCTCGTGTTAATAAAAATAAGTAAATTATTGACCTTTTTCAATTATATGAAGCTGTATTTTTATATTAATGCTATTTAAGTAAAATTCAGCTTTTTACCAGAGAACCACCATCACAGACTAAAAGCTTTCTTTCAATCACTCAATTTCTTCACACGTCTGCAATCTCAATCCTCAAGAATGTATATTTTCATCATCATCCTCTTCCTGTGCCTGCCCTTTCTACAGGCAGAGAAACCTGGAGAAACCCCCAAATTACTCCTATTAACCTTTGTTAAAAATCCAAGTAATCACACTTTGTTGCATAGGTAGTGTGATCTTTACTTCAGAGGGTTGATGTGTCAAGAACACATGCAGGAATTATTACTATTAGTTGCACCAATGTCATGTTCACACAAAAACCAAGAAAAAAAGCATCAACTTAGAAAAGGTAGTTTCCTTTCCTCTGATCCTAAATCATTTTTCGCTTGTCGTTCACAGCTTTATGAAGATAAATATCTACTCTTAACAAGCTGAATAATCTTTAGAAAGTAGTAAATTCATGTAGGAATAGGAAGTGCAGTTGAAATAAATACTGCCTATAAATGGAGTTTCTAAGAATATTTCCAGAAGTGTTTCCATATTGGTGTGCTGGTACTCATGCTGCTGCTGTTTCCTGACCCTTTAGTATCTACAGAGAAGTGCTTTGAGGACCGTGCCCAGTGCCTTACTTCATTTAAAATTTATTCGGCAAACGATTATTGAAAACCTACTATGTGCCAGATACTGTTTTGTGCCCTTATGTGTTAGGAAGGCAGCCAATACAAATTTAAAACTAAAAAGCTCTGACCTGACTTATAATATTGTATGGTTTTTGCCTTAGGCTGAGGGAAGATTAGATGCCAAGAAATTTCTCCACAGGTTTTAATAAAACTGTAAGCATTGTCTATACTCTCTCTCCCTGTAGTACCATAGTCCCTTTCTTTGTTCTTATTCTAGAAATGAAAAGACACATTAATATATTAAATTTAGTATAATCAGCAGGTAGACTTTAATTAGGCAAGCAAATCATATCCAATACAGAGTACAAAAAAATTAGATTTTACCAAAAATTATTCACTTGTGGTAAAAATTTTAATAAAAAGTTGAAAATATAAAACCATACAATACTGTATTCCTCTAGGTTATTTATTAATGCTCATTCTAGCCAGATATCAACTTCTACTGGGGAAAGGGTGCATAGAGTTGGATATTGTCATTGTTTTTATTTTTATATGCTTCCTCAAAAGATAATCTTAATATTGGAGCTGAAAGTTTTTTGACTGAATCATTTTCATCTTCAAATAATGGAAATAAAAGACACACTAATTAAGGATTTGAAAGCCTTTTCATGTATTGAACACAAAGAAACATCCACCAACTCTGTCTTAAGGGCCACAAATTATTTGACATAAACATTCAAATGGTGCTAATTATTGATACTCTAGTCTGGATGAGACCACCAAGCATCATCTGGCCCGTCCTCATGCCCACAGCGGGTGAGGAATAATGGTGCAAACGCTGCATGCCTTTCCTTCTGCATCCCTTCTCAAGCTGGGCTCTCCTTCAGGAATGATCCCACCAGTATCTGTTCCTCCTTCAAAGAGCAGCTGACACATTGTCTCCTCTCTTTAGACTTTCTGATCACTCAGGCTGAAATCAGTTTCTCCTTCATTCAAGCACTCATTTTATTCTACACATTTTCCCATTATAGTCTTAATCACACATTATTGATCCTTTATGTGCTTTTTTCCCTCTGCTAGATTGAGAGGTCCTTAACAAAGCACTTTGCTTTATTCACTTTGGAGTTTCACCAGAGAGCAGTCTGACCTACTGTAGTTGCTCAATAAATGCTAGCTGAATCAATGGAGCACACATTTCCACTTCAATGTTAATGTACGTGGAGGTTTCTTGACTTGACCAAGGCTGTCTGGCTGGCTGGAGGCAAAGGCTGTAGTAGGGTCCAGACCCCTTGATACATATTTACTAACTGCTACTATGTGTAAGGTGCTGCCAGTGGTCCTCTGGATGCTAAGATGATTTTTCTGGACATTTGATAAAGATGATTTGTTTATGTATGTGTTTTTCTTCCTGCTACTATGAGCTACTAGAGGTTAGGAATAGTTTATTTGTCATCTCGTATCACCAGAACTTAGCACAAGGCCTGGCAAGTGGTCGGAACTTACTAGATATTTGCAGCATTCATGACAAACTGAAATGAATAGATGAACAGAACAGAAAAGAATGTTCAAATGTTAGAGGGAGGAAGATTAGTCTCAGTGCAGTATTTTGCAACTGCAATCTCTTTTTTTTCCATTTATTACTACCATTTCACACTATGTTAAAACTCAATGTTTTTATTCCCTCTTAATAACTCACAAATTTACTACTTTTTGAAATGTACAGTTTTTAAGTTAGAAAGCAGTGCAATGTAGGTGTAATTTGTACTATGTATGAAACATTATAACTCACAAATTTTACATTATTGAACGCTTAAAATTTAGGGGTACTAGTCTAAATAGACATCCTCAGAAAAACTGAGCAGTCAATGAAATCTTTAATGCCGGAAAGTCATAAGCATATAATCTCAGTGATCAAAAGTGGAGCTGAAAGAGGGCACACAATTTTCAGCATGGAAACAGAAAAAAGGGAGTGATATTTTAGGCAGAAGGTAAAGGTTAGAAAAGGAAAAACAAAACCTTTGTAGGAAAGAGCACAGGGAAATTTGTGAATGTGAGTCAGATACTATAAATCAGAATTAAGCATGCTTTCAAATTCTTGGGCAAAGTTCATCATTTTCCCCCATTCTTGGATGCTAGTCTACTGCTCCACTATTCTCCTGGGCTTTTACATTGGTCTTATTCTGGGCCAACCTTTGCCTGAGGGAATTCATGGAAAATCAGGGTGATTCTGTGGCCAATCAGATGATTCAGGCTTCCTCAGGACAGATCAAGGATTTGGTGTTTGTAAGGATTCTTCCGCCAAACCTCTCTTGGAACCTGGACAGGGCATGCATCATGAGTTGGCCTAGAATGGGACTGAGATGGGGAAGTCTGGCACACGTTAGCTGTAAAACACTCCCTGAGATCCTCAATCCAGCAGAGATGTGAAGTGAAATACTAAAGAGAGAACATTTAATATATAATAATTGAAATGCATGATAGTATATGCAGTTAATCCTATATATCTATATCTATCGCTATAGTTGTTGTTGTTAGACGGAGTCTTGCTCTGTCACCCAGGCTGGAGTGCAGTGGCTTGATCTCAGCTCACTCCAACCTCTGCCTCCTGGGTTCAAGTGATCTTCCCACTTCAGTCTCCCAAGTAGCTGGAATTACAGGTGTGTGCCATCAAGCCTGGCTAATTTTTGTATTTTTTTGGTTGAGGTGGGGGTCTCACAATGTTGTCCAGGCTGGTCTTGAACTCTTGACCTCATGTAATCCACCCACCTAAGCCTCCTAAAGTGCTAGGATTATGGGCATGGGCCACTGTGTCCAGCCTATCCTAATAATCTTTATAATGCAAGTTAAGAAAAGAAAGGCTGGAATGCAAAGAATCAAGTTGTAGGGTGTTTTGAAGAATGGGCAATGTTAGTGATTTCTTAAATGAGGAAGGAAAAGACAAGACAGAACTATAAATTAAACAAAGGTTGAGAGAGGAAAGGAGTAAATTAATAAAGATAGGAGAGCAGGTTTTTTGAAAGTATAAAATGTATAGTAATTGTAACTTCACATACTAAACATTTTAGACTATGGCATTTCACTTGCAAATGGGTTGGTTACAGGGACAAAAAGGCTGTATCTTGAGGCACTGATGCTTTGCAAATAACGTGTTGGAGCATCTTTTATAAACCATTAATGACTTATTTTAACAAAAGATGTAGATGTTATCCTGGGTCATCAAAATAAGTCAAATCATTATTTTTATTTCCTAGTTGTAAATGCCTTTTTATTCAATTTGAGTCTATGCATGATTAGTCATTTGAAATGAGAGTAGCTTATACCCTACATCTTTGCATTCACCAGTCACTTCTGAGTTATCTTTTGAGTCACCACATTTCCTCATTTCTATAGGATTTCCCACGATCTCTTCTACTATATCATTTCTTTTCCCATTTATTTTCTGGATTCCAGCCTACCCCTTCATCCATTTCTCTCCCATCTTTCCCTTCCTAGCAAATGTCACAAGGTACTTGTTCAAGCTGAAAATCCAGAAATCACCCTTGATTCCATAATTTCTTGACTCACCTATCATTATTCTTTCTATTTGGTCTCCTGTGCTTTGTCTGTTTGTTTTTGGACTCCCACCTTCCAGTCAATCTTCCTTCATACTTCTGGCAGGGTCTAATTAAAATGCACATCTAATTGGATGGCTGTTCTCCTTACAAACCTTCCACCTGCCTCTAGGCTCATTTCCTCTTTTCTCCAGCATACTGTGTGTATTAGCTCGTTCTCACACTGCTAATAAAGACATACCAAGACTGAGTAATTTATAAAGAAAAATAGGTTTAATGGCCTCACAGTTTCGCATGGCTGGGGAGGCCTCAGAATCATGGCAGAAGGCAGAGGAGAAGCAAAGGCATGTCCTACGTGGCGGCAGGCAAGAGAGCTTGTGCAGGGGAACCCCCACTTATAAAACCATCACATCTCATAAGACTTATTCACTATCATGAGACCAGCATGGGAACGATTCATCCCCAAGATTTAATTACTTCCCACTGGGTCCCTCCCATGACACGTGGGGACGATAACAATTCAAGGTGAGATTTGGGTCAGGATACAGCCAAACTATATCACTGTGTTTTGGCCAAGGGGGAAATTTCATGTCATTTGGCAAGTCAGCTCAATCCTTTAGAAACACTGCTTTTATATACGCCATTCAATCCTTGGTAGAATATCCTTATTTACTCCTCCTCTCAGTTACACAAACCTTAATTGTCCTAGGACACCCTATTACCTAATGCTCTCACTTACTTGGTGAAGCTTTTTCCTGACGCTTGTAGAAAGCACTCAGGAACTCCCTTTTCTGTACCTGTACAGTCCTTGACCTCTTTGTTTTCTATATGTGGTATGCTATACTGTAATTTATTTTTTAACATGTCTGCTTCACCACGAGGTAGTGAGTTCTGTGAAAAATGGGCATCTCTGGTCCCTAACACAGGGCTTGGGTAATATGTGTGGGCTCAACCAAGATTCTCAGTTATGGTTCACCGGATAAATGAATAAGCAAACAAACTTGACAGTCATACTTTCTAACAGAGACAGACACTAATTGAAATGAGTTGGGTGGTCTTGTAGAGTGACAGTACTATTTATTTTAAAGATTATTACCTCAAAATGTAAGGAGTACAAGCTCTGGTAGGTTAAAGCAATATCTGGAATGACTTCAAGACTGCTGCACAGGACATCCCTGTGGGAGCTGAGGGAATGGAGGAGGTGACACAGACTACTGTAACTGGGTTACAAATGGTGGGATTTCTCTGTGTTTAGACCTGCTCAGAGTCTGGGGCATGATGGGCTTCCAAGCCATCTGTGGCTGCTGCTGCTCTGTTACCGCCAGGAAGACACAAACATGTTGAGAACAAAACTTACTGCAACAGACACCTTTGTGCATTCTCTTCTCTATTTCTACGTCTCCCCTCCCAAACAAGGACATTACCCTTGATGTACTTTAAAGAATATCTGTCAACTGGGATCTCCAGTTTATTACCAGCTTATCAGAAAAGCAGAGTATACACAGAACTTTCCATAAGGCATTGCAAAATAAAGTCTTGAGGTTGGCAACTGATTGACTTATGTCATGACTATTTTGATCATACCTGAGAACTTAAGATATCAAATTCCTCATTTCTGAGACAGTCAGGAACTCCCAAGATAAAGATTGAACTGTTTCCTTTAATTCCTGTCTCCCAACCTGCACCTCTGCCAGGCTGAAGAGAGGTAAAGACATCTAATGGGCTTGACCCTGGCCCACTTTTCTCCTGGGCTGGCCCTTGTCCTGATGGGGAACATTCTCTATGTTGTGGTTTTCACGTCTTAAGTCACAGGACCAACATCACCAATAACAGTTTTCATTTTGGGACAGCACCAAAAATACTGCAAGTTATTTCTATTCTTCAATTTCTTAAATAGCAGGCAGAGAGATTTTTCAAGGACCAATTCTGGATTGTGAACACAGATTTCATTTATGGTATCCTCAACTTCTTCCCACATAATACCTGACATTCAAATCTTTTTAAAATTGATTTCTCCCTCTTCCTAATAAACCAGCCTGTTCTTCAAGGAGTGGCTATAAGCCATTCACTCTTGAAAATTTTCACTTTGGTTTTGCTTATTCTGTAGTGATCTGACAACAATGAGCAGGCAGGGTCTCTTGTAGTCTATCTCCCCAGTTAATATGCCCTGTGAAGACACACTTAGATGCTAATTGAGGGTTTTGCCTGAGCTTGTGATATGCCATCCCAGAGACTGCCATTGACAACTGTTAACACATACTGCTCAATACCCATATTGTTCTGATATGTTAGAGAAAAGTGAAGTATCAGGAGTGCAGAGCGTCACTGGGATTGTGGGAACACAATACTCAAGTCACAGCCGGCCGTGGCTGCCTGGGGAGAGAAGAGTTTCGGTATATTAGAACAAAGTTCTATGAGAGCAGAATCTTTTGTCTTTTTCACCTCTGTATCCACAGCATCTTGAATGTTCCCAGCACATGGATGACACTCAATAAATATTGTTATTGTCGATAAAAGAATAATGGAATTCAAGGCTGTAGCAACAGAAGTTCTTATTTAAAATGGAATTACAATGAAATCTGAAAACACATAGAGGGCACTTATTAGGTTTGTATACATGCTGTACATATACACTGATTCTACCCCTAGCAACACCTACCCCTTAACCCCACCATCCCCCATCCTCGTACATAAACTTAAATTATAAAGGGAAAAAATCACGTGGAAGAGAGAGGTAATAGAATTAATGTCTCTTTTATTCTTCCTTAGAACTATGTAATGAACAGTTATTTCATATTGTTGCTATCTGTTTTCTGCTTTTATATCATTTTCTAGATTATAAGATTCTTGCAGACAGGAAGTCTCCTGATAACTTTCCATCCTTGGCAACTAGTAGGATATCTGACAGTAGAATGTTGCTACAAATTGGTTAACTTTTCTGGATAGGTGTTCTACAGGGGAATAATGGTAAGGACAGCCTGATGATATATAATGGAGAGGCTCAGGCAGACTAAGCAAAAGCTAGTGGCTAGGAATCCAAATGTTCCCCCTTGAAAACCAAACCTCTTTCGCCTGTTAGTCAGGTTTGCCAGGTCTGTAAAAGGTGAGTAGTCTTGGTCTCTAGTCTTACTTGTATATTACTTGTCCCTTTCCATGTAAAATCTCTCCTGGGACTTGGCTAATGCAATATTAGTGTTTTCATTGTATTGGTTCATATACTGGCAAACTTTCTGCTTAACAGAGGCGGTGAAAGGTATAATGGGTAGATGGTTGCTGGTCAGGGGACAGTTGCTGATCCAGGGCCAGTTAAGCCAGCAGACAGACATCCTGGGGTTTCGTCAGACTTGGCATAAGGACAGGAAACCAGGATGTACTCCCTAGTGAACAAGAGGCAGAAAGGCTGACTGGAAGTCAGAGATCTGGGGAAGAGGCTCCTTGCAGGTTCAACAGTTGACCTGGAGGTAGAAGTTGTTAGATTTATAGGATGTTGTCAACTGTTCAGAGAACAAACCTCTATCTACTCACAACTACATCATGCATTAAGAAAGTCTCACAGACTGAATCTCCAAAACTCACAGCAGTAAACTTAAAATGCAAATAATTGTTTCTTTTCTGCAAATAAGTTTCTACCTCCTTTTTTTTTTTTTCTCGCTCTGTCGCCCAGGCTGGAGTGCAGTGGGGCGATCTCGGCTCACTGCAAGCTCCGCCTCCCGGGTTCAGGCCATTCTCCCACCTCAGCTTCCTGCGTAGCTGGGACTACAGGCGCCTGCCACCACACCCGGCTAATTTTTTGTATTTATAGTAGAGACGGGGTTTCCACCGTATTAGCCAGCATGGTCTCAATCTCCTGACCTCGTGATCCGCCCGCCTCTGCCTCCCAAAGTTTCTACCTCTTATCTCTCCTGTCACATTATAGATTACTTGTAGAGATGGAGAGAATTGAATCCATTTATCTTCTGTAGCTGTTATCTCATTACCACCCACCTAATACGTGAATTTGTAATAAGTGGTGGATTTTACGTTCAGTTGACTTGGGTAGGTGTCTGATGAAAGAAAGTTTGATAGGACTGTTCGATAAGAGCTTCAGGTGCTTAAAAATAAATGTGCTTCAAAATTCTGAGGCAGTTTCTCAAGGCTTCTGCTGCATTTACCAAACACACTAACATCATTCCAGTGGCTTTTTTTTATTCAAACTCGTCTTTCCTGAAGTCCTGTCATAGTTTTGCATGCTGCAATGCCACCGTGTGCCTGCCTCTGTTCCACACAAGGCTGCGCTCCTTGAGGGCAGGTCTGTGCCTTGTATCGGGGTATCCTTAGTACCTGGCAGAGTACTGGGCCCTGGGAATTTCATAATTTAATGTAAATTTCAAGTTTGCTAATTAGAGGGCCTTTATTTGCTTACCTAACAATATAATTATTTCCAGCTAGTACCAGAAAAATAATCAGAGTATTTCTAGGACCGACATCAAAAGTGCCAGTAGCATTTCAGAGTTAGGGTCCTCTGCTCAACTTTCCACTGGAACTTGCCTGCTAGTTTCCTGGATCATTTATTATTGGGGGTTGCTGTGCCTGGACTCACATTGTAGTTCCTGCTGTTTTATGGTATTAACGTGAAGGATCCTTTTTCGCTAGTGTAGGCAATTATGAATTAAGTGTAATTGCTCAAAGAGGACACAAGTCATGAATAAATACAATCTGAAAATTCCTAACACACATTGCATTATGGCAAATAGATCTTTCTTTCTAGATTAAATGCTTACAAATAAATATAATTCATAAGAAATATTTTGCAAAGTGTACCATTATTGATACTGCATGCTAATCAAGGCCTGTATAGATGAAGTTACTTTATTATTTTATCAGGTTAATTTTTTTCAAAATTTATGTTTCCAAATTAAATTAACTAATAATTAAAATCAAACTCGTCTCAATTTATTTTCCTTATTCTCTGAATGCTATCCATATATGAATCCACAGTCCAGAATCATGGACCAATTATTAGTTCACAAAATCTCATTTCCCATGACTGCATATATTATGCAGATGATAATATTCTTAGGTGTGCATTGTCACCTTGGATTTCACGTGATGCTATAAAAGCTAGAGTGACATTGAGAACTGAAAAATGGAAGGGTATAGAGAGAATTTGTGTGTGTGTGATTTATATACATTTTATTTTTTATCTCATTTTGTTCCATTGACTAGGCCCTCAGTATGACTTAAAGCAGAGATGGGACCATATTTATCTCATTTATAACTTTAAAAGGAATGAGCCAAATGTTTCACCATTATACACTTACTATGAACCCTTTTTGTTGCTCTATTTCACAAACTTAAGGAAATTTCTATTCCTAGTCCATTAAGAATTTTTATTAATAGAAACTGAATTTATCAAATGCCTCTTCTACTTTTATTTTGATGATCATTTGGTGTTCATAAAATCATTAAGATAAATTTCATTAATCAATTTGTTAACTGTTATGATGAACTTTTCCCCATAATTAAAAAAATTATCAGTAATATTATTTTAAATTGACAAACAATACTTGTATACATTTATATGGTATAATGCGCCATTTTGTTATGTGTATACAATGTGGCATGATTAAATCTAACTAATTAACATATCTATCACCGCTCTTATTTTTTATGGTGAGACATTTGAAATTTATTCTCTTAGTTATTTTGAAATATAAATACATTATTATTGACCATAGCCACCCTGCTGTGCAGTAGCTCTCAAAACCTATTCCCCCTGTCTATCTGAAACTTTGTACCCTTTGATCAACAACTCCTCCTTCCTGCCCTCATCAACCTCTTCCAGCCTCTGGTAACCTCAACCCCTTCCAGCCTCCAGTAATCGTCATTCTACTTAGAAAATGTTTAAAAATAAGAATACCAAGAACGAAAGACAGAGGTTATAAATAGATAGAAAAACACTGGAAGGGGGAGAGGAAAGAAAGTGAGGGAGGGAGAGAGGGAAGGAATGAAAATGAGTGAAAAAGAGAGAATTTGAAGATCGTGTGAAAGAGAGGGAGGGGAAAATAATCAAGTGAACACTTCAAGTGATCCCTTGCTATGTGAACTCGTCTCTCATCATATGGGCTCAGCACTTTATGATCTAACATAAAGCTTTATCACAGGCCATCAGCAATTTTGTTCATCCTGATATCCACACCTGGCAGTGACTCAGCACCTGTTGTCTAACTCAACAAGGCCAAGTGGATGCTGCCAGCCCCACGGCGCACTCTGTCCTGTGGCCCCAGACAGCCTTCTCTGAACAGACTCTGTAGACCTGGCCTCCTGGCTGCCTGTTTTTGTAGTCATGATGGCTTCAATAACTTCAGGCATTATCTGTGGAAATGTACTGCAAACTTGACTTTTTAAATTAGGTATTTCAATTTCCATAACTTATGAAATCTCAGTGATTTTGTTAGTTCAGTGGCGAGCTTAAGGGTATCATTTGCAAAATCATTTCTTCCAGATTCTTCATTAGGGTAATTATAAAAACAACATTTCCTCTCCTATGGCATGAAGAGGAAATTAAACCAGTCTTCCATCACTATCAAAATATTAATTTTCTTAATATTTTAATTGAATCCATGCCTCAGCAATAACACCTACCATTTACCGAGCATGTACATGTGCCAGGGACTGAGCCCACGGCTTTGCATGGGTCTTTTTTAATCCTCACAAGCTACTCTTCCACAATGACTGCCAATCTACAGATGAAGAAAAAGAGGCACACAGTGGTTCAAGAACTTGCTGAAGTTTACAAACTTAGTGAGTGGTGGAACCAAGTCTATGAACCCATGAATGAGCTCCAGAATTTTCTCTTAGCTATCGAATTATTCTGCGTCTGCAAGGTTGTTTAACAATAAGGATTGCCTAAACCATGTCTGTGTATCTGTGTATCTTTTGAACACTTACTCTCAGCTGAAATTGGTGAAATGACTGACAAATCTTATTTTTCATAAAGGGATGTGTTTGTAACGAATTCATTTTTTGATAAAAAATATTATCTAAAATGTTTTTCCTATTATTTTGCTATAATATCAACTGAATAGATGGGAAGGCCCTTCACCAATATGTAGGTACTATCTATCTAGTTAAAATGAAGTGTAGGTTGTTGAAGCCCCAAGGAAAAGAAAGGGTACTAAAATTTTCTTTTCTTTTCTTTTCTTTTTCTTTTCTTTTTTTTTTGAGATGGAGTCTCACTCTGTTACCCAGGCTGGAGTGCTGTGGCACAATCTTGGCTCACTGCAAGCTCTGCCTCCCGGGTTCACACCATTCTCCCGCCTCAGCCTCCTGAGTAGCTGGGACTACAGATGCCCGCCACCACGCCTGGCTAATTTTGTTTTTCTATTTTTAGTAAAGACGGGGTTTCACTGTGTTAGCCAGGATGGTCTCGATCTCCCGACCTTGTGATCCACCCACCTCAGCCTCTCAAAGTGCTGGGATTACAAGCGTGAGCCACCACGCCCGGACGCTAAATTTTTCAACTCCCAACATTCCTAAGCCTAGGAAGGAAGTCCTTCCCAATAATATACAGACTGTACCTATCTGCATAAAATGAAGCACAGGTTTATTACAATGATTAGAGTAATACTAGCAAGAACCTCAAGTCTCTGTAACTAACAAAAAGGTCCACTTTATTATTTTGGCACCTATATTCTTCAGATGCAGAAGCCAGCCACTTGCCTCTTCTCTTCAATTTGCTTGAGCAGATGGGGGATGCAAAGGCTGGTAACTACAAGACTACATTTTCTCTTGGGTTGAGGGACTAGATTGGGGAAAAGAGAAAAATGTATGCTTTTATGGAGAAACTATTGTTTCTCCCTGGGCAAAGCAAGGGATCATCGAGAAATCTTGTATGCTGTATAAAAATTATTTTCAAAATCATGGGTATATAATCTCTTCCCTTTCCTGTTTGTTGAAAAACATGCACATAACACCAAGTTACTTTATAGGCCAGATGAGAGGAAAAATAAAAAAAATGACTTAAACTTCCCAATTTTTTCAACAGTTACAAGGAAGACACAGCAAGATGTGATCTTCTAAAGTGAAAATTTCCCAAAGTACCAAGGAAAAGGAGAAACTGCAGAAGAGTTTCAAGAACCACAAAGACTTGGGTTTTGCATCTTGCCAGAAAATCTGCACTGTTGGTAGAAGCCTGGGGTAGGGCTGGCAGGACCTGACTCAGCGGAGAAAATGCCACCCACAGTCACTGACTCTGCTTCCGCAGTAGCGGAGCTCCCCTGTTTTCTCTGGAGGTTTCCCACAGCCGGGCCAATACCCATGTCTCTCAGATGGGAAACTGGACTTTTGGAAAACTGAAACTAAATAAAGTTGTATAACTTTTAAAAGAAGTTTACAATTACGATGCTTGGCTTTTTACATGCGCTTAAAGTCCATTTTCTGTTGAATAAATAATATTAACCACATATTAACCACCTAATAGTTTTAAAATGTCTCAAACAGCCATCACCGTCATTCTGAACAGAATCGCACTTCTTTTTAAAAGATCACTGTTAAAAGATGAGGGGAAACAGTACCATTAAAAGGAAGCAAAACGTAGTTCAATCTGCTTCCATGAGGTAATGTACACTATCGACTAATCATCAAAGGAATCCAGTCTATACCGAGAGGAATGAAGCATGAGGTTAAGGCAGGTGGCTGGGAGAAGTTAGAAACTCTCCCTCCCCGATTGCATTACATTATTGTCGAAGCCAAGCAGATAGATAGAAATCAATGAAAGTTTTGTTGATCTGACACAGGAACTTGTGCACAGTGAAATGGGAGCTATGTATTTTGTGCTGGAAACTGCCAGTCTCACATTAACTGCATGTATATGTGAATATATGTAGGGGTGTGTGTGTGTGTGTGTGTGTGTGTGTGTACAGCATGAAGCAGAACATTTGAAAGAATCTTCAGAATTATTTCTGGTTAGAGGTACTTTTGGGTAGATTTTATCTTTTTCCCCCAGAAAGTAATATTTCAATATAGCAATTTAGGCCTCAGCAAAGTGAGGTGTTTTTTTTTTTTTTTTTTTTTTTTTTGTGTTACAATGCTTGCAAACTTAATGGTGGTTTCTAATAGAAAACAAATTTCTTCCCCTAATCATAATATAAGAATTTGCAGGCCAGGCACGGTGTCTCATGTCTCACACCTATAATCCCAGCACTTTGGGAGGCCAAGGCGGGTGGGTCACTTGAGGTCAGGAGTTTGAGACCAGCCTAGCCAACATGGTGAAACCCCCTCTCTACTAAAAATACAAAAAAATTAGCTGGGCATGGTGGCAGGAGCCTGTAATCCCAGCTACTTGGGAGGCTGAGGCAGGAGAATCATTTGAACTTAAGAGGCAGAGGTTGCAGTGAGCCGAGATCGCGCATTGCACCCTAGCCTGGGTGATAGAGAGAGAATCCATCTCGAAAAAAAAAAAAAAAAAGGAAAAAACAAACAAACGAAAAACTACAGTTTTCTTTAATATAAATAAAATCTCTTGTATTTGTACAAACGCAATTGTGGAAAACATTGAAATATTTTCCTATTTATTTTTATGCTGGTCAGCAAGTGGTTTGATCTCAGTAGCCAGACACCAGGTGCAGAGTTCAGAACTATAAATTTGTTGTACCTCCTATCAGTTAAAGTTGGCTCAGATGGCCATCCCTCCCCAAATCGCAGTTCTGTCTTGAAAACCTTCATAGTGTGAAAAAGGTATGGCTCAGAACAAACACCAGTGGTTAAAAATGATATCCTTTTCCCAGTAGCGATATACATTTTGGGTATGTGATTAGAATATTTAAAATACCTGTTCACCTGGTATTAATCTACATGTGTAATACATTAGAGTGTTCCTGGCTCATTTCCAAGAGTATGTATCCTCACTGCCATGAAAATACTGCGGGAGCCAGGGCAAAGATACTTAAAGTTTCACCCTAGAAGCAATGCACAACATATATATTTCACTGTTAACAGTATCATCACACTAAGCATTGTTGACTGACCAATACTTTAATGAAATCAATTATTTATTTTTGTGTCAGAAGACAAATTAGCAGCATAGGGACACTTGTGTTACCCTTGCTAATTACTTCCGTTGTCTTGAAATCTCAATCAACCTACCCCTTCTCTTTCTCCCTACATCTCTCTCATTCTCTCACTTTCTCTCTCATTGTCTAACTCCCCTTCCTTGGATACAAAGTAGTTCAAAGGGGACACCAGGAAATAAATTATATCCTAATGCTATCTACCAGAGTTCACTAAGAGAACTTGGGCAAGCCCCTCTATTTGGCAGAGTTCCACTTATTATTATTTTTTTTACCCTGTTTTGACTGGACTTAATAGAATTACTTTTGACTCCTAGTTTTTTTCCTTTTTCTACCCTTTCCCTAGTTTAAAAAATCTGTGTAGTGAGGACCTTATTTCTGAAGAATTTCATAATGTTATTACACAAGAAATATACATACATTATATGATAATTTATAAAATGTGACATTTTATTTAAATGTAAGCACCAAATACACTGAAGATTTCAGTGTCCAAAGTATGTGTGTGTATATACAAGTGAAAGTTTAAAATTTTTGCCTAAATTTACATATGCAAAAAGGAACAGCAGGAAAATAAATACCAGTTGTATGAGCATCACGTGCTAATGACTATATATGTACATAAGTTAATTCTTACAGGAAGACCAAAAGTGAGTTTTATTATCCCTATTTTACTGCTTCAGAAGCTGAAGCTTGGTGGAAATTCAGAATGTTGCCTAAGATCACAGAGTTCATGAAAGTGGCAGAAACCAGGTTTGTCTGAAGCTAAAATGTGTGTCTGTCCCTCCTCCAGCACCACACTGTCTTTTTTATGAAAGGGCAGGGCTTTTATTATATGGATGTGAAAGTGTAAGGGTAGAGTTTTCATATTTGACAGTATTGTATTCAGAATCCTGACCTGTTTATGTGATCATTAAAAGTGCACATGTCCTGGCTGGGTGTGGTGGCTCACACCTGTAATCTCAGCACTTTGGGAAGCCGAGGCAGGCGGACCACCTGAGGTCAGGAGTTCAAGACCAGCCTGGCCAACATGGTGAAACCCCATCTCTATTAAAAATACAAAAATTAGCCAGGTGTGGTGGCGCACGCCTGTAGTCCCAGCTACTCAGGAGACTGAGGCAGGAGAATTGCTTGAGCCCAGGAGGTGGAGGTTGCAGTGAGCCGAGATCGTGCCATTGTACTTCAGCCTGGGCAACAGAGTGAGACTCTGTCAAAAAAAAAAAAACAAAACTGCACATGTTCTGAGGAAGAAGGATCTCTTGATCCCAGGAGTTTGAGAAGAGCCCGGGCAACCTAGCGAGACTCTGTCTAAAAATTAAAACGTGCACTACTTCATTAGGAACTTCTAAATTTATAGATTTTGATTTATGTTTCAATTTACTGTGAAGAAGCTTATATAGTTTAAAATAAACCTCCTGGGCCAGGCACAGTGGCTCACTCCTGTAATCCAAGCACTTGAGAGGCTGAGGTGGGAGGATCACTTGAGCCCAGGAATTCAGAACCAGCCTGGGCAACGTGGCAAAATCCTATCTCTACAAAAAATACAAAAATTCACTGGGTGTGGTGGTATGTGCCTGTGGTCCCAGCCACTTGGGAGGCTGAGGCAGGAGAATCACTTGAGCCTAGGAGTTGGAGGTTGCATTAAGCCAAGGCTGTACCACTGCATTGAAGCCTGGGCGATGGACATGAAATCATCTAAAAAAATAATAATAATAAAGAAAGGCAAAACGAAAACAACAAACACAACAAAAAACCTCCTGAGGCCTCTATAATTTGCTTTTTTAACACACTGTATGTGATAAATAGTCCTCAGTCAGAGAAATACATGTGTACCTTATTAGTGCAAACTAAAATTATATGCATATTTCTGAAGCAACTTGTTCTATGAAATAAAAATATAAGTATGGTGAAAGCTTTCAGGCTTTTTAGCACACACACATATACATACTTACAAAAAGTAAAATATTTTGGCACTTCCACTTTTCACAACTGTTTCTGTCTTTTCCAGTGGAACCTCTCTCAAGAATTGGTTGTCATTATGCTAATTTACTGCTCGAGACCACGGAGTGTCTTTCTGATGCCAATTGTATCACATCTAATTCCACATCAAATATTTAGAGTGTTTGATTTCCCTGTCTCTTCTTCCCATTTTCACTGCCATCTTTCTTATATCTTTTTCTTTATGTGAATATTCGCTTCATATCAAGCTAATATTTATCATGCCCTTGTTTCTTTTTTCTTGTGACTCTTTGCATACTTGGTATTTTGAAAGTTTGTCCACATCTTTTTCATCAATTGATATCCATCTTTCTGAATTTGACTTGTTTGAGCCTAAAAAGGACTACCAATCATGGCTGCCTGTCCTGACCTTTTAAACTTCTTTCTACCACTTATTGCTTGATGACATGGTATCAGGAGCAGCACTGCCATCATTGTCATCATTATCATTATCGTAAACCTTACCAAGTGTCAGACCCTGTTCTAAGCATTTTATAAATGTTCATTCATTTAATTCTCATAACAGCTAAGCAGAAGGTAGTATTATTAACCTCTATTTACAAATGATGGGATTAAGAAACAGACAGTTGGCCAGGTGTGGTGGTTCACACCTGTAATCCCAGCACTTTGGGGAGGCCGAGGCTGGCGGATCACCGGAAGTCGAGAGTTCAAGACCAGCCTGACCATCATGGAGAAACCTTGTCTCTACTAAAAAATACAAAAAAAAAATTAGCTGGGCGTGGTGGCGCATGCCTGTAATCCTAGCTACTCGGGAGGCTGAGGAAGAATTGCTTGAATCTGGGAGGTGGAGGTTGTGGTGAGCCAAGATCACGCCATTGCACTCCAGCCTGGGCAACAGGAGTGAAACTCCATCTCCAAAAAAATAAAATAAAATAAAAAATAAAACAGACAGTCTAAGTAATTTGCCCAAGGACACACAGAACTCAGGCAGTCTATCTCCAGAATTGATGCTCCTCAACACTGTGCTATGTTGCCTCCCCCTAAATACCCCATATTTCTTATTATGTTGTTTTGTCCAGTTGATTCCCACATGTATTTTCTACCTTAATTGGACTGTAAGTTTTGTGAGGTCACAGACAATGTCTTCCAAACTTGTATTTCTCCTGGCATCAATATAAAGTTCTGTATATCCTAAGAATTTAATAATTATTGCTTGAATAGAAAAAAATCTACATATAAAAGTGGAAGCAAATTTTTAAGATATACATACTGGAAGGTCACTTTCAGAAATGAAGGTAAAAATATAACAAAAATCTTGAATGCCTTAATGAATAATTTGCAATATAAGTCTAACTGCATTGAAAATCGATAATGAAATTGCTGTATTAATTTCTTTGCACTTCTATTTAATATTTCTTAACTGTCATTATAAGCATTTGATGCATAGAATAAGCATACTTTCTTTTGTTTAAGCCAAGCTGCTTGCATTATTTTGGCTTCTATTACAGATAATACTGTAGACATTTCAAATCCACAATGATTTGGAGGTAGTCAAATCAATATCAGCTACATAATACATAAAGGATGGATGCAAATTTTATAGCAAAGAAATTAATAATTTATATCTGTTTACTGTAACAAAATTTTTTGTCAGCTTTTTCTGAAGTTTAACAATGCTTGAGCCAATATTGATAGATTATGTATAAAATATAACTGTTTAAGATAAAATGCTACTAAAATAACTATATTATTTCATGTTTATAAATGTTACAGAACCTATTATATGTAGTAATTCACGTAGTACTCTTTCTGTATGATAGCCTAGCATAGTTACCATAGCTCATATCACTATTACATCTAACAATATTATTTTTTATTTCAGCAGTTAAAAAGAGCCAATGTTTTCCATATTACAAAGACTTTGCTGAAGAGTCAGAAATGAATACTATAATATCAAAGGTAATAATTTCCCAAACTGAATTTATCCTGCATGGTACAAATGACTCAACAATGAAAATTTTGTTTAAAAAGTGTTCATGTAAAAGGCTTTGTCCCTGGAATACAGCTCTAAGTGGCTCACTATCTAGGTTGAAAATGGTTTTGCAGGGTTGTATGTCCTATTTTTCCATGCCTGCAGTAAAGATACAATATGGGAATTCAGCTTGGTAATTACTAATACACCACACAGACACAATTACACCCTGTATGCTGCATAAAGGAATCACTTGTGGTCTGCATCCATTACAAAGAGCAGTAGGGGGCCAACATGCAAGACGACAAAATGCTTTACAAGACGGAAGGAGACCAGAAGAGTCGATGTATACAGATACAAGGACCTTGATTCTTCTAGCAATGATTTAAGCCTCTTTCCATCAATTATCGTCTTTTGTCTCAAGAGTCTTATCACCAGCAGCATTACAGGAACTGAACATAACAATGCTCAGACTCGTATAACCTTATGAACTGTGCTGACATTTCCACACCCTGTTGCTATGTTTGACCTGGTTTACAGATTACTTAAGCAAAACACGATAGAAAAAAAAAAAGCATTCCCACTGCAAAACTGCCATACACACACACACACACACACACACACACGTATTTTTTTATGACTTACTCAGAATTCCATTTGTTGAAACTAAAAACCACCCTACTCTAGAAATGCTATTTTTCAAAGTAGTTTCTACATCATTTTAAAGATTAAAAGTAAAAATCTGCTTGAGTGAAAATAATAATTGTAAGAAAGAGACTAAATATTGGCATGTTAAGGGGATACAGACTGAACAAGAGAATTTCATGTTTCAGGGAGCTAAACTAAAATGAGTCAGCTGCTCTTAAGCTACAATGAGTCACAGGAATAATTTTCTTGCTGTGAAACTCCTTAAAGTTTTGAGTTTAATTGCAAGCAGTAAGTGGTTTTTATTACAACAGAGTTTCCTCTGTTAATTATTACACGACGTATATTATTTTACAATACTTTCATTTAAGATTCTCTTTTAAAATACATCTTACAAATATGAATTTTTAAGACCTTAGGAAAGCTAGTTATTTATGGCAGTTTGTCAGGTTCCCTGAAACAAAGCCTTGTCTTTCAGAAAATGTTTACAACCTATGAGGAAAAAAAAAAAAAGTATCCTGGGGCTAAAATGTTTATTGGCACCTAGAAGTCTGAAAAGAGAGTCGGGCCTGTGGTTTTTTGAGGGCACTTTATCATCGCCCGCGTTCTCAAAGGTTTCTCTGAATGAATAGAACTGGATTACTCAGCCTTCTATTCCACGCCTATTCCTCTCCATTTTCCTTGGCACGACTGAGAGCCAGGCTATTTTTAGTTAAGCAGTTTTCTATTTTTAGACAACTACCAGTTAGAAGACATTTGTTAGGGAAAAATTTAAAAAAACACACACACACACAAAGGGAGGAGGGAAAGAAGCTTCCTCCACATATTGTGAAGCAGCCTTCAACCTGTAACTGCAGGCATTTCAGCTGCTTTCAATCTTGGAAAAATAAAGAAAAATTCAGAGTTCAGGGTTTTAAAAATAAACCTACCCTCTGGCAAACAGACCAAAATACAACAAGCTGTTACTATGTGAAACAGTGACTACAAAAACAAAGAACATTCTCCAATGATTAAACTGCGAGAAAAGTTGAAGAACTGATTAGGTTGTAAGAATGTTGCACAGGCATGTAACAATTTTCCAGCCTCTCAGCCAGATGTATCATGTTTTAGAATTTAGAGAGGGGAAAAAAAATCTCATCTGTAAAGTTAAACTAAGGATGTGGGATGCAACTTTAAGGTTGAACCTTTTATTAAGCTTAAAGGCAATGAAATTCACTGCATTTTTCTAACATTTGTGTTCTATGGAATTTCTCTTGAAATTATAACCATCTGCTTATAGAAAAACCATACATTAAAAAATCCAGTGCCAACAGAAAACAAAAAATGAAGGCTGCTACATATACATACTACATATATGTGTGTATATATATACATATATGCATTTAATGTCCATATATCATTACATTTATTAGTCTCACTTTTAGTTTAAGTGGGATAAATTGTTCTCAGATTGGCTTAGCATATCAAATTATTCTACTTATTCAAGGCCATGCCTTCATCTGAAATCTACAGTAAGATTTTTCAGGTGCTCACAGTTGTAACTGCTTTCCTTCTCCTCTGTTAGCCCACTGTACTTTGTCTATATCTTATTATGGTTCAGACAATTGGGTATCATAATCACAGATGCATCACCAGTAACTGGCAGAATGCTTAGTAAATGATCTTCATGTCCATCAATATCTACTGAAAGAGAGAACAAATACTGAGTATATTCTGTCCACCATGGACTGCTACTGGCCCTGGAGGGCCATGAACACCATACTTTGCACATACACTTCATAAATACTTGTGGAAAAGAAAAAAAATCAATTCGTTGACCTTTGTTAGATCTTCTTAATTTATGTAAAATGCTACAATTATTTATATAATAATTCAATATTTATTTATAAATAATACTTATTAGCATAAACTATGCAATCGTAAATTAAGAATTTGTGTCTTCTCTCACTTTTGGTTAGCATTTTTTCTTCTCTGAACTTTTTCTCTTGACTTTGAAAATAAAACTAATTTTTTAAAACTTAAGGGTTGACAATGGGCTCTGACATCTGTAGTAACCTGCAATCCTCATGACAGCCCCGTGAGGAGCTCAGGGTAGACAGCATTAACTCAGGAGGAACCTAAAGCCCAGCAAGGTTACATTAACTCACCCTCCGTTAAAGAAGGAGAGTGTGTGATGTTGCTATAACTGGAACTGAATTTTTAATCTCCATCTTTCCTTCAAATCTGTGGAGCTTTTAAAGTCCTATATCCTAGAAGGAAAATTTAAAAGATGAACTCTCATAACAATGCTTCAACAATATTCTTTAGAAAAATCACTCTGTAGCTTTATTTTCCCCCCACATGAAATTAATTCAGAACAACTACAGTCAAGGAAAACCAATCATGAAGCCTGGATGAAGATAAAATTCCGCACATACTAATTAAGAAAAATCAGAAGAAATCGTGTGCATGCATGAACTTTTCTTTCCTGTTGGAAAAGTTCACAAGGGACCTAGCTTATTTCTACGTCCTCACTACTCATTTTTCCTGTGCCTTTTCCATTTTCTCTTCTTCCTCAGGGCAATTCCAGCTTCAGTGATCCCTCCATTTTCTCATCTTTCTCCACAAAATCACACAGACTTTAACAAATATTCTGTTCCTTGGAGTAAATGCCGACTGAGTGATTCAGCTTTCCTGGTTGGATTTCTCTGCCCTGGCTCAGGTCCTGACTGACGCACAGTGGGCATGTCATAAATGCCTGCTGCAGGAATGGAAGGTGAAGTAGCCAGGTGCAACCTCTCCAGTTTACGTATCCTTTATTGGGCTCTATCTATTAACCATCATGCCAGTCATTTATTTATTTATTTATTTATTTAGAGATGGTGTCTCGCTCTGTCACCCAGGCTGAAGTGCTGGAGTGCAGTGGCACAATCTCAGTTTACTGCAACCTCCACCTCCCGGGCTCAAGCAATTCTCCTGCTTCATCCTCTCGAGTAGCTGGGATTACAAGCGTGTGCCATCACGCCTGGCTAATTTTTCTTTTTTTTTGTATTTTTAGTAGAGACGAGGTTTCACCATGTAGGCCAGGCTGGTCTTGAACTCCTGACTTCAAATGATCTGCCTGCCTCGGCCTCCCAAAGTGCTGGGATTACAGGCATGGGCCACCTCGCCCAGCCCATGCCAGTTATTTGAATGAAAGAGAGCACTAGATTCACCAGTTTCGTCATTTACTGTCCAACAGAGGGTTTCTTTCATAATGGACAATTATATTTGGGAGCCAGTAGTCACATCTTGCTTGAAATGTGGATAGTGAGACTGAAAAACAGAACTTTTAATTTTATGTTAATTTAAATTATATTTATATTTATATAGCCACATGTGGCTAGGCTACCTTACAGATTAATGCAGATCTATGTCTTTTGATCTGAAGTCTGGTTATATTATCCAAAGAAAATTTACATGACAGAAATGAGTTTATAATTGTCATAGTATAGATGCTAACTATACCATTTATTTACAAAGGTGTACAGTAACTTTGAAAGGGGTTGGGTTTCTGGAACTAACCACAGAGTCAATCAATAAACTTATGTCCTATTGAAATAACTGAGAGTGAAGTTGGCTTTAGATTAGTAGTAGCTCATTCATAGGGTAACTTTGGTCTATTTTTCTGATCACAGCTCACTGGAGCCTCAACTTCTCATGCTCAGGTGATTCTCCGACCTCAGTCTCCTGCGTAGCTGGGAGTACAGGTATGCACCACCACACCCAGCTAATTTATTTTTATTTTTGTAGAGTTGGAGTCTCTGTATATTGCCCAGGCTGGTCTTGAACTCCTAGGTTCAAGTAGTCCTCCTGTCTCAGCCTCCCAAAGTGCTGGGATTACAGGTGTAAGCCACCATGCCTGCTGTAATTTTTTTTTTTTAACGTGAGGAAAAAACCCAAACACCTATTGTGTAGTTTTACTGTTTACAACGTTTCTTACCCTAGAACAGTAGCTCTAAATAGTTACTGAGTTTATTTACTAAAACATAAAGATAAGAGATTTAATTGATATGAAGAGCTTTTCAGAATCTAATTAACCTCCCAGCTAGTCATTAACTCTATGACCTTTAGAAATAATTGACAGAGAATTTTTTTTCTTATTCATAACTTCTTCCAGGTGGTTAAATTTCAGAGTAGTGCAGAATACACTAAATACCATTGAGACATGACTGGATAATATGCCAAACAGCTATAAAATGGGATATATTTCCAATAATATAATCTATTTACTTAATCTGTTGTACACATATGCAGCATTTACCTAATTACAGTCCTTTTAATGACTGACTTTGATTAAGTCTTTTCCCAGAATGTCCTGTTGATTATTCTGACCAAGAGAATAATGAAAAAGTTATGGCTACCACTATCTCTCTGCACCCAAGGCACATGCCCCTAACCAATCGCATCACACTTCCTCAATGTCTGGACTTGGACTCAGCATCTTCCTTAACTGTGTGCTCCAGGCAGCCAGTACAAAGTGATGGGCACCCACTAAGGAGTGAAATGTGCCAGAGTCCCACCTCACTGGGTAGTGATGGGCCTTTTATTAATATATCACACTTCCAGAAAAACCTAAGATACTTCCTTTCAAGAATTAGTTTCACTGAATTTCAGTTGTAAGAACCTGTTTTATAGCATGATTCTAACCCTCCATAAAATTACAAAGCGGAAATAGTCTACAGACACACTTTCAAATTCCATGCGGAAGGAAATACATGTTTGGAAAAGGAAATCTAGATCCTTTCTCTTCCAGCAGCATCAGCATCACCTGGTCAGAAATACAGGGATCCTGGGCCCTGCTCCTTACTCACTGAGTTAGAATCAGCATTTTAGCAAGATACTCTGGTGATTCAGACACGGCCACAGGCATTTCATTTGGCCCAGTACTGGCCAAAGCACTGACAGGTTTCTTCTCTCTTCACCAGTAATCAAAATACCGTACCTTGGTCTGGAAGTCCTTTACTTTCCACCAGCACCACAAGCAATACTTCTACTTGGTTTCCTGTGCCTTGTAATTTAATTATTTATTTATTTTTGAGGCAAAACAACATTTATTCACTCTAGCTGACTTGAAAGATTCTCACTTTTATTATTAGAACACATCGGATCTCACCAAAGAAAAAATTGTATATTTAAAAATTTTATTTATGCTAATGATCATCAGTAAGTTGATATATATTGAATGTCCACAACATGCCAGGCATTGAGCTGGCAGCTGGAGGTACAGAGATGAACAAAGCTTCGTCATGCCCTTCAGGGAAAGCAGAGGGATTTGTAATTAGACAAAACAAAAACAAAACCCGCAAAACCAACAGTGGGGTGAAGAAATTAAAATAATAAACACTCCTTAATGAAAAGAGCCATCATCTTAGAATTCTGCTTCTAGGCAAGGCTCAGAATCATTCTTAAAACTTTACTTTTGAATATTTCATGACTATATATTCAGTAACTTCTCCTGAGGAAGTAAGAATATTCTACACTTTGATTCTTATTTGGCACCTTTTAAAGCCAATGTTAGTTTTACTTAGATGATATCAATGGCTAGAATGTAACATTTGGTTCAAATATGCTGCTTACCACCAAGTTCCATATGCCATGAAATTTGTAAATATCATTAAAAATTGACAGTTATCATCCAGGCTATATATTTTTCTCTTTTCATTTCCACGTATGGTGGGAGTCAGGGGACGACAGATCACATGAGATCTTTGGTTTGCTCTAGTTCAGGACGGTTCATGTAAAATAATAATGATGACAAAATGGTAATGATTAATATTGATAAAGAAATTATATTACTGATAAAAGTCTATATTTTGAACCCTGTCTTTTCTGCTTCTACTATTATTAAGTAATTATCTGCTCACTGTGTTCATACTAATGCCTGCAAACTATTAGAGCTGTGTAATAACAGAGACTACAGGAAGTTCAGTTTTATTGCCTCACATTACTATTTGTTCAACAATGATTATTTTCTTAATAAATGAGATGTGAAGCAGCTCTTCGTGTTTACAAAACATGTAAATTAAGCAAGAGGACTATTTTTAAAAAACAAATGGCTCTTCAAATTTGATCTATACAAATCATTGTGGTATAGATATGAGAAATATGAATACATTAAAAAAATTTTAGACTCATTTCTTCTTTAAGACTTTGGGGAACAAATAAAAATATTATTTACAGGTACTAATAAAAGTCTTTTAAAGATATATAAACAAAATTACATTAAAATTCAGGAAAATAAAAAACTTTTTTAATAAAATCTTTTTCCCCTTTTCCCTCAGAAGCCACAACATGGAAGGTTTAACTCTTTATGGAAAATACTAATACTTTGTTAATTTTTCAATATCATGTATTGAAAAGCAACTGTATGCTTGGCTTAACAGAGGGGAGGGTAGGCTTACTTAGTCACTAGCAATAAGAGCTATATCAATTATGTTTTATGGTAAATCTAAGAAGGATTTGTAATGTATCTCAAGAATACTATTTCTCTAAATTTTTTTATAACGAAAAATACTTTTCTGGAGAAATTAATTTACTAATTATATAGGTAAATACTGGTCCAACGTTGCTTCAAGTAAATTAAAAATAGTAATAAGACAGAACTATCATCTTTCCATTCACAAGCTTCAAGTTAAAAAAAAAATACAGTATACATCACCCAGCTCACACAGTTAATGCTCCCTGTCAGCCTGGACAACTTGCAAGTGCTTTCTGACCAGATCATAAGTTTACTGATTGACTCTGTGGTTATAGGTTAGGGGTAAAGTGTGCTTTTAGTTTTATGGTGAGTGTTTAGTTCCCGATCAGAGTCTCTCGAAGTGAATATTTATGCTCTGAATTCCAAAATCACAAGGTACACAGTTATTCACTTCCGAAGTGACTCCTCAAATTTTATATTGAAGAATTAATTTTGGTATTAATTTGAAAACACAATTTGTTTAAATATCTCCCTCTTCATATTTCAGTCTAGACCAATGCTGTCTCATAGAACTTTCTGTGATGATCAATGCATTCTGTTCTATATCTTCCCTGTTTAATTCAGTAGCCACTAGCCACACATGACTACTGAATGCTTGAAATGTGACTAATGCAACTGAGGAACTGAATTGGACATTTTATTTAATTTTAATTCATTTACATGTAAATAGTCACATGAGCCTATTAGCTACTATATTGGAGAGTATGGACCTAGATTACTTGAGTGTTTTTAAATCGTGCTTTGATAAACTCTATCAAAATTTAATGAATTGTTTCATTGGAACTGTAAAAACATTTTTTTCACACTTTAAATGTGCAATGTTATGCCACATGATAATCACTTGATTATATGTCTGTCTTTCCTGTTCGTTTATTCTATAAATATATTCTGAGGAAGTAACATTCTCTAGAGCTCATGTTAAGCACTGGGAATATGATGGTGAGCAAAACGTGTACAGTTCCTTGCCCTTTGGGAGTTTAGAATCTAGTGTGGGACAGGCAATTGGATAACAACTTCAACAGTGCTCTGATGGGAAAGATAGAACACATGATGACTGTAATATAGGGGAAGCACCTAACCTAAGTTACGGGGGCTCCAAAGTATAGTTGGGACCTGACTTGAGTGAAGGATAAGTAACAGCCAAGCAGAGATCCAGTAAGGAATTTTAAGACAAAACAGAGCTTGGAGAGATAGAGAATGTACATATGTACGATGTGGCTTGAGTATAGGATGGGGGTTGTAAGGGCAGGTTGATGGTAGGGAAATTGCAAAAAGTGAGGCTGAAGAGTAAGAGAAATACATGGATCAGATCATGCATGGCTTTGTGAGCCAACTTAAGGACTGAGAGTCCTTGAGGTACCTTGGTTATATCTGTATCTCCAGGCATTTCATAGCATATAATACAGAGCAGGAATTCAACAAATTTTTGTTCAATCAATGACTGAAAGAAGGAAAATCTGCAAATGATTAGGTAAGTGAATCTGTTTTTTTCTCTTAAGAAAAGTATCCTTGTATAATATGTATCTATATAGCACATAAAAATAATTTTGTACATATATATTTACTTTAAGTTCTGGGATATGTGTGCAGAACATGCAGATTTGTTACATAGGTACACACGTGCCATGGTGGCTTGCAGCACCCATAAAACCGTCATCTACATTAGGTATTTCTCCTAATGCTATCCCTCCCCTAGCCCCCCACCCCATGACAGGCCCTGCTGTGTGGTGTTCCTCTCCCTGAGTCCATGTGTTCTCATTGTTCAACTCCCACTTATGAGTGAACACATGTGGTGTTTGGTTTTCTGTTCCTGTGTTAGTTTGCTGAGAATGATGGTTTCCAGCTTCACCCATGTCCCTGCAAAGGACATGAACTCATCCTTTTTTATGGCTGCATAGTATTCCATGGTGTATATGTGTCACATTTTCTTTATCCAGTCTATCACTGATGGACATTTGGGTTGGTTCCAAGTCTTTGCTATTGTGAATAGTGCTGCAATAAACATAGGTGTGCATGTGTCTTTATAGTAGAATGATTTATAATCCTTTGGTTGTATGCCCAGTAATGAGATTGCTGGTGTCAAATGGTATTTCTGGTTCTAGATCCTTGAGGAATCACTACACTGTCTTCCACAATGGTTGAACTAATTTACACTCCTAGCAACAGTGTAAAAGCATTCCTATTTCTCCACATCCTTTCCAGCATCTATTGTTTCCTGACTTTTTAATGATCACCATTCTAACTGGTGTGAGATGTTATCTCATTGTGGTTTTGATTTGCATTTCTCTAACGACCAGTGATGATTAGCTTTTTTTCATATGCTTGTCGGCTGCATGAATGTCTTTTTGAGAGGGGTCTGTTCATATCCTTTGCCCACTTTTTGACGGGGTTGTTTTTTCCTGTAAATCTGTTTAAGCTCCTTATAGATTCTGGATATTAGCCCTTTGTCAGATGGATAGATTGCACAAATTTTCTTCCATTCTTTAGGTTGCCTGTTCACTCTGATGATCGTTTCTTTTGCTGTGCAGAAGCTCTTTAGTTTAATTAGGTCCCATTTGTCAATTTTGGCTTTTGTTGCCATTGCTTTTGGTGTTTTAGTCATGAAGTCTTTGCCCATGCATACGGCCTGGATGGTATTACCTAGGTTTTCTTCTAGGGTTTTTATGGTTTTAGGCCTTACGTTTAAGTCTTTAATCCATCTACAGTTATTTTTTTGTATAAGGTGTAAGGAAGGGGTCCAGTTTCAGCTTTTTACATATGGCCAGCCAGTTTTCCCAACACCATTTATTAAATAGGGAATCCCCTCCCATTGCTTGTTTTTGTCAGGTTTGTCAAAGATCAGATAGTTGTAGATGTGTGGCATTATTTCTGAGGCCTCTGTTCTGTTCCATTGGTCTATATAACTGTTTTGGTATCAGTATCATGCTGTTTTGGTACCAGTATCATGCTGTTTTGGTTGCTGTAGCCTTGTAGTATAGTTTGAAGTCAGGTAGTGTGATGCCTTCAGCTTTGGTCTTTTTGCCTAGCATTGTCTTGGCTATATGGGCTCTTTTTTGGTTCCATATGAAATTTAAAGTAGTTTTTTCTAATTCTATGAAGAAAGTCAATGGTAGCTTGATGGGGCTGGCATTGAATCTATAAATTACTTTGGGCAGTATGGCCATTTTCATGATATAGATTCTTCCTATCCATGAGCATGGAATGTTTTTCCGTTTGTTTGTGTCCTTTCTTATTTCTTTGGGCAGTGGTGTGCAGTTCTCCTTGAAGAGGTCCTTCACATCCCTTGTAAGTTGTATTCCTAGGTATTTTATTATCTTTGTGGCAATTATGAATGGGAGTTCACTCGTGATTTCTCTCTCTGTTTGTCTGTTATTGGTGTATAGGAATGCTTGTGATTTTTGCACGTTGATTTTGTATGCTGAGACTGCTGAAGTTGCTTATAAGCTTAAGGAGATTTTGGGCTGAGACAATGGGGTTTTCTAAATATACAATCATGTCACCTGCAAACAGAGACAAGTTGACTTCTTCTTTCCCTATTTAAATACCCTCTATTTCTTTCTCTTGCCTGATTGCTCTGGCCAGAACTTCCAATACTATGTTGAATAGGAGTGGTGAGAGAGGGCCTCTCTGTCTTGTGCTGGTTTTCAAAGGGAATGCTTCCAGCTTTTGCCCACTCAGTATGATATTGGCTGTGGGTTTGTCATAAATAGCTCTTATTATTTTGAGATACATTCCATCAATACCTAGTTTATTAAGAGTTTTTAGCATGAAGGAGTGTTGAATTTTATCAAAGCCCTTTTCTGCATCTATTGAGATAATCATGTGGTTTTTGTCATTGTTTCTGTTTATGTGATGAATTATGTTTTTTGATTTGTGTATGTTGATCCAGCCTTGCATCCCAGGGATGAAGCTGACTTGATCATGGTAGATAAGCTTTTGATGTGCTGCTGGATTCGGTTTGCCAGTATTTTATTGAGGATTTTTGCATCGATGTTCATCAGGGATGTTGGTCTGAAATTTTCTTTTTTTGTTGTGTCTCTGCCTGGTTTTGGCATCAGGATGATGCTGGCCTCATAAAGTGGGTTAGGGAGGAGTCCCTCTTTTTTTCATTATTTGGAATAGTTTCAGAAGGAATGGTACCAGCTCCTCTTTGTACCTCTGGTAGAATTCAGCTATGAGTCCATCTGGTCCTGGACTTCTTTTGGTTGGTAGCCTATTAATTACTGCCTCAATTTCAGCACTTGTTATTGGTCTATTCAGTATTTGACTTCTTCCTGGTTTTGTCTTGGGAGGGTGTGTGTGTCCAGGAATTTATTCATTTCTTTTAGATTTTCTAGTTTATTTGCATAGAGGTGTTTATAGTATTCTCTAATGGTAGTTTGTATTTCTGTGTGATCAGTGGTAACATCTTCTTTATCATTTTTTACTGCATCTGATTCTTCTCTCTTTTCTTTTTTATTAGTCTGTCTAGCAGTCTATTTTGCTAATCTTTTCAAAAAATCAGCTCCTGGATTCGTCGATTTTTTGAAGCGTTTTTCGTGTCTGTATCTCTTTCAGTTCGGCTCTTAGTTATTTCTCGTCTTCTGCTACCTTTTGAATTTGTTTGTTCTTGCTTCTCTAGTTCTTTTAATTGTGATGTTAGGGTGTCAATTTTAGATCTTTCTCACTTTGTCCTGTAGGCATTTAGTGCTATAAAATTCACCTCTAAACACTGCTTTAGTTGTGTCTCTGAGATTCTGGTACACTATGTCTTTGTTCTCATTGGTTTCAAAGAACTTATTTATTTCTGCCTTAATTTCATTATTTACTCAGTAGTCATTCAGGAGCAGGTTGTTCAGGTTCCCTGTAGTTGTGTGATTTTGAGTGAGTTTTGTAATCCTGAGTTCTAATTTGATTGCATTGTGGTCTGAGAGACTGTTTGTTACGATTTCCGTTCTTTTCCATTTGCTGAAGAGTGTTTTACTCCCAATTATGCCAGTTTTAGAATAAGTGTGATATGGTGCTGAGAAGAATGCTGAAGTCTGTTGATTTGGGGTAGAGAGTTCTGTAGATGTCTATTAAGTCAGCTTGGTCCAGAGCTGAGTTCAAGTCCTGAATATCCTTGTTAATTTTCTGTCTCGTTGTTCCGTCTAATATTGACAGTGGGGTGTTAAAGTCTCTGACTATTATTGTGTGGGAATCTAAGTCTCTTTGTAGGTCTTTCAGGACTTGCTTTATGAATCTGAGTGCTCCTGTATTGGGTGCATATATACTTAAGATAGTTAGCTCTTCTTGTTGCATTGATCCCTTTACCATTATGTAATGCCCTTCTTAAGTCTTTTTTGATCTTTGTTGGTTTAAAGTCTGTTTTATCACAGACTAGGATTGCAACCCTTGCTTTTTTTTTTTTTTTGCTTTCCATTTGCTTGGTAAATATTCCTCCATCCCCTTATTTTGAGCCTATGTGTATCTTTGTACATGACACAGGTCTCCTGAATACAGCACACAGATGGGTCTTGACTCTTTATCCAATTTTCCAGTCTGTGTCTTTTAATTGGGGCATTTAGCCTATTTACATTTAAGGTTAATAGTTATGTGTGAATTTGATCCTGTCATTATCATGCCAGCTGGTTATTTTGCCCGTTAGTTGATGCAGTTTCTTCATAGTGTCAATGGTCTTTACAATTTGATATGTTTTTGCAGTGGCTGGTACCAGTTTTTCCTTTCCATATTTAGTGCTTCCTTCAGGAGCCCTTGTAAGGCAGATCTAGTGGTGACAAAATCCCTCAGCATTTGCTTGTCTGTAAAGGATTTTATTTCTCCTTCACTTACGAAGTTTAGTTTGGCTGGATATGAAATTCTGGGTTGAAAATTCTTTTCTTTAAGAATGTTGAATATTGGCCCCCTTTCTCTTCTGGCTTGTTGGATTTCTGCCAAGAGATCTGCTGTTAGTCTGATGGGCTTCCCTTTGTGGGTAGCTCAACCTTTCTCTCTGGCTGCCCTTAATATTTTTTCCTTCATTCCAACCTTGGTGAATCTGCTTGTGTCTTGGTGTTGCTCTTTTTGAGGAGTATCTTGTGGTGTTCTCTGTATTTACTGAATTTGAATGTTGGCCTGTCTTGCTAGCTTGGGGAAGTTCTCCTGGATAATATCCTGAAGTGTTTTCCAACTTGGTTCCATTCTCCCTGTCACTTTTAGGTACATCAATCAAACGTAGGTTTGGTCCTTCCACATAGCCTCATATTGCTTGGAGGCTTTGTTCATTCCTTTTCTTTCTTTTTTCTCTAATCTTGTCTTCATGCTTTATTTCTTTTATTTGATTTTCAATCTCTTAACTCCTTTCTTCCGCTTGATCGATTTGGGTATTGATACTTGTGTATGCTAAACAAAGTTCTTTTGCTGTGTTTTTCGGTTCTATCAGGTCATTATTTATGTTCTTCTCTAAACTGGTTATTCTAGTTAGCAATTCCCTTAACCTTTTTTCAAGTTTCTTAGCTTCCTTTCATTGAGTTAGAAGATGCTCCTTTAGCTCAGAGGAGTTTATTACCCACCTTCTGAAGCCTATTTCTGTCAATTTGTCAAACTCATTCTCCATCCAGTTATGTTCCCTTGCTGGAGAGGAGTTGTGATCCTTTGGAGGAGAAGAGGCATTCTGGTTTTTGGAATTTTCAGCCTTTTTGCACTGTTTTTTCCTCATCTTCATGGATTTATCTACCTTTGGTCTTTGATGCTGGTGACCTTTGGATGGGGTTTTGGTGTGGACATCCTTTTTGTTGATGTTGATGCTATTCCTTTCCGTTTGTTAATTTTCCTTTTAACAGTCAGGCACCTCTGCTGCAGGTCTGCTGGAGTTTGCTGGAGGCCCACTTCAGACCCTGTTTGCCCTGGTATCACCATCAGAGGCTGGAGAACAGCAAAGATTGCTGCCTGTTCCTTCCTCTGGAAGCTTCATTCCAGACTGGCACCCACCAGTTGCCAGCCGGAGCTCTCTTGTATGAGGTGTCTGTCGACTCCTGCTGGGAAGTGTCTCCTAGTCAGGAGGCACGGGGGGTCAGGGACCCACTTGAGGAAGCAGTCTATCCCTTAGCAGAGCTTGAGTACTGTGCTGGGTGGGAGATCTGCTGCTCTCTTTAGAGCCAGCAGGCCGGAACATTTAAGTCTGTCGAAGCTGTACCCACAGCTGCCCCTTCCCCTAGGTGCTCTGTCCCAAGGAGTTGGAAGTTTTATCTATAAGCCCCTGACTGGGGCTGCTTCTTTTCTTTCAGAGATGCTCTCCCCAGAGAGAAGGAATCTAGAGAGGCAGTCTAGCTACAGTGGCTTTACATCTATATTTTTATAAGTATAAAATTAGAAGCTAATTAGATATAATGAATGCTCAAGTAAAGTAGATGTATTTTCACATTTACATCCATTTCCAGATTTTGTGATACTCAGTTTGTAAAGAAGTCCAATTCTGGACTTTGCTGCATTTGCTTTTCAACAAAATTTGCTTTTCAACAAAAATTGTACTCAGTATTTTCACTAAACTATGTAAGAGCACTTAGCTCGTTGATAACTTTCATCACCATTGTGAAGCTATACAAGTTATAAACTATTTTAAGGCTTTTCCCATCCCAATTTAGGCCTTAATTATTACTGTGCAGAAAACATTTTGCTGCAGCAACTGTTCTTAGATGTCTCCAAATCAAAACAGAAGTCAGGATTCAGGTGACAGCAAATAAAATTTCCAAAATAATAAAATATCAGGTAAATATAATCTCTCATCTCTCATCTTCTCTCTCTCCATCTCCCTATGTCCCTTTCCTTCTCTCTCTCTCTCTCACACACACACACACACAGAGAGAGAGAGAGACACACACACATATTCTTCCTCTAAAAAGAAAAACCAATAATCCTCTATGGAGACAGTTGTGAATCAAAGGTTTCTTCTGCAGGAGTTACATCCATCTCTGAATTTCCTAGAGAGCAGCAAAGGGCCTTGTGTTTTATTCCCCTTCCACACTTAATCACTGGACTGCGGGCCCAGACTGAATGAGTAGCTCATTAGAATCACTGAGTTCACTGAGGGGATGAGAGATTCCTTCCTGGCTGGGTGCTAAGTGATACTCCCATAAGGATTTTGTGGTTACAAAACGTGCTGGATATGGAGGTAACCTGTCTGGGAGTCCTGTCACTCCAAGGATCACCTGGAATGCTCTGGAAAAACACATGACCTGGCTGAATGAGTTCTGTTGAATTGTTTAGCCTACGCCTTCATTTAAGCAGCTTATACTGCATTAATGAGGTTATTGTTCCTTTGCCGTCCAATTGTTCCCAAGCTGATTTTTTGCATATATGTTTTACATCCTTAACAAGAATGCCTGTCTCCTCCTGTTTCAGAGTCTCTTGCACAGTGCTGAGCATGAGTGGAGCTTGCTAAATCATTGCTAAATGAAACAATGGGCTGTAAGCATGTCCTGTGGGATCTGCATCTTCAGATCATCCTGAAGTACTCAACAACCACATCTTCTTCCAGGAACAGAGCCCAACATAAACTGGTAGGGTTTGCTGTCTTAGACAGCTAAGAGAACGAGGAGTGGAGCTAGTGAACAAGCAGTGAAGGGGGCAGTTCCTTAATGCCATCCCAACTGAACTTCAACAGTCTGACAAGCTAGCATTTTGGGTAAATATCTCAGTATACTTGTCACAGAGTTAAGTAAAATGGACTTTCTTCAAGGGAAGTGCTTTTAATACAATAACTTTTTGTTCTTTTTAACCAATGGATTAAAAATTTAACACATTTACTACATCTGGCATATTTATATATTGTATCTAAACAGATATTCAAGCTGCATTATAATATAATAATAAAAAACCGATCTCAGTCTGTCTGTTAAGACTTTGTGAGTCTTTGTGCCATTGTTGGAGTAGTGCTAATTATCAAGCAAAGACATGATAATTACGTAGAGCTTTTTTGCTAAAAGAAGGAATCTTTTTCAACATCCACGCACTGCACAATTTCCTATGACCCTATAGCACTACTCTGGTATGGCCCAGAAATTTGTATTTCTGCCTAAAGGCTGGAGATTATATTATTTCTATCTCTCCCCATACTTTTTCTTCTTGTGAGTAAACTGTTTTTAGAGGGTTAAGGAAGAGGGGTAATGGTCCAAATGGGAAATATAAAACTAATGACCCTTCATGAAACATATTATGCTCCTCATTAAACTTATTCAGTTAAATGTATTCCATTAAATTAAAATAAATAGGATTTTAAATTTTACCCAGGAGCAGTAAACAATCTTAACTTTCGACTTTATGGTAGATCCATTCTAAGAACGAATTCAAATCCCTGATGTATCATAGGTCTTTGCCTCCAACACAATTTATGTGCTAGTGCTGCAGAGGTTTTCAAATTTAGTGTGTCTAAGAATTACTTGGGAACTTTTTTTTTTTTTTTGAGACGGAGTCTTGCTCTGTCACCCAGGCCGGAGTGCAGTGGCGCGGTCTCGACTCGCTGCAAGCTCTGCCTCCCGGGTTCAGGCCATTCTCCTGCCTCTCGAGTAACTGAGACTACAGGCGCCCGCCACCACGCTCGGCTAATTTTTTGGATTTTTAGTAGAGACGGGGTTTCACCATGTTAGCCCCGATGATCTCAACCTCCTGACCTCATAATGCGCCCGCCTCGGCCTCCCAAAGTACTGGGATTACAGGTGTGAGCCACTGCGCCCGGCCTACTTGGGGAACTTTTTATAAATGCAACTTCCAATCCAGATCCCCTCTTCTCCACCAAGTGTCTCAAGTATCCTAATTTCACTCCACGTGAAGATGATGTAAATTTTATCAAGTTTAGCGGTCCCATCTTACTTCTTTTTCCATGATCTCTGTTATTACTAAAATGTGGAGAAGCCAAATATGTGAAGAATGCATAATTCAGGGAGTTGAACAGGACGGACCTACAATGTGTTAGACTTGTTATGTTCATCCAAATAATTGAGCCATCGAATCTCTAGATTTGGCCCAGGAGCCTCGAGGTGTCTTTTTGAGAGATTCAGAGATTTAATCTATTGATGTTAACAGGAAAATGGAGCTGGTTCTTTACTCCTGTTTTACAAGTATTGCTTTTTTAAAAATTATAATCTTGCAAAAGCACTTTCAAATCCAATGCCTTCATTTTTGAGATGAGAAAATTTCAGCCCAGAGAGGTACCCAACTTGTCACACTGCACAAAAGTGCAAGACAAGGATTCAAATGAAAAACAATGACTCTTAACCCAGTGCTGTTTTTGTGGCATTTAAAGAAATCTGACTTTCAAATATCCACCTATCAAAAAGCATGAAGTTTTCATACAATATATGAAGTGGGTTTTTTGTTGTTGTTGTTGTTAAACAGACAGGGTCTTGCTCTGTCACTCAGGCTGGAGTGCAGAGGCACAATCTAGGCTCACTGAAGCCTTGACCTCTCAGGCTCAAGCCATCTTCCCCCTTCAGCCCCCCAGGTAGCTGGGACCACACATGCATGCCACCATGCCTGGCTAATTTTTATATTTTTTTGCGGAGACGGAGTTTTGCCATGTTACCCAGGCTGCTCTCAAACTCCTGAGCTCAGGCAATCCGCCCACCTAGGCCTCCCAAAGTGTTGGCATTATAGGCGTGAGCCACCGCACCTGGCCAATATATGAAGTTTTAAGTTGCCTTCAAGTTATATAATATATTCCTGAGAAAAACCCTCAGAAGATGAATGTTCTAGGTTTTAAACTCCTTTAAGAAGGCAAATTTTAGAAGTCAACATATTTTCCAATTGGCTCATTATGGTTCTACAGCGTTTCACATGACATTAAGGACTAGCAGTTCCAGTGTAATGATAAATTCCAACTCAAATTCTTTTGTTACCTGACTTTTGTTATAATGGTTTTAGTAATGACATGGAGTTTTGAGTAAATAGTTGTTTTGTTTTCTGAATTTATTTTACATATGTATTAGTGCACACACACAAGCAGTGTTCACCTTCATATTTTTGTACTTTCATATTTATATGCAAATAAAAAACTATCTGAAATGCATAGGTAAATTGTATCAGTGATCCTAAATTTCAAGATCAAGGCAAGCACACAATTCTAATTATCAATGAAAAACTAAAATAATGCATAGTATTTTAAGCACATATCACCCTAGGTCTATTTATCATTCAGTTTTGTTTCTCTGAAATTATTTCCTTGGCCTCGTTAGGCAAAAATAAAATACAATAATCAGCTCAATACTTTTGAAAAACTTTCAAATAAAAACAAAGAAATGAGAATTAGTCTTAGACAATTGTAACCGGTAAAAGGGAGATGGATGTGGGAGGCATATTCATTTGATCAGGATTAGCATTACATTTTTTTACAATGTGGAACCAGTCTAAGCAATGTCAAGAATGACGTGTACTCTGGCAAACCGACTCTTGAGTACATACTTTTGAAACACTTATTAATTTTCTTTTCATTCTGAGAAAGCAAGCACAATCTAGGGAAGCCAGAGTAGACAAATAGATGAAGAAAATAGGCAGATGGGAACCATCCTTATTATACCTCTTCCTTCTTTGTTTTGTAGTCTTAGTCATTGCTCATGAAGGGTACTACAAAGTATTTAAATAGGATCGATGCTGAAAACGTTTAAAAAGTTCCAGCCAAAACTGTATGGTATGTTACTTATGCTAACACATCTAAAACATTTTTTACTTTCAGCATCATGCTCTTTTATTTTTGGTACAATAAAACAATTTTTTAAATCTGACATTGATTAAACACTATGCTAACATTTAGAAATTCATTTTCATCTGATTTCTGATTCCATGTATATTAACAGTTTTCATTGATATATATAATGATATAATTTTTAGGAAAAAACATTTCTAGGAGAATAATTGCCTTTACTCTTCCAGCAAGAAAGCATTCAGAATAATGAATTACAAAGAAGAGACATAAATCGAAAAACTGAAAGTGTAAGGTTGGGGTGAGTTCATTTTTAAATAGTTTTTTCTTTGATGATGCCAGGAAACTATTATATACCTAAAATAAATGACCAGAAGTGTCTAAAATATGGATGAGCTATTCCCTGGCAAGAGTTCCCAACCATGGTGTCCTGATACATAGCTGCGGACAATGACCACTTGCAAAAGATGAAGCAAATAGTTTGACACTGGTACTTGATTCTAGCAAAGACCAGATCTTACATGGTCTCTATCATCGCATCACTCTAACTTTTCAGGGGGAGAGAAAAGGTGGAGTAAGAATTGCGATAGATAGTAATCCTGGGTCTACCTATGGGACTATGAACACCTTAGGAAAAAGAACACCATGTGTGTATGTGTGTGTGGCAGGGGGAGGTCCAAACGCCCCTGCTTGCGGAGGCTTGGGGCTCACCACGCATGCTCTCTCACCTCCACGATGTCTGAGTTTGTCCGGCTCTCATGCGGCTCATTGTACTCCGTGTACTTGAGAAGCACTTTGTCCATGTCGGTGCTGGCATACTGGAACAGCTTGTTGGTGCTGTTGAAGATGATCAGTGCAATCTCACAGTCACACAGCACGCTCAGCTCGTAAGCCTTCTTCATCAACCCAAATTTCCTCTTTGTAAATGTCACCTAGAAAAAAGAAAGCAGCCAAGATTTTTAAAAAAATATTCATGCATGTGTGGTTTTTTTTCTTTTCTTTTTTGTTTTCCTTCACAAAACAATGGTGTGTAGTTGTCAGAGCCCTTGGGCACTAACACTTTTAGAAAGAAAGCAAATAAATCTAATATTAATTTCTGCTTATCATTTGAAAATGTGTGATTTCTAGCTTGCTGCTGAATGTGAGACTCTAAATACAAGATTTAATGTAGGGTATTTTAATGAAGGTGACCAGGGAACTGGTCATGTTTCTTTGAGCAAGTTAAGATTTAAAAAAAAATTAATTTCAGCATGGTTAACATATTTCCCAATTAATAATTAGTTTGGAACTTGTTTTTGACTATTTGAAGAGTGGACATGACATTATGAACTTAGCATTTTAGATCTGTGTTCAAACAAGTCTTAAAATTGTCTAGTCTCATGTCATTTAATTGAAAACACTTGAAGGGATATGACTGTGATCTCAGACGATGTTGTATTCTGTTTTCTAGAAACCCAGCAGGGCATTGGGAAGTCTGTTAGCCATCATATGCTTAGGGTTTTGGTGTCATTCTTCTGTGTATCTTTCTTCTTCTCTCAGGCCAGAAACTGTATTGTTAATGCCACCATTTTCTTCTTTTAATCTAATCTATTACCAAGACGCGTAATTCCTTTCCTCAAAATATTTCTCAGGTTCACACTATTTCCCAGGCAACTCTATCACTCATGTCCTTATCACTTCAGTTTTGGACAGCCTAGCAGCTTCCTGTCCTAGATGATCTCCCTGCCTGGAATCATTCCTTCCTCAATTCAACTCAAACTGCAAAGCCTCACTCTTCCTACCGTCTTTTTCCCGATGAACTGTCTACAACAGCTCCCTCTCCCTGGCTTTGAAAACTTCCTACCTGCCAATCTTACCAAATGCAAAAATATATTTCACTCTTCCCAATTTCAACTCTCTTTTAATTGAACTTCAGCTTGTTGCTCCAGTCTGGCTACCGAAAAGGCGTGAACATTCTTTTTTTTTTTTTTGAGACGGAGTCTCTTATAAACCTTTATATGGTCCAGTGTTTCCCAGCAGGTATTCATTCTGTAGAGTACTGTTCCTATAAAATACTCCTTAAGAAAAAAGTTCAATGGCCTAATATGTTTGGAAAAAGAGGCACATTGGTATATTAAAGGCTATGAAATCTTTTAAACTTTGTTTAACTTGCTTTTCGAACCTATTGCTGACATATCGTTTGTTTCTTTGCATATTTATTTATTTTGAGGAGCACTTACTATCACTCTTCAGAACTAGGTTTTTGAGGCACATATTCTGGGAAAAGCTAATTTACTTAATTAAGCTATTGTTTTCAGAACGAATCATTTAAACTTTTTCATACCTTCAAATCCAACCCACCTGGCAGAGGCCAGCTCATTTTATCACAGATTTGTGTGTAGTTCCTAATTGCATATTCCTACCCTTCAACTTTCTCTTTGTCTCCAGACACCCAATGCATGTCCTCCAGTTCCACACCTGTCTAAACATCCTGGATTCTCAAACCCTCCAAAGTTCAACCTCATTATCTTCAGTCTAGAATCTTCTGCCCCTTTTGGAATCCCCATCTCACCATAAACTCAGTCATCCAAACTAGAAACCTCAGAGAGAACTCTGAATGCTGGCCTGCCGCCTTCTCCCACTCCTCACCCTCCCCCACAACTAAATAGATTTATGTTGACAAGGACTGTGGGCTAGCAGACAGAAAGCCTGACCTCCCAGTCTCCTCATTCCTCCACATTTTGTTAATTATTGTTTTACTTATCACCTTTTATTTTTCCTTCACGTTACAATCACATTTTATATTTTCAAATATACAAAATATACACAAAAATATACAAAATATATACAAAAATATGCAAAATATATTTTGTATACAAAATATACGCAAAAATATGCAAAATATATTTTGTATACAAAACATACAAAATAAAAAAATACAAAACTGTGTATATTTTCCTGTGTGATCTGTTTAACCTCTCTTCCACTACAGCGCATGCTCCACAAGGGCATATGCCGTTTTTATTTTGCTCACTACTTTATCCCCAGTGCTTAGACCAGGAGACATGTGTGGGCACATGGTAAAAATCCATGGTATAAAAATTGATAGGGGAAACTACTATGTGAAATCTTTAGAAAGATACAATTGATGTATGTTATACATGTGATAAATTTTCCCATGAAATTTTTTTAACAACTCAAATGCAAAATTTTTTAACAATACATATATTCCTTAATAATAATTATATCATTTTATCATATTGACATTGAAGGTAGTATGGTAGAAAGCAAAGAACATAGGGTTTGTACTTAGAGAACTCTGAATTTGAATGCCGAATTTGCCAGTCATGTGAAATTCACTTAACAACTTCTGTTTTGTTTGTTTGTTTTTTGAGACAGGGTCTCCCCTGTCTCCTAGGCTGGAGTGTAGCGGTACTAGTATAGCTTACTGCAGCCTCCACTTTCCAGGGTCAAACGATCCTCCCGCCTCAACCTCCTGAGTAGCTGGGACTACAGGCGTGCACCAACATCTTCTGGCTTTATCTTTGTTTTAATTTATTTTTAGTAGAAACGAGGTTTCCCTATGTTACCCAGGCTGGTCTCAAACTTCTGAGCTCAAGCGATCCTCCCGCTTAAGCCTTTCAAAGTGCTAGGATTACACGCATAAGCCACCGTGCCTCGCCTCACTTTAAATAAAGTTCTTTGAGTTTGATTTTTCACATTTGTAAACAGAGATTCATACCTACTCTTAAGGCTGTTGTGAGGATTGTATCCAATAATGTGTGTATAGTATTGAGTATAATGCTTAGAGTAGGTGCTCAATAAATATTAGTTCCCACAAATTTCTTAGTTGACTTAACCAAAAAAGAAGAACTAGCAAAATATACTTGTCTTGGTGACTTGAAGAGTCTACCAGTTATGGCTATGTGAGGATGTTATTATGACTGATAGAAAGATAAAGCTGTAGTGACCATTGTTTGGAAAACAAGGCATTTAGATATTTACTAGCCCATATCAACTAGTCAATATTTACTCAGTTACGTTATTTACATTTCAACTTGGATAATTCTTCTTTCTTGTAATTGTCAGTGTTTCACCTTCTATTTCATCTTTATTGATTGTCTTTCTAAAGTACTTCTGATAAAATATAGCTAGTGTTTTATTTTCATATCTGATTATCATACTACTTCAGAAACTTTTATTCTGTTTTATTCAGATGAGTCACAATTGATATTAAGGATGGGCTGAAAACCATCTTTTTGGAATGAATAAAGAAACATAATCATTAATTACACAGAGCTGCACTAAATGTCTTTTAATATTTCTTTTAGAACCAATTTTGATATGAAAATGTACCTGCATATTGGCATTTTACTTAGTGAAATAGGCTACAGAATACGTTCAATACAGAAGGCACTGACCTAGACTACTTTCATATATCTAAAACCACTTTTAATCAGACTTCATGACCACAAGCTATATGTGGAATGTCTCAGTACAGTATGGTTTCTGTTGTACTCAGACCTCAGAATTTTGCACGTTACAACACTCATAATCACAGTACATTTCAGTACAGAAATATCATTAATGCCACTATTTGTGTTTACTTTTAGTGCTCCTCAATTTTTGTGTAACCAAATAGGCTGCTGGATAATGCATACTTATTTAACAATACCCGTCAAAGAAGTCAGTGCATATAGCTTCTTCTGCAATTTAAAACTGCAAACTGAAATGATGACTGTATTAAAGCATGTAAGAAAATATCTTCAAAATCTACTCTTAATTGCTCTAAATTTAATTCTGCATTATGTTCATATTCTTCATAGCATACTCAAAATGTATTTTATAATGCTTTTTCTCATTGTTCATAGTTAGATAAAATTATTTTTAAGCATTAGGCTTTCTAAAGAGATCTGGAATATTACTCTTCATTTAAAATATGCCACTCAATGACAAAGATTTCAATTCTGCGCTTTTATACTTAAATAATGCCTTGTGATGATTACATTTTTCTTAACTTGATAATAGTTTGTAATGGGGACAAGTCCGTATTTCTTTTTAAATAACATGTTTGGAACCTTAGATGAGGCAGAAAGAGGTTTTTACAGTAGTTAGGCAAAGAGTCGCTCTTTTCCAGTATTTACATAAGTCAATATGTTATCAAATTAAAGAGACTTAATGTGTGATATAGCATAGAAAGCAGAACTACTCTGTTAAGTTTTTTATTTTACGTTTTTTCTTTCTATTTTTGAATCTTTAAATAGCCCCAAATGTGATGATGGTATGTTAAGTTTTATAGTGGCCCTGACTTTTAAATCCTAGAATAAGGACAGATATCATACATCTTATGTTGATAATGGCTCTAGAACCTATTAGGTACGAAGGAAAAGCAGAAATTAGAATTTGAAATTGAGAAAAGAAACATTCATTAAATACAGCACCATACAAATCAGTTACTAAAAATTTAAGAAAGTCTATTCACAAAAAACATAAAAATAATTTGGCCAAGTTTTATGGAGCATTTTCTGCATGTCAAACATTATGCTAAGCAATATTTATTGAATATTCTCTATGTCAGGCATTTGTGCTAGGTACTGTGGCTTTCATTACATAAAATAATATCTCCCTTGTTCATATCAGTTCCTTGTGGCTGGAGGAAAAAAAGTCATTTAATTCCTTAACGTTTAAAAGGAATTTTCTTTATTTGGAACAAAATGCATGACTTGGCCAACACAGTTATATTTTCAGTCATGTCTAATAATCTGAATTCATATTTTTATCTAGACTTGGCTGAATTCAGTTTTTGTTTTCAGACCAACCTTTTCTCTAGACTGAGCTAGAAAAATAATAGTAGATGCAAATTCAGTCAAGATGAGTATGAAATGAAATCTACCTTACTGGTTATTTCTACTCTTGACTTGGTGAAAGCTGATTGTGGTATTACTCCCATCTCTCCTTTTCCACCTGGCCACTGGATGCGCCCATCATGCTGTAAGGGTTAGTTTAAATGCCAACTTCTTTCTTTGATGCTTTCCTTGTCACATTCAGACAAAACTCATTCCTTTCTCATTGTAGTCCTCCAGCACTTTTTACAAATCTTTATTATGAGACTTACTCCAGTATTACAAAGTTGGTTGTATATGAGTTTTCCCTTCTGCCAGATTTGAATTCCCCAAAGACCCTCCCTCTCAGGCCTCTCACAGACTCTGACCAGTGGCCACTCAATGAACCTTTGCTGAATGAGTGTATTATGGAATGGAAATACTCCATTTTGAAGTCTGAATGTTTCGGTATAATTTTATGTTAGAGTAGATACTTTTTTACTTGCCTTTTAAATAATTTAATCTCTCAAAAATAGAGATTTTGGACACGTATACCTTTATTTTACTACAATGTTTAGCTTATTAGTGACACAAATCTTAAGATAAAGTAATTATACTATCTTGGAATTTATAATAAAGAAGGTAAATGATGTCTGGAGAAAAATATATATGTAAATATGCTGTAGATTTCAAGAAAAATATACTTCAAAAAGTTCAGAGAAAAGTTTTTTTCTTTTTTATCCCTTGCCTGGATGAAAAAGATGAAAGATAAAAAAGTCTGAAGATAAAATTTAATTTTACAATCACAGGATACAGAAAGAATGGGGAGGATCCATGGGTTCAGGATGACTGGGTTTGTTCAGCAGAAATGTACTGAACTTTCTGATGAGTTGGGATTTTCAAAGAATAAGCATTTGGAAAAGTGATGAAATCCTCATGCACAATTTGAGACTGCATGGTAGTAATTTAGCTGATTTAAATATGGCTGATGAACTATAATTAATGAGGCCAACTTAATTGATCAATGTTAAGTTTATCAAAAAGTCTCTAGTAAAGTGCCATGGAGTTCAGTACTTTTCCCATCCCAGGAGACATTTTTGTCATTGGTTTAGATGGGTATACAGGAAGGCAGGCTTATCAGATCTGCATGCAACGTAAATCTGGGTGCTTGAGCAAACCCAGTAGGTGATGGAGTCTATATCCATTGCGCCTTCTACAGCCTTTAGAAAGCTGGGTCACAATCAAGATGAATCAAATGAAGGTAATTTTAAAGTCCACATTCATATTTTTAGAAAACAATTACAAAAGCTCAGGTTGGAGAAAATTAATGGAATTTTGGGAAAGGATCTGAAGTTTTAGTGTTCTATAGTGGTAATTAATTATCCTACTGGTCTTTTTGTTTGTCAGAACCATCTTTGGTAGCGTACTCAGTTCTGAGGGTGACATTTTAAGAAAGCACTGACAAAATTAGAGCATTTACAGGATGGTAAACAGACTAATGTAGGGTCTGAGAACAATTTTGCATGAGGAACCGTTGAAAGAATCTGGAATGTATATCTCAGAAAAAATAGAATTAAAAGTGAAATGCTAAACATTTTCTAAGGTCTGAAGCATATGCCCATGTGAAGAGGCAAAATTAGTAAGCATTGTTGAAAATCATAAAGAGGTTCAAAACAAGGGAAAATCTAGTGATGAGAACTGCCTAAGAGTGGACCTAGTCTCACCAAGCAGGAAGCAGCTCATTTCTGAATATGTTCACATAGAGCTGCATATCAAGGAAGGTGTAGAAGGGGTTCCTGAATTAAGCAGGAAGTTGGACTAGAGACCTTTAAAATATTTATTCTAATTTTTAGATGTTCTTAATCTCTGCCTAAGTATCATAGAGCTTTGAGTTAAGAGCGAATGGCAATATGGTTCACCAAGCATGCACCCTACAGAATCTCCTATGTTTTAGTTACTCAATCCCACCTATACATTATCGCCTCTAATTTCCATATTTCAAGAAATAAAATAACTTTTTTGTAGCTAGAAGAGACACAAAAGACTGTAAAGAATTTGAGTAGACAGCATTAAATGATGTACTGAAAATGCATAGAAAAATAATTATCCAGATTGATAAAATAGAAAATTCACATTATTAAAGAAATTTTAAAGAAACAGGATATATGCATCATGACTAGGGCAGTGCAATGTACAAAGAAAAACATAAAAATTGAAAATCAAGTCCCAGCTCTGCCTTTTATGAGCTGTGTGCCCTTGCGTAAAATTGCTTAACTTACCGGAACCCCAGTTTCCTCACCTGGAAAGTGGAGATAATAATAGGCATCATATAGAGTTTTATGAGAGGTCGAGTAAGGGATATAATACCAGTGTAAATAACTTGTTAACTGTGAAACACTTTACAAGGCAAATGGTATCTTCTCTGATGCACCAGGCTTAGTCACTCCTTGAAACATACTGTAAAAGACTGGTCTCCTAGGACCTGTCAGCTTGTGTTACCAGTATTTACTTAGGTCTAGATCAGAGTGTCTCTCTCAGCTATATCCTAGCTTTTCTTGAGTACTTGGGCCATCTTTTGCTCATTCTTGTAACCTGACAACCAATAATAATACTTGGCTAAATAAATAAATGTTGATAGAATGAATAGATATACGGACAGAGGAATTATAGTGTTTTTCGTAATCCAAAATGAATAGCTGAAAATAAATTTCTATGGATGCTCACACTATGTTAACAAGAAGTTTCCTACCAAGAGAGGGCAATTTCACATACTTGTTTTATTTTTTTTTTGTCATTTTAACTTACAGTAAAAACCTACACTTGGTAAAATTAATCAGGAGAAAAAACTGGACTCGGTCAAATTTTGTGTGTGGGTTGGTTGGTGCAAGTGAAGCATATCAGATTTCTTATATTATTTTTTAGATAACAGTGTTGCTTATTTGATAATTTTTTCTAAGAAGTTCAACGATTTTATAATAATCTCCCTACATTCGACAGTATCTCTTTGAACTTATTCTTTAGCACAGTTTATCATCCCTATTTTTCAGATGAATACTGTAAACAAAGACATGAATTGCCTTATCCAAAGCCCCCAAACTTGTTCCTGGATGGACTAGAAAACCAACCCTCTTCACACAAAGTGCATCTTTCTTTCTGTTAGTCAGTGTTCCTTCCCTCTTTTAGATAACTATGGATTTTAGGGGCTGAAGTTCAGCTCAATATGGACCCAGTCAACTGTTTATTGAGCAGTGTGCAGGCACTGTCATTTGTAATGTTACGTTAAGAATCATCAGAAATTCTGATAAGTGCAAGCACAGTAATGCATAACATTTTAATTAATGTAAGGACTACTTTCTAGGTTAAAGTCAAGAAATAATACTAAGAACACTAAATTGTGAGTAAGTTGGTTTCTAGGTTCTGACAGTAAATCAAAGCTACTTTTGTATAGACTCTGTAGCCAACTCTGCCCTCAGACGCTCCGGCCATTCCCACTACAGCCGCTGAGAACCACATGCATGCACTAGTGGGCACAAACTAGTTCTATATTTATGGATGTTTATTTTAATTTCAGAAAATGGGAAGAATTTTGGTTGGTAGTAAATACAGGTCTGCTTACAGCTAGAATAAAAAAAAGGTGGGCCTCTGATTTACACAGGCAATGTAAATAACAAGTTCTAAAAACAGAGAAGGAGTTCTGTATCATTTCCTACAGGGTAGGGAAATTAGTTTGACTACTGTGCAATGGAAAGGGCATTTCACAATCTTTCTCCACTCCACACGCCTGCCCCCTCCCTCACCCTCCCAGGCCCGGCCCCATTCATAAAGTCACCTCAGAAGAACTTTCCTGCCATATTAACTGTGGTTGTTCTTGCACCTTACAGGAAAGAGTTCTGAAAGAAAAGGACCTTTAGAAACAGCAGCTACTCACATCTATAATAATAATTGAGGCCCAACTCCAAATTGCCTCAGACATATCACTAAGGGAAGCAGCAAAAATCTCATCTATGGGTCCCAAATACTTCTTTCCACCAAACACAATATTTTTAGCCTAATCTTAATTGAACCTTACGGTGCTCAATGAATGGATAATTTTTTATTTTTTATTTTTATTTTCACCATTCTTTAACTCATAAATAGTAGTTTCTTTGTTTTAGGATGTGTTTGGGATTCGTATACCCAGCCAATTCTATTTTCAAAGGTTTGAGGTTTGATCTTTTTTTTTTTCCCTCCAAGTAAGAGTCATGATAAATATAACCCTCATTCTGCGAAAATATTTCAGGTTGTCTACTCCGCCTCATCCCCCCACCTAGATAATCTCTCAGTTTCCTCCCAGTTGAGGAAACAGAATGACTAATGAGTGACAGATGGACAGTTCACAGATACAATACACTCTGTAATCCAGGAGCCACAGGTCTTCCTATGTGTTTAAAGGGTTAGGGCTGGAGTCAAGAGTCTGCAACGACAATCTTTAATTGGGAAAAAGGGAAATGCCCTCGTAAATGCTCTTTCTCCACCTCCCTTGTTCCTGACAGTAAGTAATGACACAAATGTTCTAAAGTATTCCTCTTCAGTTTTATTTTGTTTAATTCAGTCTGTCATTAGAAAGGCTTGCAAGTTTTAGGCCCGATGATTACTCTCGGTGGGAGGAAGCAGTGCCTCTGCAGACTTGTGTTCTAGACAAGCGTTCTTTTATACAATGATGGGGCCTGCCATCGTAAATGAAAGGCTCTTTAAAGAGCAGCGAGGGACTCTTTTAAGCAGACTGCTACCACGTGCTTGTAACCCTCCAGCATAACTTGCGAGGATGAGACAGCAGTGTGTTCTGCTGCAAAGGGGACTATTGTCCTCGTTAGCCTCAAGCAAGTTGAGCCTCTGTTTCGCTGAAATATAGTAGTATTTCCAAAGAATTTTCAAGCAGTAGTTCCTAAAATTCTGAACACGATAAAAGGATTAAAATAAGGGGCTTAGAGTGTGGAATTTAGAACTCTACCAACCCCTCACCCTAAGTCAACATCCTAAATCCCAAAATAAAACTCTAAATCTTATGCATTGGAGGGAAAATAATAAATCACAATTAGATCTAAATTAAATAATCGAATGCACATTAATGAAACGAGTGTTTATTAACAAACTCATAAGAGTTTGAGTTTTAAAATTTGTGACAGCTGAATTCTGATGCATTTGTCTGCATGAGGAAAAGGAAGAAGGATGACCAAAAATTATTAACTTGATTAGAATTTAAGAGATTTTACTGTGGCCCATTTTAAGGCCAAGGAATGTTTTGCCTTTTGAAAAGAGAAGATTAACACAGCAGGCTTCACGTTTTTTATATGGGCTGCTCAGGTCCGCCTGGTTTGTTAAAGGGCTAATTTTCATTCTAAATCCAATCTGTAGATGCAGTCATAAAATAAATACCTTTGTTTCTCTGTATCTCATCTACATAAGAGATATAATTTGAATCTGAGAAGAATCAAATAAACCAGATTAATATTTTGGGGGCAAAAACATGTTTACTAGTTCAACAAAGCCAAATGTACCTAAGGGAAAGGTCAAAGGATACTTCATTCCCTGCTGAGCGAATGCTCAGGAAGCACATTTGTCTACATTTTCCTGTCATAACAGGAAGAGTGTAACTTCTTCCTTTCCACAATAGCTTAGGTTTTACCTCCTAACTCCAATATTTTCTCCCCCAGGGCCTTCCAAATCAATCCTTGCAAGACAGAAGGCTGTCTCCGTTATAGTTTCCAAACAGTTACATTTGTTGAAATCTTATTTAAATGTTAGTGATTTCTTTAGTTAAACTGTTCCAATTTAAAATTAAAAGTCAAATTTCCAAACATTTAGATTGGTTCTCTAATTCTTATTAATGGTCCAACATATTTCAAAAGAAACACAAATACACATTACATATTATTAATTTTTAATTTATTTCCTTAATGATGTCATTTACTTTATTTTTTTAAATTTTTGCCAAAGCCATTATCCTCAGAAAAAATAAAAGTTTCCAAACTACCTTCAACAAGAATACATTGGGATGTAAACTTTAAAAATACCCTAATAATTTTTGAAGTAGTTTCATTTTGAACTAAATGTTAAAGAAGTGCAGACTGCAGAGGACATGGCTTTTGAAACAATTAGCATCATGTCTTTTAATCTACAATTTGGAAGAAACTTCTCGGTTTATGTGGTCTATTTATAATGTTAATATTTTTAGTGTTGGTTTCTCAGTAATACAATGTCACACAGTTTGTGCATTTGCAAAGCTAAAGGTGACTTGTAGCAGACAGAGTGGTGTGTGCATGCATTCCCAGAGGTGAAAGGGGCCATTCAGTATCAACTTTCTACACAAAATGAGATATAATAAATAAAAGCATTAGATTCTTTTTAAATTACAGTTTTAAGTAGAAATTATATGAGATACACAAATTAGAACTGGAAACAATAAAAACCCTTGAGGCCCTCAAGTTCAAAGTGACAGAATTCTAGAAGTGACAATTATTCTTTTCCTTGTGAAAATGTTGGCCTCTCTCAGATTTCCTACCAAAGGAAAGTGAATGAATGAGATTGACGGGAGTTGGAGCAATATCTTTCTGGCGGTAAAGGAGTAGATCTAGCTGACATAAATATAAAATATCATGCACCGAACGGGATAAATAGTAAATGTGTGGCACACTATTGCTGTGATCCTACTACATGGTGGGGAGACTATTTGTGAATTGTTTTCAAATTGCTAAGGGATAAAATGGAAATAAATGGCCTGAGGTCACAGCTGTTAAACATGCATCTGAGCATTCTGCCTACTGCTTTTTTTTTTTTTTTTAATTTGGAAACTCTTAGAAGTATTATTTAGGTCATTTTCCCTTCTGGTTTTCTTTTTCAACTCTTCAATCACCAGCAATTCCAAATCTTTGAATAAAAACTTTTCCCTTGGTAATTTTAAGATGAATAAAAGAATGATTTAACTTATATGCATGAGGAGCTTTTAAGAAGGCATCCCCAATATGTGGCAATATGTGGCAATGACCCTATAATTCAATTCTGAAGGGTATGATGTCCTAAAATATTACTATGACACACCGTAATTTTATTTATAGGAAATAAATTTAGTATAATTTTTAATACAAGTGTTGGGGAGGCAGGCAGCTGTTAAGAAATGATACTAAGAAAAAATGATCATCATCATCATTATTATGGGGTATTCGCAGGCTTATTTTGGATTAAAAGATAGGAAAATCAATAATTTTTCACTGAGCTTTTTTTCACTAGGTCTGAAAAAGATTCCAGATACTTCTTGATTAACAAATATAATTCTTCTACAGTATTTAAAGAAAAACTCACAAGTCTGGAAATTCTGTTTGTGGAGGTGGCCAAAAAAAGTGCATTTGGCAGTGGTGACTGCATCTTCCATCTATTCTCCAACTTATGGTTTGGAATTCACCAAAAAATTATTTTTTTGAAGCAATTAATTTGTATTTTTCAATTATCCAGTTACTCACATTTAAAGAGTGAATGTATCTCTCTTTCAACAAATTTTCTATTAGGTTATTAAGATGTAACTCCCAAATTTAGAACTGTAATTAACTTGGTGAAAATGAGGAAAAAGTAAGGAGTAAAATTTTTTCTTTTTAAAGAGTCACTGGAGGGAATCTATACATCTCTTTTTATTTTTCAGTTTAGTGTCGAATAGACCAGATTTAATTTGAAAACACATCAGTATGTAGAAACTGTCAGAAGCTGCATCTACACTGAACACATTTTTCCAGCTTTTTTCCTAGTTCATCTTATATAATTTATAATTCATATGAAGAGACTGAGATGGGGACATAAGAAGAGGGAAAGTTAGAAAATGTAACAGCTATGAACTCTGAATTCTTTTAGTCATAAGGGGATTCTCCTGTTCTATTAACAGGAGAATGTTGCTAATTGTCTTTAATTTGTGCTCCAGTTATTGCATTGATAATTACATGAATTTTTGTTTGCTGGCAAAAACTATTAGTGTGCCAGATCTGATGAAAGAAAAGAAAACTTAAGGCATTTAAATATATTTCTTCCTTAACTTACTATTTTAAGCCCTAACTGTGTTATCTGACAAATATTTAAATGTCTTTTTATAACAAGTTGCACAAATAAATTTGGGCTTACCTCTCCTATCCTTTCAAAGTAGGAAAGCTGAAATTTTCAAATACAAACATACAAGTAAATAGGTTTAGGCTAAGCATGCCTAATTTTTATATATCTTTCTTCCTAATATAACAGATTTCTAAATATATTGTTTGTAGAAAGAGTCATATAAGGACAATATTCATTTAAAAACTGTTAAAAGACCCAAAATTACAGCTAAATAAGACAAATGCATTCAAGTGTTCTATACCACCAAAGGATGACTACAGTTAATATATCTTACAGTTTGAAATAGCTAGAAGGAGGATATTGGATATTTCCAAGACAAAGAAATGATAAATGTTTGAGATGATGGATATGCTAACTACCCTGATTTGATCACTATACATTATACATATTAAAACATCACTGTGCACCCTATGAATATGTACCATTATTTGTTAATTAAAAAAATTTTAAAGACAAAAGAAATGAAACAAGCCCCCCCAAAACCATCTGTTCATAAAAACCAGTTTGTTGTTGAATTTTTTAAACCTTTGCATATATATGTTATTGTAAAATACAATAAAAGTGTCACAAAAAAAAGTCTAACTGTTTCAGGAGCGTGATTAAAAATTGGTACCATGTGAAAGAGGGTAAAATTGCCTAACTGATGGAGGTATTTCAAGGGTAAAAACAAATGCCGACGGAGAGACTGAAACTGTAGTGTTAGCATAAGCTGGAAGCTGGTAGTGATAAAAATGGCGAGGAGTAGTTAAAAATAATTTGGTCAGTAACATATATTTGAAAATAGGTCCCACAAGCATAAAATTTAGGAAACGACTTCTCCCCATCCTTGTCATAAATCCTCTGCAAACATCCTGTGTGATCTTTCCTTCCTGTCCACAAACTATCCTCTCTGCATCAGCTCGCTCCTGCTCTGGTATCATTCTCTGACCCCTTGTTGGCTTCTGAAGTCTCCTTTGTGCTCCTGCTCTACCTGTTCCACTTTTCCATCCATCTTCTCAATACCCTTTTAAAATAAAACCCTCATGAAATGAAGGTTTAGGTAACATTCTTTATTGTGCTACACAGTACAAGAGTTGTTTTGATAGAAATCACATTAACTATAATAGCTAATGGTTCAAAGAGCCTGAGTCTTAATAGGAATAGCTAATAGGTAAATTTATTGAGCACTTATTATGTGGTGGGTGCTTTACATTTATTGCTTCATTTAATTATCTTAAAGACCTAATGAGAAAGGTACTAACTTTTTTTCATCCTCACTCTAGTGATGAGGGTACTGCTGAAGCTCAGAGAGGCTAAGTAACTTGCTAGAGGGTCATATAGCTAGTAAGTGGCAGAACTGGGACAAGAACCAAGTTTGTGTGTCTCTAAAAACTATGCCTCTTAGCCATTTGATTATACTGGACGCAGTATAATGTAATTGGGAAAAGTAATGACACAAAACCATGCTCTTAGTTATTATATTACACTAGATGCATCATGACATAATTTTAAAGAGCATAATTTGTTTCGTGTTGAATATGAGAGATCTGGGCTTAGATCTTGGTCACTTCCCAGTTTTAACTGTACGATCTTGAGCCAGTTATTTAGAACTTAACAGGACCTTCGAAGCTTTGCAATATCTGTGTCCTGTCTAACATCCAATCTTTTCTCTCATTTCTCTACAGTCGTACACCAGGCTTAAGTCCCACTGGTCTTCCTTCAGCTCCTCAGTCAAGCTCTTTCCTCTCTTAAGGAACTTTGCAAATACTGCTTCTGGAATGCTGTCACCTGCCTAACTCTGAATCATCTTTTAGCTCATCTTTTAGCACTTCCTCAGGCCTTTCTCCAACCCTGATGTAAATAAAGTACCTCCTATTATTCTTTCATAGCACATATAAGTGAAATTTTTGTTATATATTTTTATATTTCATGTCTGTTTAATTCAATCAGGGGTCCATAAACTGCAGCCTACAAGTGAAATCCAAACGCCCTGTTTTTGTCAGTAAAGCTTTATTGGAGCACACCCACACAGGTTCATTTACATATTGCATACGGCTTTCAGACTACTAGGGCAGAGCTGAGTAGTTCAGACAAAAACTATACGGCTCACCAGGCTAAAAATATTTGCTATGTGGTCCTTTACAGGAAAGGTCGCTGACCCCCTAAAGCAGAAGATAAGCTGGATGAGATTCTTGTTCACCATTGAATACTTAGTGTTAGGTACACTGCAGTCTAGTAATATTTGTTGATTTCACAGATAAATGAATTATTCAGCCATAAAATGGGACTGATTAATAAAAATTAATTGTAATTATATATATATATAGTTCTTGGTACATAATTGGTAACTACTTTTATTAGGTTGTCTGAAAACTTCTGTAAGATAAATTAACAATTCATAATGTTATTTTTACATAGTTGCTTAAGAAATCCGTGTTGTCTAGGCCTGAAACTAAGAAAGAATTTTTGTAAACTTGGAAATGCCAAAAAATTTTTTTAAACAAAAAAGGCTGTCAATTTTTATTCTCACCTAAACTATTTTATGTATTGATGTTTCTGAATTTGAGCTGTCGGTTTTTATTCTCACCTAAACTATTCTATGTATTGATGTTTCTGAATTTGAGCTGTTCCCTACTTCCATTATGAAAGACAGCTAAAGTAAAAGTAAAATTCAATTTAAACAGCCATTCTATTTCACAACAGTTTTATTTCTTAATGATATACAACTTATCACATCAGTGCTGTAATATTTCATTTCACACTTGAAGTCGGTATTTCTTTTTCTGGAAAAAACATACCTTGTTCTGTGTATAGCTAAATAAACAAGTGCAATGGCAGAGCAGTCTTTGACAACTTTTAAGAAAAGATGACAGTGAACCATTGCGTGAGGTTCTACTGGACAGTCTACAGTGGGACAGCTTCAAAGAGGGCAAAGCAGCTAACATTTTTCTTTGCAACATGTGAATACACAGTTGAAAGAAAGCCCAGGTTATGGGTGCCTCTACACAGTATGATATGCTGTTTCGGATTTGCTGGTTTTGTTTATTAGAAGTGACCTACATAATTTAGGCTCTTTCCCAAATGACTCTTACAACTGCTCTCACAGTAGGTGAGAGGTGCACGAGACAAGCATTTATATGTAAGATGTTTGAAATTGTCAATAGCCTCTAAAATAATCACTGAAATATATATTAAAACATGGTGGATTTCAATTTTACTAATTCTGTTTAAAAGTATTGAACTTACAGGCCTACCGTATCTAAAGACTGGAGAAAAGAATAAATATACCCTAAATTCTAAAGAATAAAATCAAGAAATCTGTCTTCAGAATTTAAAAAAATGATAAGTCAAACTAAGCTGAATTTAAATAAGTTTTCTTCTTCTAAAGTTATTATGACTTCTAACATGGATGAGGGTAACAGCCGCTGTAGCTGCAACTATATATAAATAAAGAAAAGATATTCAATTATTAGCTCAAAAGTACGATATTAAAATTCTTTTTTTTTTTTTTTGAGACAGGGTCTCACTCTGTTGCCCAGGTTGAAGTGTAGTAGTAACATGATCGTGGCTCACTGCAGTTTTGACATCTCGGGTCCTAGTGATCCCCAAGTGGTTGGGAACACAGGTGCATGCCACTACCACACCCAGTTAATTTTTTTTTTAACTTTTTAAAATAAGAGATTGCATCTCCCTATGTTGCCCAGGCTGGTCTTGAACTCCTGGGCTCCAGTGATCTGCCTCTCAAAGTGTTGGGATTACAGGCATGAAATATCACTCCCGGCTTTAAAATTCTTGTATCCCTAGAAATCCTGTCATTTGTTACAACATGAGTGAAACTAACTGGAGGACATTATGTTAAGTGAAATAAGCCAGGCACAGAAGGACACATTTTGCATGTTCTCACTCGTGTAGGAGCTAAACTTTTTTTTTTTAATTGAACTCACTGAGATAGAGAGTAGACTGATGGTTACTATAGGCTGGGAAGGGTAGCTGGGCATGGAGTGGGGAGGGGATAAAGTGAGGATGTTTAATGGGTACAAAAATAGGTAAAATGAGTAAGATCTAGAATTTGGTAGTACATAGGGTGACTACAGTTAACAAGAATTTATCATATATTTGAAAGTAATTAAAAGAGTAGAATTGGAATGTTCCTAATACAAAGAAATGATAAATGCTTGAGGTAGGTATACCTCAATTACCCTGATTTTGATCACTACACATTGTATACCTGTATCAAAACATCACATGTATCCCATATTATATATAACTATTATGTACCCATAATAATTAAAAATAGAAATTAAAAAATCTTGTATCCCTGTTTTTTCTAATAAAGCATAATAAAAGCTCATGAATTCAACCTGCAAAAATTTTCTTCTAACTTTGCAAGCAAAAGAAGATATAATGAATATCATAAACCTAAAAATTATCTGGTATTGGTAATAAAGTGCAAATGCTAACTCATATGTTTTTGACTATACTCAAAATAGGTTCTGGTCCAAATAACAAGGTCCAAACAGTGTTACATGACATTCAATATTTCAGTCTTAATTTCAATTTCAAGCTATAGGCCAATTAAAAAATAGCGGTTTTCTATTGACACAATTATTGCTTTTTGGCTTGATCCACAGCAAGAAACGATGTGCATGAAAACACTAAAGGAATCACCATAAATCTTAGTATTAGTCACCCTCTAGCTAAACATGCAGCCAAAAATAGTTCAAGTTGTGTGTACCCGAAAATATATAATAATTTAGAGGAATATAAACTTGAAAACCTAAGCTTCTCTACTTTTTAATGGCATACTGACTTTGATGCAAGAAATAATTAATTCCTATTTATTATAATTTACACATGAAACAACATTACATTTAAAAAAATGAATCAATCAGTTCTAGTCCTATTTGCATGTCCAAGAAGACAAAACAGGACAATAGAGGACATGAGTGTATCTACATTTGTGGGGAAATTACAGTCTGGTGGTTGTCCCCAGGGCTACTGTGTAGCCTTCTTTGGTGTAACTGAAAAATAGGCAAAACACTCTTCTCTTCCACAGTCCAGAAACGTCTTCTCTGCAGGTTCCATGATCCATATGAGATGGTTGGGACCCAGCAGTACTATAATTTCTCCCAGGACCATTATTTGATATTTAACATTATACAAACTACCCAGCTGTCCTTACATAGCCTAACTAAATCCACTCTCCCCAAGTGTGAAGAAAAATAGAGTCAAATTGCAGGCATTCATGATATACAAGTCTTTAATGCTGAATTGAATATTTGAATGTGTAAAGTCTTCACAATAGATTAATTGTATCACACAGACACTATCATTGGCATTCTAGAAAAAAATTATAACACCATCTGCCTCTCTGTTTATCAAATTCAGATTTAACATGGTATGAATTAACTGATAGTGCTTGCCTATATGTTTTAAGTTATTAATATCTTGTGTGGGTGTTTTCTTTGTTGTTGTTGTCAGCACAATGTTAAAATGTTTGGATGTGTTTCAAAATCTCATTTATTATGAATAAAATGAAAGCCATTCTTATACAGGATATTTATCCTATATTATAAACCTTTAAGTGAATGACCACAAAAGGTCTAGTTCCCATGAATATAAGAATATCTTTGTTTGATGATGCGTGCAATGTAGCAATATTATGCTGATTAACTCTTAATTATCAAGCTATTCATGTCACACAACTACACTTCCCATTTCAAATTCGTGTTGAAGTAAAAAGTGAATAATCACAAATGTGTAAACTATGTTTCTGACAGATAAAGTGATTTTTTTCTCCTTTACATATAAGAGACTATCAGCACTTTAACTGGCCACATTTAATTAACCCAAACTTCTCTTAATAGATGTTTACAGATTCAAGATATTTTCTGTACCCTTAACATATGTGGAGAAAATGTAATTAATAAATAATGATACAAAATAAGTTTACTCCACTCACCTGTCTGTTACGTTCATCCATAATCCTCGTAATCTGAATCTTTTTTCTCCCCATAGTCCCCGTTTTTCTTCTCTCTCTCGTCCCTGAAATTATGTATTTTTTCCTTCCTTTTCTTTCTCTTTCCTGTTTCCTCCAAACAAATCTCCTTCTTCAGCACTTGCACAGCTCAGTTCCCAAATTCCTGCATTCGTTCCTGCTGAACAAAAAAGAAAAATTAAATACCACTCTAACAGCAAGTCAGTTTCATAAGAACTATCATATTCTAATTTTATCAAGGAAATAAACTATATGGAGCTAAAGCAATAAAATGAATAAAAATAACTTTTTTGTTAAAAGTATATGGTATATCACAGACAGGAGCAGATCAAGTAGGAATGTTTTATTTTTTAACAATTAAAATGATCTCATAAGTAATTTAACAAGTCATTTAAATGATGCAAACTATGCTTTTTTAAAGACTAACACTTGAAATGCATTTTTTTTGTAAAAAGTTTCCTAATCTTTTTAATGAAATTAGGTGACAATTTCACCCTTCTGTTATGAAAAATTACCCAAATCAGAGAGTTAATGAACCTTTATATACCTGTGTATGCTAAGTAGGGCAGCTAATTCATTTCTGAAGGGAAAACAATCTCCTGTTTTGACAGCAGAGGTGATAACGTCCCTCGTTATGCAAATAGGATGGACAATTATGAAAGCGCTATATGATATATGTAAATGTCAACTAATTTAAATCTAAATCCTTTAATCTTACTTTAAAAAAATTATTGCTGTGAGAACACCGTAAAAATAATATGGAATATTTAATCTTAGATTACAAGCATCTATCAGCAGTGAGATCTTTTCTTTTTGAAAGCCCTTAAACTACATCTTAGATAAAAAGAATCAAAAAAGATAAGCATTGATAGAAAATAAATGGTGCAAAATTAAGATTATTCTTCAATTTATAACCATATTTTTTATAACAAGCCATCCTTCCTTTAAATTTAAATATTTAGAAACAGACATATCATGTCTTTGTGGAGTAAGATACAAAATTGCAGAAGCTTCATATTACATACTGGAGATCTCTGGGTCATGAATTAAAATTAGAGAAATGATCATCAATAACATGAGATAAGCCCAAGAAACCCAGAATATTAAAAGTATATACTTTACTTGGTTTTAAATTACATCTGAAAATATTTGAACACAACAGAAGTTAATTGCTCTGAAATGTGAAAGTTAACAAGAAAGCATTCCACAATGGTTTCTTCAGGCAACAGCTCCAATTATTCTACTTCGTTTTAGGTCAATGAATGCAACAACTTTACACACTGCTCAGAATTTCCCTGTTTATTTTAGCTGGTGTCTGACAACGGACCTGATAAATTCCCACATGTATTATGTAATGCTAAGCCAATGTCCTGGCTATTTAATAGATTGTTTGGCTCCAATTCAAAGTTCTTGGAACAGGAAGGCTGTTACACATTCGGTCTGACCATGAGCTGTCTTCTGATTTCTTTAATTTAATTTCTAAATTCTTTATCACCTTGGGTATTTTTTTTTTTAGTTTTTGGTGATTATTTAATTGCAGAAGCTATTATGATATAATTAGTTCTGGTGGATTAAGTGCTGCTTAAATACTAAGACTATCCATTCTCTTTTGCCCCACGCCTCTCTACTAAACTGCAGCTCAGTTCTGCCTCTCAGAATATGTATGTTGAATAACATTGTGACCACACAGTGCTCATCAAAAACTATTGCTCCAGCTGTAATTTTAAATGTTGGAGGTGGTTCAAAATTTTAAAGAGTTATATAAATAACACGCGTTTGACAAATACACATAAAAATAGTTATAACATATTGAAATCACATGAAAATATGAAAAACCCACAAAACATAATTGCATCATATATTTGATGTTGCTAGACACTGTCCATCTAACTATTTCTAGAAAAAGTCTTAAATGTCACTCAATGGGGCAACTTTCCTGTGTTTCCTATAGTCTTACCTTAGAAGCAAGCAGCATGTTAGAATGGTATTTCCCATGCATGTTTAAGACCCCAAAGATACAAACAAGCTCTCTCTATCACAGAAAGCCAATCCATGAATCCACAGCAAATGTATATAGGACAATTTCCTTTCCTTTCATTTAGCTGAGGCCGGTGGCACTATCGGCTTACAGGACTATGCCTGCCTAAGCGCTTATTCACTTCAAGGTGGAAGGTCAGGGTGAGCAGATTAGAGTGTGGTGATAAGGCAGAAGAGACAAGAACATCTACAGATCCTGATTTCAAAATACAAATAACTAAACAAGCAGCAAAACATCCTTGGAGAAAAGTCTCAGAAAGACAGAGCTCCTGACAAACCAAACTTAGGAGAGTTCCTCCATATCATCACTCCATATTTCACAACTTTGAATGAGACCATTTTTAAAAAGAGCAGAGCAAGGACTTAAAAAAAATTTTCTTAAAACATGCTGGAAAAAAATTTTGCCAAAGAGAATGTGTGTATGTATCTATGTATATATAAATGGTTGATAAAAATGCCATTGAATATATTTTCTTTTTTGAAATATGCAAAGCAATGTAGAGAGGAGCAAGTTTAAATTTCAATAGAACTAAACTTTTGTTTTCTGTATAAATAAATATTTCTTGAGGTATTGCCTTCAGAACATTTCTAAAATGCAAAATTTAGTATGAAGTACACGTGCAGAGTCATATGTGGTGATGATGACACTAAGTAACTGGTCATGAAGTAAAGTCTGTCATGAAACGTGGTTTAGAACATTTGATTATGGGTCACCACATTTCAAGGCTGTCAGTAAAAATTTAAAGAATTAGGAAGGTCAACAATAGCTCACGCATTGTTTTCTTAGCACAACATTTTCTCTAACCTAATTTTTATGCAAAAACTATATTATAAGGTCAGTTTCAAGTATCAATTTGTAGGAAGCCTAGAGAGGTGAAGAAAGAGATTATTTAACTTTAGTAATCTGTAAAACTGTTTTGTGTGTATATGAAAAAGGAATATAATAGCTAGCCTACATGTAGTAAAATTTCAAGTTATGCTGAGAACTTTCATGATGTACAATCAACCATAAGCTTAAAATAATTCCAACAGCCTTGTCGCTACTTTTTTTCCACAGGAAAGAAGCATTCTTAGAAAATGACAGTGCTACATATAAATAATCACTAATTTAAAAAAAAAAAAAAGAAGAAGAAATGCTCTACTATAGTTACACTCTATAGAGTTACAGTCTTCTGCATTTTTTTTTCTAAAGAAAAAATGCCAACCCAGATAAAAGAAAACTAAAATGAGGCTGCTTACTAAAAAGGGGAACTTCATTTATGGCAGGCTTCTGTTCATTTTGAGTTTGGCATAAGCAGGCAGATGAAGCACTTTGCCTTCGCAAAGTGGTTTGAGACCCAAGTCGAGAAGAATTTCTTCTGGACAGATGCTAAAGATCATTCTCCCACTGGGCTATCTCATTTACAAACAAGTTCCCTTGAGTGACACATACCTCCCCTCCTCTATTTCCCTCCTCCCTCCCTCACTCTTTCTTGCCCTCTTCCTCCCTCCTTCCCTCCTACAAATCTCTCCCAGTAGCACAGAAGAATTTTGACAGAATGGCAGGAAACACGCACACAGACTGGTCAGGGAAGGATATGATGTCAGCAACCACGAACAATAAAAGGTGTAAAGGTGCTTCCTTCCCTAAACTGTTCCAGAAGTGTAAAATGGGAACCAAAACTCTCCACTTCCTTCTCTGAGCAGAACCGTCTGAGTGTGCTGTGCTGCACACCCCACACACAGAGGCCTTGGAGAGGTTCAGATAAGGGACAATGAGGACAATTCAGACCTGGGGCGTGATTTTTAATTTCCATCTTTAAAACACCTGAGAAAAATTCATGTCAGCTCTAGGTTAGTGTTTTATTATGATTGCTTTAAGAAATGAAAATAAGAAAACAAACACATTGACTTCATTGAAATAGCACATATATCTCAATTATTGTTTACCAGGCCTTACAAAAGTCATCGTACACAGTTAATGCAGTCATATAATTGGAATTTACCCTTTGAGGCAAATGAAAAATTATATGCAAGCAAAGAACCAAAATAGATACATTAAAATTTTTGGTTAAAAAAAGAATTATGAAAACCGGCAAAAAAAAAATCAATGCATGCTGGTAAAATATGCTAATCATTTGTTTGCTCCCACACTAAAAAAAAAAAAGATATACTGAGGGGGAAAAGATTCTTATGGTTATTGAGGCTCTCAAGGTTCTTTGAAAAAATTCGAACTAGGAACCAAAGTAAATAACACAAACTCTGCATCTATAGTGAAACTATTTATCTCCTCACTATTAGGTTCTTTCTAACATGGAAATGGCATTCTACATAAGGTTTCTGTAGGAAGAAAACCACATATCAAGTGTATCTGAGTCATCATCAGATTTCAATCATCTTCCCACAACACTTTGATTTAGAAGTTAAACATAACCTTCAGTTACGTGTTTTGATCTTAGAGTGAAACTGCCATGCCACATTAAAAGATGTGGGAAGAAATTAATTCTCTTCTGCTAAACTTATCTTTGCAAAGCATGAATTTTGCTGCAATAAGTACAATGCAGTCACTTAAATAAAAACAGCCTATGAATAATGGTAAAACATTGAAATATGTGATGTCAATTTTCAAAAAAAAATTCTGGTTTTCTTTGATTCATATTAGCAGATCTTTTTGATTGACTTACATTTTCACTAACACTAGCATCCTCAAATAATGTTTTGTAAAAACTCAAAGCTGAAAACTGAGCACACTCTATCACACAACACTAAATAATACTGTTAAATAAATACAAGCTGGATACATCGTAAGGGGCAAAAATGAACATAAGCCCAGTTGCTGCAAGGCTGGTATTGCTAAATCAAATAATTAAATGATTCATTATCTTTTAAGTGGAAAACTTTGCTCAATATGTTACATCTAGTTACATTTAGGTTTCTATTTCGTGATTTGTTTGAAAAAATGTATGAAGCATGCAATTATATTTTGGTTAAAAGGAACAGGCAGAACTTTTACTTTTTTTCCATTAAGAGCTATTCTGAACTTCAAAAGGTATAATCAAATTACTACTCCTATTGATGCTCGACTGCATGATGTCTTGAGTTGAGGAGTATTTCTTTGGCCTTGAAAGTTGCTCCGTTTCTCTCTAAGCTTACCATGTATTTTATAAATGTACCATTACCTTAGCTATGAGTGCAATCTGAGTTTATTTCCAAATCACATACCCAAGACTCATTCTTCTAAGGGTAATAAAAGAACAGCTATTCTTTTCCACTCGATAAATACCATCATGCCATTTGCCAATTTATTTTCCTAATTTATTCCAATTTAGTATCAGTATGAATTTCGAACCATCTTCAAGTCTCAGTAACATAGTACCACATACACAAATAATGTTGACCATCTTTTCTAGTGCCTCACATCTGCCATGCTCCTTCCTGCCACTAGGCCTTTGTGTACTATGCAATTCTTTCTGCCTGGATGTTCCTCCTTTCCTTTTGTACCTCCTTAACTTCTCCTCCCTTCTGTCTCAGCTTCAGTTTCACCTCCTCAGGAAGTACTCCACGCCCTCCTGATGACATCGAATTTCCCTCTCATAAGATCTAAGCACTGAGTCCTTCTCCTTTGTGGCACTTGCAACAATTGAAACTGTATGTTTGCTTGTCTTCCTCAACATCTGTTATATTTGTTTGTTTCATCGTTTTATCCACAATATATACCCTAGTGTCAAACATATAGAAAGAGCTAATGACTATTAGTTGACTGACAATCAGTTAAGATGTGTATCTCTCAACTGATGTATTTTCTTTTCTTCAGCTTCTACTTTTAATGACTACTACTAAAAATATTTTACTATTTTTGCTTATATAGAAGCAAATCGATAACCTCACTTAATACTTCCTCACATTTATATAGCATCTCCTATGTGGAATTAGAATAATTTGTACTGAGAATTAGAAGTTAAATGGATTTTGGGGTCAAAAAGAACAGGGTTAGAATTCTAGCTTGGCACTTGGACACTGTGTGACTCCAGACTGATTATTTAATCCCTTGGAACTGTTGTTTCCTTGCCCTACCCATAACTGGGAAAAAAATTTTCATTTGTAGGATGGTTATGATCATAACATGTGGTATTATACGTGAATCCTGGGTACACAGTAGTACTGGGAATACGGCCTACTGCTCGTATGATTGCTTCCATTTGAAGGCATAAAGTAAAAGTCCTATCATATAGTAATGCTATCAAGTGAATAGTGTAGTCCTTACATTTACCATGAAGATCTCACTTTCCGAAGCTAATGATTAGCAATTCTAAACAGATAATGCCTCATTTATCCTGTAACAATAATCACCAAATGAAGAATAAATTTACAGTGTTAAAAAAATTAAGAAGTTTCTCTTACGTATCAGCTACGGAAGAGCTTCAGGCTGCAAAAGTGGAAATAACTAGGGAAATACATCAATTTTCCCAATGACCACGGCTGCTGAAAACTCCACATTAATGCTTCTAGTCCTACTTTAATATCTTTCCCCAAGGACAAAAAGAGATGAAATGTATGTCAGAAATATAATAAGGCTAAAAAGGAACTCGTTTTCAAAACCCCTGCAATTAATTTAATAAGTGGGCCTAACCTGCCATTATCCCTGACATAAATCATTTTATTTACACAGTTCCAGAATTTAGGAGACACATACCTTTATACAGTTGTATTGCATTATAAACAATTTAATAACTGTGAGGGAAGCACAGTCTCCCTGTCATAGTTATCCATGGTCTATTTTGTCTTGGACACTTTTTTCACACTGCAGCTAAAACAGCATTCTCTATTCCCATGCCAAAATAAACTCCAAATGGTCTAAATATGTGAAGAACCTTGTGCTATCCAACCCTACCACAGCTTTTAGTCTTTCCACATCATATTAGGTAATTAATTCAGGGTTCTATCATGTCTTTGCTTTTCTAATTTTTCACAACAGTGCAGCCACCATGTTTTCTTTCAAAGGCCTCTGAGTGATGTGGTAGGGCTCACCACAAAGGTAAAGCCTGCACTGTCTTATGACAAAGCAAGAGCTACAATTTAACATCACAGATTGTGTTCTGTTTCCCAGCTCTAACCTCTCAGTAAGCACATGCAGCTGGATTTTTGTTGCTGTTATTGAACAAAGCAAGTTAAGCACTCTACAACATCAACCTCAGTGAAACAAAATAGTCTGTAAAGCAAGCTAGGCTAGAAGTCGGAGATGTTGCTATTATACATTTTCATGTTATTATGATAAAAACATCTAAATTCCCAGGCATCTCATGATCCTGTTAGAAAAAAAATTATGTTCATTATATTCTTCATCTTTAATATATCATATTTCATGATTAAAATGGAAATACTCTAAAAATATTTTTCTCATATGCCTATAAGTGTTGAACACATATTTCAGTCTTACTGATACATTTGTGCATGTGTGCACATGTGTGCACAGCACATGGAAAAACACATTTTAGTCTGTCGAAATGTGTGAATAAAACAATAAGAGTACAGTTTAAGACACCTGAGTTGTCTTGAGTATTATCACCAGTAAATAATCACAATATAATTATGATTGTGGTGTGAATGCCTAAAAGGACGTTCTCAGTAAAAGCTTTATTTTACTCTGCATTCAAATATTATGTTAAATGATTGAAAATTATGTCCTTGAAAATACTTTGCTTCTTTCATTATTTCTTTTCCAATTTACTTAACATTTAAAGATGACCTTGAAATGGGAAGAAATACCATTGTCCCCCTGCCAATGTTTTTGTTGTACATTAAAGAGAAAATGCTAGATAAATCATCTGTTATTTAAGTGGAATGTCATTTATTTTTATCTCTAAACCTTACACATTTAGAAGGTTTACACAGAAACTTTACATGCTAAAATATGTGATGTTCAAAAAGCTATCTCTCAAAATATATATGATATTGCTATTATATGCTATTTGAGAGATATTACTATCTCTCAAAATATATATGATATTGCTATTATATGTGGCTCAACATGGAACTCAGTGATTCATCAATTTTTCTATTTCTCTTCATCTCTTTTACAGTATCCTAATCAACCTAATTAAGGCTTTGTTCATCTGAAACCTCTGATGACAATTTGTTTAACTCTATCCCACTGTGGTCTTCTTATAAGGAGAATTAAATCTGATCTTCTGACAGCAATCATTAAATGATCCCAACTGGCCCCAATTAAACCACATGGCTCATGGGCTTCCATACAGTCAAGTGCCAAGTTCTCTGTTTCATTCACACATTGTTCTTTACCTTGGTTTATTTTCTTAAAGCCAGTTAAGCATGTGTCTTATCAAGTAGAACTAAATTTCCTTATGTACATTAGCTCCAGACACAGTGTGTCAATTGACTGCACACCGAAGTACCACATAGGACTTCTGAAGCCATTCTATATAGCTGCAGAGGTACTATCGAAAAAGAATCTTTACATTTATTTACTCATCCTGAAATTGACCCACATGTACATTCTCGAAATAATACACGTGTTTAAACAGTTCTAGATAACATAAATCAATAATAACTTTTATTTGGCTTGCTTATAATGATCTTTTAATAGAAATTCTCTGCATTTAGAAGTTGGGCTTAATATTCTATTTTTTTTTAGCATTTGAAATTATCTCTTTACCTCCCTCTAAAAAAGCAGTACCAAAGTAAGACTTCTGAAGTTAACCTTTCTTACCCTTAATTTCTGCTCTAATTTTTTCACATGTGCTCAATTGTAAGTTCTGTAATGATGTTCCCAGGCCTTCCTACAAGCGCAGGTAGCCTCAGGATTTAGAGCTCATTGATTGTGTGCTACTCCAGGGAAATGACTGATTAAAAACAGCCTCATGAGGAGGAGTAGCTCCTATTCACATCTGGCTCATCTGATTCTAAAGTCTAATACCTGTATGAAAATTTGATCCATAGATTTAGATTTTGAACAACTGCAGCAGTTTACCTAGAATATTTTGATGTCAAAGCAGAAACAGTTAAATTAATCCCACTATGACTGGTGTCTGACACAGGTTCTGAAGGCTTTAATCAATTACCCTACTTTCTTGTGAATATAAACAAATACACTGTATTTTTATATCTATTCTAATTATGGCTATCACTGATCATCTGCTGGTATTTGATGCAGGCTATCTGTCACAGTTCTCAGAGCAGATGGATTAGAACATATCTGTACATCCTAATCATACATTAAAAACTGTTAGAGAATTGAAATACATGCTATGCATCTTATGGGACATTAGCCTTGATGGGACATGTAATTGTTCTTATGACTCGACCAACAGATGTAACTGCAAAGAAAAACGAAAATACAATGGAATTTTTAACATAGTGATATATTTGGTAATGCCAGGAAAAACATTATGTGCATTTTCTTTATGATAATTAAATATATACCTGATCATCTATTCACTTAATAACTGTATCCCTCTCAAAAGAGGAAAATTCAAAATATTTGTTACAAAATGCTGATGATGTAGAAAAGACTTACCAGCCTTACAACTGACTGACTTTTAAAAATGTGTAATAAATGTACTAAAATTTTAGCAAAGCAGAACAGACACGGGATGTTGAATTATGAAATATTTCTCATGTATTATAGTAATCTCCAATAAGATTTGATGTTAATTTTAGAGCATGCTTCTGCTAAAAAGGGCAAACCCTGCAACAGATTTAGTACAAAGAAGCTGAAAATATCCTGTGGAAAAAAAAATCTGTAGAGAAATCAGCCAGCCCAAATCCTGCCATTACTCAGCACTGTAGTGACGTGCGGATGTTTGTAGTGGTTTGAGGAGCCAGCAGGGGTGGAAACTCTACGTACTCGACTCCAACATGATTGCAATTGAACCTCATCAAAGTAAGAGCTCGTAATTTGTCACAGAAAACAGCCAATTAACATATGTTAGAAAAAGGCTTCATAAAGATAATATATGATTAAAGACCCAGTGCAGCTGCTGAAAATCAAAACTGTGCATTTAAAAAAGAAATCTCAGCCTGAGCTTCCGTATGGTTAAACTGATAATGGCTACTATGATTTTTTTTAAGTAGAAAAATATAATTATAGTGCTTCTTATAAGTTTGGGGTTATGGCAAGGGAGAGCTGGGTACTGTGGCACTATTTACTATGCCTTACTTAGTTCTATAAATAGTTGAAGCCCTTGCCAAAACTCTGTAGTTACTTTGTTATAGTGCTATTTTAAAACACAGACCTTCATTGTGAGCTAAATGGCCTTCAGGATGCACTTTGTAGTTATAGCATTCCTCTCAAAACTATATCCTCCCTTTATCTGTGCAAAACTCCAGAACAAGAGACCTCTCCATGACTGCCCTGGCTCACTGTAAAACATGCTGGGGCTGTGTAACACACTGTTCAAATACTTCAGAACTTCTCTCAGGGTGGTGGGCAGGAAGGGTGACAGTTAAATGTCAGAAGTGAGATTAAGGCACACACATGGAGTTTAGGTCCTCTAACAGGATGCGGTCCACACTACCTGCCACAGCTTTGGAGCAGACCAATTACATGTAACATACTTGGTGTATTCTGATTGTAGATTTCAGGTTGGACTACATGGGAATCAAACCCTGGCTAAATCACTGTAATGGGGTATACCATGAGTCAAAATCATGATGCTTAGTATCACAGATATCAATGACAAAATTCAATCATTAGTCACAGAGACATGAAGTTGTCAAGCATGATGCTACGTGCCAGGGACACCACTGAAAACAAAACAGAAGGTCTCAGTCTTCATGAAGCTCACGTTCTAAGGGGAAAAAGGGCAACACACAAGTGCACCAATACGATGATTTTAGATACAGAAGTGCTATAGAGAAAATATCGCAGTGGAATGGACCAAGAGGTGATGAAGTGGAGAAGGGCAGAGGTGGCTATCTATTGGGCTGATTTATAGGGAGGGGTTATTTGAGGGGATGACGTTTGAGGAAAGCCCTAATCCACGATGGAGTCAGACGTTATTTGGAGGATGAATACTCCATCACTGTGCCTGTCACTGGTGGTACAAGCCCGGCTAGGTCATAGTTTTCTAAACCCCAGTCTCTTCCTCTATAGAGTGGGAATAGTAACAACATACACATTCTATTATGAGGTTGTGAGGCTCAAATAAAAGACAAAACCACACTCATTTGTAAAAATTCAGATGGATACAACTCAATTTCATACACTAATTGTGCAAACTTGCTTCCTTCACTTTGATATTATATAATTTTATAAAAATTATAAATAGTTCAAAGCTCTAGGAATATAGCGTAATGCAAAATGTTTCTAAATTGACATCAGTTGAGTCCAAAAGCATCCCTCTTCCCTTGAAATGTGAGTATTTTGTGATGGCAGTGGCCACTGGTTGAAACAGCTCTTTTCATTTCACAATGCTAACTATGGATAACACCATGAAGAATCTGATAAATACAATGCAAAATTTCTGCAAGTGTAAAATACAGAATTATATAAAAATCACACTTTTTAAAATTTGAGAAATAAACAGTCTTACAACCTTACTAATGTAACTTGTCAGTGGGCTAGGTTGATTTATTTCATCTCTCAAAGGACCCAACTCCCAAGTAATCAGCAGAGCTTTGATTAAGATGTCAGCAATATTTGAAAATCCCAGTGTCTCACAGTATTGGAAATATTCATGTATCTTTGGACATCCCCACCTATAGAGTAAGCTGTATAGCCTCAAGCCAAACAGATTAATTTCCAACTTGGAATGAATAGACAAATTGAATTATCTAGTATTTTAAATGAAAGCATTTTTAAGAAAAAAATACAGGCCTGGCGCAGTGGCTCGTGCCTGTAATCCCAGCACTTTGACAGGCCGGGGCGTGTGGATCACCTGAGTTCAGGAGTTCGAGACCAGCCTAGCCTACATGGTGAAACCCTGTCTTTACTAAAAATACAAAAAGTTAGCCAGGTGTGGTGGTGGGTGCCTGTAATTCCAGCTGCTCGGGAGGCTGAGACAGGAGAATTGCTTTAACCCGGGAAGCAGGGGTTGCAATGAGCTGAGGTTGCACCATTGCACTCCAGCCTGGGCAACAAGAGAAAAACTCCGTCTTAAAAAAAAAAAAAAAAAAAAAAAAAGGAAGGATTATAAATTCTAATAAATAGAAAATTAAAGGACAACAGGCTCCCACTTAACTTTTAAGGTTATGAAACAGAAATGTCTAATGACAAATGATAGTAGTTTAAGGAAAGAGGTCAAAATTTCCTATGCCTTAAGGAATTAGGGGTATATATTTTCAATTCTCCCTCCTCTTCTTTGGAGGAAGTTGTAAATAAATTTGATTCTCTATTCCAAACCATTTCTTCTAATTTCCTGTTTGGTGAACATAATTTATCAGTTTTAAAATAGGATAAGTTATATAATTTACCATGAAGCCTAAATGAACACTTATTAATTTTCATTTACAATCAATCAAATGTCCTACAAAAGAAACATAAATTTGAAAGTTTTTTAAAAATAAAAACTATATTTTTCTTTTCTAAATGTATCATGGTATAGATATTATAACAAAAAATTGCATTTGATTTTCTTCTCAGTGCTAACCAATATTTCACATTGCATTCTCACCTCCCTCCCTGTCTGTCTAGTAGGATGACCTCTGGGATACATTTGCTTCACCCTCCAAAACCCAGTCATGACTGCATACAAACCAGACATGGAAATATGAGTTTCTCCTCTCTACTTGTAGCATTCCTCACTCCATTTTTTCATTTCATCACCTTTCTTTATCTCTTTTTCCACATGTTTGGAACTGAGGGGATATGGAAAGTGAAACTGTCAAAGAGCTAGGAATAGAGGTGTTCTCAGACGAGCAAAATGTTTCCTCCATACAATCCAGGCAGGGCAAGGACAGGCACGCTGCAGAGGGATGTTGCCCTGGGCCAGAGTGAGCTGAGATAGTTTCTAGGCCGAAGGCCTAGCAGGAGGCTCCTTATCTCAGCATGTCTACACATTCTGTCCCAGGCTGTTTTCAAGGATAGCCCAAGTCATCCTCGGCAGATAACACTAAACGGAAAGTATTACAGCGCTTCCCCTGTAAAAAAGATCATGTACTATAGATCAGAAGTTACTAAAATGGATCCTATTTTAGCCTGATTCTCTCAAACCTAGACTCTAAAAGAAAGCACTCTCGGGTGGAGGCAAGCTCACGACTTTCCTTTCCTTAGAGATCCCAAAGTGCCTAAATTAGCATTCCCCAAAGTGGATTCCAGAGACTACTGGTTCCTAAGATTTTAACAAGCTGTTTCTCAAAAAAAAAAAAAAAAAAAAAAGTCAGGAAATCAAGTCAAATATATTTGGAAAACTGATTTCTTTGTTATAGGACTTTTCATATTCTTCTACATGCTGAATGCCATAATCTGGACTATTTCCCAATATATTTCAGATATCCCTTGGAAATGCTAGCTTTAAAGAAAATAACAAGCTTCTTCCCTCTGACCAATGAATACACTGCAGTGCTGAAATACTTCAGACCAATACTTGGCTCAGTGCTTGGCACAAGGAAAATACAATAGTATTGCTGAAGACATGATAAAACAATGGAAAACTTTTTTTTTTCAGTTTTACAAAAAAAGTGCAAACACAAGATCAGGTGCAGAAAACTGCTGTTCACTCGAAGTAAAAGTATTAATAAATTATTTTGCCATTAAAGAGTGCAATTTGTTTCCAAACCCCAAAGCACTAAGCGCAAAGCAATACTGCACAGTGGAAAGAAAGCTCCATTTGGAGTCAGACTCTCAGTTGGGTTCACCAGCTGCATATCTTTGGGCCAGTCAACTTCTTTAAGTCTCATTATCCTCAGACATAAAAAGGGAGCCGGCTTCAGTTTCTAAGACCCCTTTCAAGTTCCTAAATGGTATGCATTCAATAAAGGAGGAAAACAAAACAAAACAAAACAAAAATGAGGGTTGAAATGATTCTCACAAAAGTATCATCCCAGAGAAACAATAAATTGACAAGTTATTGTTTGGATAAATAGAATTGTTTTCTTCCACATTTTAAAATATTGAAAGATACGTTCACCTCAGCCTCAAGCAATATAAACAGTTAAGACCAAGGTTACATTATGCACTTTGGACCACTAATCACATTTAGAAGTTTAATAAATACATAATAGCTAGGAAAATACTAAGGTATTAAAAGCTTTACATATATTAACTCTAATCCTCAAAACAGCCTATGAGGAAGGCACTATTACAATTTCCATTTTACAGAAAAGAAGGCTGGAGGACAGAGTGGTTAAGTAACTTACCCAAGGTCACACAGCTAGTGTTAAAGCTATAATCAATATCATCAATATATCAATATATCAATATTGGATCAATATATCAATCCAGTCTCACACTCAGAGAGTCAAATCACATACTCTGTTACTTCTCTATGCTGCTAAGTAATATTCAAGGGAGTACTTCAAATTCTATGTAGAAAATGTGATGTTCAGGAGTTGGTGGAATCTACAAATTATTTTTAAAATGAGTGTTCTTCAACCCATGTCACATTTTCTTATTCTTGATGGCAAAAATGAGTTTACTTCCCTGTGCCAGCAGGGAAACAGAATGTAAGTTACATATTTGTCTTTACTATTATAATTTACTGGATGATCATCAGTAGCTGTTTTCGGTTTGTTTTTTTTCTGCTTTCTACAAATGAATGTGGTTGTTCACAAGGAAAACCAGGTAAATGTATACTGTATAAATCAGTATATATGCTTCACAATTCCCGGAAAAAGAAACCCAAAAGAGTTGTCTTCCTGATAATGGGTCAGGAGAGTCTATTTCACTTATGATGAAGATAAGAATTACACAGAATTCTCATCTGAGAATTACAAATGAGAATTACACAGATATCTCATCCCCAAAGCTTGAAGCAGTCATTTTGCTTTCCTTCAAAGTACCTTGCGTAGGTTTCTAAAACACACCTAACCAGCTCTGGTATGACCCTGGCCATTATCCTTACCCTCCTCCTCTTGCCACTCCTCTTCTTCCTTCTCGTTATGCTCTTTCTCTTTCTTCTCCTTATCTCCTCAAATTATGGTCTACTACAAATCCTTCTATTTACAGGGAAGTTTTCACTTCAAAATTTTATACAGTTACCTACTTCTTCAGAATACTTTGTGTTTTAGAGCTCTGAGTTTAATTGTGCAATTCAAGCTCTTTAGGTACATTATTTTAGAAGGAATTTTATGGCTATCAACTTTATAAGACACACACCTAATAAAATATACTAATTGTATAAGAACAGCTGACATAATTGGCAATATATTTATAATTGTTGGAAAATACTGCATATTTTGGTGCATTATAGAAGTTAACATGACAATTTTTTCACAATGTATTGTGTAGCCTTGCTCTATCAGAGCCTACAGCATGAGGAAGTGTGTGTATATATATATTCAGCATTTGTCAGACTTTTTTCCTACTTTCATAGGCAGAACACCACGTACCTATATTTGTACATATATAGTACATCTATATTCACTTACATAATTATATATGTTATTATAGTAGTTGATAAGAACAGGTCAGAACCATTATAAAACTCCATAAGGCAACGATGCCACATTATCTATCTATCTATCTATCTATCTATCTATCTATCTATCTAATCTATCTTATCTATCTAATCTATCATCTATCTATCTATCTATCTATCTATCTATCTATCTATCTCTACCTACCTACCTATGTAAGACTGAGTTCAATTTCAGATGCTAGGCAGTTGATGGTGCAAAGTAAATGCTCAAAATGGCTGCTTCTATATCCCATGCACTCCAAGAGGACTTCTGGTAAACAGGAAATCTCTGAGATTTGTAATTCAGTAAGAAAGAATCTGTTGGCAAATACTGCCTTTCAAAGTGAAGACACCTCTAGGATAATTTTTATGTCCGTGTCCCTCAGGCCTGTTTGTGGGTCCAGTAATAAGTGTTCTGAAAAGGAAAGAGTGCATATTACTCTTATATGCTAAAAAAGCGGACATTTCCATCAAGTAACTAGTTCACATACCAAATTACTATTTGGTCACAATCCTGAGGATTCTAAGTTTCAAAATTATATAAGAGTATTTGTCTTTTGTATCTTATGAAATAGAAAAACAATAAGCATAACAAAAGCTCTACCAAGTCCCTTTGAAAAAAATTAGTTAATATGAATATTTAGTGTTTCACTAAATTTACTACGGAGAATTCCAGAATGGACTTGGAAATTTCAACTGCCTTAAAATGGATCTTTATGAAAATGATAAATTTTGCCATGTCAAAAAAGAGAAAAAAAATCATTTCTTTTGGTTAGAAATACATATTTGTATTTTCCATTCATCTAAGGTAAGAGTAGAAACACCGGATATTAATATTGGCAAGAGTTATGCAAGGTCATATCATTTTTCCCTCCTTCAGATAATACCATAGCCAAATTATTTCACAAAGATTCCACCTCTCCTATTTTTAAGGCCTTCCGGAAAAGGAGCAACATAACCTTCCTCAGTATCCTATTTTGATGTTTCACAACTCTCACTCTCAGGAAATTCTTACTTATAGCTAATCCCTCACAGAATACTTTATGTCCACTCCTCTTGTTCTGTCCTTTGTACAGAGAACATTTGGTGATCACGTCCTCATGTCATACACTTCAAGATTGTGTATTGCTTTGTCTATTCTTTTAATCTTTCCTTACGTTGGTTTTTATTTTTTCGCCATCTTTGCAGCTCATCATTTCACATCAGATTTGCCTAGATCTCTGGAGTCCAAAAATATACATAGTCCTTGAAAAGTGCTTTTGTTGTATATTCTTATCAAATAAATATTTTTATTTATCCACACTCTGCATGAATTTTAAAGTAAATGTTTACCTTTTCACTTATTTCAATTTTGTAATTTTTCCCTTGCCAGATTTGTTTCTAGCCAACTCTTCCACATTTTGTATTTAGAGAGTTTATTTTTTTTTCTCCTTGGCTTCAAGATTTCTGACCACTTCTCTAGCTTACCAAGGTTATGCTGAATTCCTATCTTTCAAGGGCCAGACCTCAAGCACTCTTTATACAGGATTTGTTAGCATTTAAAATGTAATGACTAAATTATTTAATTCACTATTCCTTTAGCTACCATTAAAATCTGTGTGTGGTTTAGATGATATTTTCCCAATTTATGGATGAGGATGTCATATGGAAGAAAATCAAAAGCCTTAGAAAGTTGAAATTATACCTATCCTTTTTCCTTCACAGTTTATTAACAAAGATGAAAATATTCTCATGGGACCAGTTCTTATATGATGCTATGTTGCTTAATACTCACGCCCTGAACTTTTAAAGATGAATAACACATGGATTTCATGGCAATATTTCCTTGTACATTTTTAAGTCTGCAAATAAGAGAGTTACTAATTGTGGTTCCCAGCGTCATCCTTCATTTAAGAAATGTTATCAGTGTGATAGTTAACTCCTAGTCTTTACTCAAAAATTCTTAAGACTAACAGCCTGTGGCCCCGTAATGTCATTATGTTAAAATAGTTCCTGCTATTGAAATGATCTTAGGGCTGGGCACTGTGGCTCACACCTGCACTCCCTGCACTTTGGGAGACTGAGGCAGATGGATCACTTGAGCCCAGTTCGAGACCAGCCTGGGCAACATGGTGAGACCCTGCCTCTACAAAACATTTAAAAATTAAGTGGGTGTGGTGGCGCATGCCTGGAGTACCAGCTATTCAGGAAGCTGAGATCAGAGGATCGTTTGAGCCCAGGAGTTTCAGGCTGCAGTGAGATGTGGTTGCACCACTGCACCTCAGCCTGGCCGATGGAATAAAACCTTGTCTCAAAAAAAAAAAAAAAAAGAAAGAAAAAAGAAAAAAAATTGATCTTAGGCTTTAGTCAAACCTTTCCAGGAGGAGTTCCATGAAATTTGTTTTGTTTCTTAGTATCAATGGATTCTGTAAGTCATACATACTTGTATTACATTTCATGTATGTGGCTACAAGCATGTGTTCATTTCGCTGCTTAATAAAGGTGAAAAATAAAGCAAAGAAGCATTTCATTTATTCCTTCACTCAACAACTTTTTTCTGAGTCACTACTATGTTCAAGGCACTATTCTATGTAATATGTCAGGGAATAAAACAGACAAAAATTCATACCCTGGTGGAAGGTACACACTCCTGGTAGCACATTAAAAATGGGCTACGTTTTATTTTATCTTTTGTTGTCGTTTTTAGTTAAACAAATTCATAAAAATCGTCTTTTAATTTTGATTCTCCTTATCCAACTTTAAGCCCTATTTCTTAGAACTTTTATTTTTATACTATTTTAAATTTCTCCTATTCTCATAATACATTCAAATTTCCATTCCTCATACAGATCTTTCTTTAGTCAACCAGATACTCCTTTTTAAGGCTTGTGATTTCTGATGAAGTGTTCTTTGACCATTTGTGCAATCCTCTATGCTACATAGTATATTTTATAAGAAATATCTTGTAATATTTACAAGTTCTTTGAAATCTGCTCCATTAAAATTCGTCTTTCCTATTGTCGACTTCTTCAGATGTTTAATTCCTACCTGTGTTTGGGTGCTAAAATATTAAGAATCCGGCCAATCACCAGGTTTGATGAAAACTAAACTAATTAATAATAATATTTTCCTAGCTTTACTGAAATAAAAATAATCTAGTAAAACAAGAAAGCTAACTCACTTTCATGTTTTCTGATATTACATATCTGTGGAATCTGTGACTGTAATATTTAGATATTTCTATTATATGAGGATGAAAGCAAGTAATCAATGACTCTCTAACATATAGTAAAAGAGAGTGGATTAGAAACAGTGCCATTACAGATGTCAACAGTATGGAAAAAAATAAAACAGAAACTACACAGTGAAAAAAAATTTCCTGAGAATTCATTCATTTAACAGCCACAAAGTTACAGTACATAAAGAAATGGGAAATACTGTGATAGTTTCTTTGTCATAATTTTAACTTTCATTAAGTATGTTGAAAAAATTCGCAGGAGGAAAAAGGTGAGATAAAGGAGAAAACACCTCTTATGTGTAGGTGGATGTCTGCCAGTATGTCAACTTCCTAGACACATTTTTTATGTGCTTATGAGAATCTAAATAATAATAATCTTCTTTAAAAACATGATATTCTAGGTTAGGATCTCAATAATTTGTGAAGAAAAGCAACTTTTTCTTTTCCAGAATCCTTGAAATTAAGCGTGGGTTCTATTCTGGAACAGTGAAATGTCTGGACTGGAGAGGGCACGTGATGATGCTGACCACAACCATCTCCCCAGAGAAACATACTGCCCCTCCTTCAGTCCTGCTCTAGAAGGAGAAGGAGTGTATGACGGACAGAGATCATCAGTGGCTACTGATTGGGAGCTACAAAAGACGGAGTTATTTTGGAACATCCTGATATTTAGGGGGTGGCATCTTGTCAACCCTAATGTTTTTCCTATCTCATTTTTGGGAGGGATGAAGGGCTTTATAAAAATCTCTCTAGTTATGTGTGTATTTTGCTTGCTTTTTTTTTTTTTTAAAATCCTATGGTAAAAAAAGCATTTCTATTTCTATTTGGGTTTCTTACTCCATTATCCATGTGAGATGGATAGACATGCTACATCACATAAAATATTGTTTGTGTGTCATTTAAATTTGGTTCTCCCCCAAAAAAACCCTCAAAGGTGAACCAACAAATTGTTGAAATTAAGCTAAAAAAATCAATCCATCTTTGGAATTCTATTGAGACATTGCAAAAATGAGGCAGACCAATTATTAGGCAGACAATTTATGTTACACAATTACATTTAAACTGCGTTTTTCGTGTGTCTGAAATTCAAGTTTTATACCTCATTCATTTTTTCTGACTCAATTTCTCCACAACAAAGTGAGAGGTGTTAACTATGTAATATGTATATTTCTTCTATTTCTAATTAAAAATTTTGTTAGCTATGATCTATTGAAACAAATATCTATGACTTTCTCTAATCCAGAAAATTATCATGTTAACAGATTCTGTTTCAAGTTGGAAACACAGAAGAAAAAAATCTGAAGAAATAAATTTGAAAATTGGCAACAAAGTCTTAAATTGTGTTTGTTTCTGTGGAACTTTTTTTTTTTTTTTTGAGATGGAGTCTTGCTGCTCTGTCACCCAGGCTGGAGTGCAGTGGTGCAATCTCGGCTCACTGCAACCTCTGCCTCCCGGGTTCAAGCAATTCTCCTGCGTCAGCCTCCTGAGTAGCTGGGACTACAGGCACGCACCACCACGCCTGGATAATTTTTTTTGTATTTTTAGTAGAGACGGGGTTTCACCATGTTGGCCATGATGGTCTTGATCTCCTGACCTCGTGATCCACCCTCCTGGGCTTCCCAAAGTGCTGGGATTACAGGCATGAACTATCGCACCCCTGTGAAACAATTTTAAATCATCCTAGTAAAAGTGGTAAAATTTAATGAGCATGCCCCAGGCATGTTATTTCTATATTTCAATTGGACCTTAATCTCAGGTAAGTTTGAAATCTCATGATTATACTTCATATTATATTTCTGTTGAGGAAATTAAGGCATTGAAAAAATGCACAATTTGTCCAACTTTATACTGCAAGTAAGCAACGAAACTGGGTTTTGAGATAAGGGAGGCTGACTCCAGAGTCCAAGTTCTTGAAAAGTCCTAAGGAAATATTTTTATCATGTTGTTTTTAAATTTTGTATGTCAGAGTCCAAAAACAGTTGACAGTGACATACATATATCAAATTCAAGTACAACCACGATCAGAGCTTTTATCTAAAAATACACCTTGAAGTTTATTTGTTATTAGATTAGAGAAGGGTGTTTTGTTTTGTTTCTGCTTGGTTTTTTGTTACCATTCTTTGAAAACTGGGAAAATATACTGCTATTTGTAGTTTTAATACAGTACACCAAAAATACTAAGTAAATCTAACTTTTTCTCTGATTCAAATTATATTTCTTAATGCACTTCTATTTAAAGTCATTCCAAAAACAACTCTTTTCCTCATGGTTAAGATTTTAAATAGTGTTATAGTATACCAGCAAGTATTTACTTACAACTTATAACTAGGGATAAGATATCTCTAATTTTCCATTTGGTGTATGTCAGTAATGTAAACATAATTAGGAACTCTGACTATATAGATTAACTTGACAATGAATTGGAAAAAGGTGCTGCTAAAGGTTAAATTTATAGAGGAATTGGTGAGAAATGCCATATTCTGCAATTTATTGAACATGCCTTATCTAATAAATTTCTATGCCCTTCTTATCAAATGATTCTTAAGAGTTCTGTGTATGAAAATAGTTCACCTTGTGCATTTAAAATTACTCATTGATTGTAAGCAACTTTTTAATACTTTACAATAGATAGGATACTAAAGAAGTCAATGACCAGTGAACCTGTTTTAATTCCATAAGTTAATTAATTTGAACTGCATGTAAAAGTTGAAGCCAGAATGAACATTACAAATAACGAACACTGAACTGCAACTGTCATATCCTCCCGTGTCAATGGTGCCTATAATTGCTGTTGTCAACAGCTGCTTCAAATTGCCAAAAGACCCCAGAAACAATTCAGGAAGGAAAAGTTTTTAAATGGATCCACATTATGGAAAAAACTCTTCCTTTATAGTCACTGTTCATTTCCTGCATTGAAATATGACGTAGAAACCACTGTAAGGAAGAAATTATGACCTGCTTAAGGGCTTTTTAATAAGTCAAACTTTCATTATGTGAAACTTCTTTTTTGTAGTCATTTCAGTACCGACATACCACTAAATCTGAGATTACAACAGCAGTAGAAGTTTTGAGGAAGGGTACACTTTTACTTTTTGTCATGATCTTTTCCATTCATTTACCTGAATCTTATGCATCACAGTTCCCTTCCTGTGTGATAAGCTTATCTAAAGTAGGAAACAAGCAATAATGCATATGAGTCTTCTATGGTGAACATCTCAGAAGTTGGTGATAAAAATACACATTTTTATCTTACATAATCTAAATAAATTTTAAATGGTAATAACACTAACTTAGGGTGCAGAAAACTTTTTTTTTTTTTTGAGATGGAGTCTCGTTCTGTCACCAGGCTGGAGTACAGTGGCGCAATCTCAGCTCACTGCAACCTCTGCCTCCTGGGTTCAAGTGATTCTCCTGCCTCAGCCTCCCAAGTAGCTGGGACTACAGGTGCACGCCACCACACCCAGCTAATTTTGGTGCTGATAATTTTTATAAAATATATAATAAAAGAATTTTCTTAACATTGAATTTTCAGCCTATATCTTCTTGATATGTGCTTTCAGCTTATTAGAACCTTGTTAAAAGTGGTATAACATTCAATTACATATTTACTTCTATAATAAAAATAAAATATACTTTAAGTCTTTTTTTTTTTTTTTTTTAATTATCATACTTTAGGTTTTATGGTACATGTGCGCAATGTGCAGGTTAGTTACATATGTATACATGTGCCATGCTGGTGCGCTGCACCCACTAACTCGTCATCTAGCATTAGGTATATCTCCCAATGCTATCCCTCCCCCCTCCCCCCACCCCACAACAGTCCCCGAAGTGTGATGTTCCCCTTCCTGCGTCCATGTGTTCTCATTGTTCAATTCCCATCTATGAGTGAGAATATGCGGTGTTTGGTTTTTTGTTCTTGCGATAGTTTTGAGATGCATTCTAGCTCTGTTGCCCAGGCTGGAGTGCGGTGGCGCAATCTCAGCTCACTGCAACCTCCACCTCCCGGGTTCATGCGATTCTCCTTGCCTCAGCCTCCTGAGTAGCTGGGACTACGGGTGCCCATCACCACGCCAAGCTAATTTTTGTATTTTTAGTAGAGACAGGGTTTCATCATGTTGATCAGGCTGGTCTTGAAGTCCTGACCTCAGATGATCCATCCACCTCTTCCTCCCAAAGTGATGGGATTACAGGCGTGAGCCACCATGCCTGGCCTACTTCAACCCTTTACGAAAGTGCTACAAATATATGGCATTTCCCCATAATGACAGAAAAATGACAGCAGCAATACCATGGAGTAAACTGTCATTTCAGAGAGCAAAAGGAAAAAGAAAATCATTACAAAAATCACTTTGTAATATTTTTGTTAGGATAAAAGAAAATTAAGCAGTAAAGTTCCAAGGAGAAATCTCTTTGTGCTCAACATGGTAAAAATATTATTCAAACACAGTTTATCCCTGCAGGGAGATTACCTGTAATGCCGCCAAGGTCACTGTCAAGTTGTATTAATGGCCATATTCAGTATGTCAGTCACATGAGTTGGAGCTGCCTTCTTCTTTTTTCTACTGCATAATGACCAGCCTCTAAATGCACACTGACAAACTGAGGTGAGTGAATATGTTTTTCCAAAATATAGATGGAAGAGTTTCATTCCACCAACTCTTCTATTTTATTGTACCAAACACGTGGAATGGATATAGTCTGGCAGGAAAGAGGTTTTAAATATTCTACTTTGAAAATTGAACCATTTTTGAAATGGCACTTTGAATCTTAAAGGGAATTATTTGTGGCTGCATTGTGAATTTTCTTTCAAATGCACATTTGCTTATATCGCTGCAAAAGCACGAAATATTTTTTAAATGCAGGAATGACGTCTTTTTATATCAAAAATGTCACTGGAACATGCAGTTAGTAACAGAATGATTTAGTATTCAATAGTTAAGCTCTATTGCAGATTTGTAATTTTCATTTATCAATATTATTCATCATTTACAGAAGAAATGTGAGAGTGTAGACATATTGGCTTTTGAATATATCTACTGACTAGAGAGTAGCAGTCATATTTATGTACTTAGGGTAAAAATAGATTAACATATCTTCTTTACAGGACTTATATTTAAATAGAATAAATCACACTCTGAAAGAATAAATGATATTCTAGTATGTTATAATAAGACTTGCTCGTAGGAGACATCTCTATTAAAAATTTATCACTTTAGCCCTAGAATACCAATGTAGTCCTAGTTTTGAGATTAGCAATCTATTATAATATCTGGAAATTTAGCAATTTCAATTTTCAATTTGCTATCAGAACTCAGCACTGATTTCTTTGTTTCACTTACATACTTTAATTCACCAAAACATTATTGAAATGACTGGGAAAGAAAGAAGACATGAAGAAGCACTTCCCTGCTTACATCAGCTGACCTGGACAATATTTTAAGACTATATTTAGAAAAAGATCAGAAGAGCTGAGTACAGCGACAATTCTCTGTGCCAACTTCCTCTATTACCACTTTTCTTTTCTTTTTTTTCACTTAGTAACTTGACTATAAAACATATGTTAAAAAAAGGGAAAGAGAATAATCCCAGGACCTCTAGATAGAATTTTAACATGTGAATCTGGTACATAAAGTTAGATACAACATCAGACACCAATCTATACCTTTCATATGAGACTACCATTTCTATTCTGTTTATCTCATTTATATTTACACAATTTTTGGTAATGACTTGGATCATAAATGCATTACAAAGGAGTTCCTCAGATTTGAATTTGAACACAAACAATGATTATCTAAATTACAAAAATTAGAGTCAAATAAATTCCACTTATAAAGTACATAACTAAAAAATGGCAATACACAGAGTGCAAATAAACTTCATTCAGCACGCTTACAACTATGCTTACAACTAGCAATTGGGCATAAAATGTAACTAAAAATCCATATATAATATTTTAGCTGAGATTTTAAATCTTTAATTGTCATAACTTTTAAAAAGATGATATAGAATAATTTGCCATTTAAAAAATTCCTCAAAGGTAAAGAGCAGAAAGACGTTGTGGAGAGAATCTGCTGGATTAAAAAACTTAATAATGATCTGTATTTGAAAGACCAAAGTTATAGTGGCCAAAACCATTTTAGTAGAGGATAATAAAGCTAGTTCCAGAAAATTGGTTGAATGGCTACAACTTTCTAGTTACGTAACAGCTCTTATTTTGTAAATATTGGGTAATCTTACACGGACGAAAAATCATGTCCTTAAGGTAAAAACTCCCATTTTCATACATTTCTATCTCTCTACATAGTAATGATAATAGGCAATATGCTAAGTGCTTTATGCATATTATTTAATTCTTATAATTATTCTAGTCATAATAAGGTAGATAAACTGAGGCACATTTTGAAATCTTCAGTAGCATAACTTCTCATGCCACACTGTTAATTAGTGGTTTGCAACTGGGGTAAGCACATTATAAAAATGGGCACGCTGATGAAAATTAAGTTTGGATTTTGGTAAAAAAACTGACACTCTTGGGGATACAAATTCCGTTTACCTATGTAATTCTTCTCTGTGAAAGAGTTAGTTAAAAGATTTTCTATACTAATGAATAAGGTATTTATAGTTCTTAACGGGCGATGTAGAAGTAGTATGTGTTCTTGGATGACACAAAAATTCTTCAATATTGGAAAATACTTCTTAAAATAACATTATTGTGAGCCAGGCATGGTGGCTAACGCATGTAATCCCAGCACTTTGGGATGCCGAGGCGGGTGGATCACAAGGTCAGGAGTTCGAGACCAGCCTGACCAATATGGTGAAACCCCGTCTCTGCTAAAAATACAAAAATTAGCCGGGCATGGTGGCGCCTGCCTGTAATCCCAGCTACTCAGGAGGCTGAGGCAGGAGAATCGCTTGAACCCAGGAGGCAGAGGTTGCAGTGAGCTGAGATCACGCCACTGCACTCCAGACTGGGCGACACAGTGAGACTTTGTCTCAAAAAAAAAAAAAAATTATTGTGCCAAATACTTTAAAGTACTTTAAAGTATTTTCAATTTACTTGTTTCCTAAATTATTTAATTTGAAAATAAAAAGCATTCATAAATCCACATGCTCCAACTGCTTAACCCTTAAAATTCACATATCTAAGAGCCAGCACACATGATTTTGGCTAATCTGTTGAATTCTATGGAAAATATCTCTTCTTTGTCCTGCAAAGATTGCAAAACTTATTTGTTAAAAATAAATAAATAATAAGGTCATATGCACATAATATATATACAGAGAATGAATGTGATATTTGACTAACACAATGTTATCTAAGACTCAATTTAAAAATCTACAATAAAAGTTTGAACGTATTTATTCTATTTAATCTGTGTCTTAAGTGTTTAACTTTATATCAATCACATTCATGATTGGTCATTATCAAAGTTTTGTTTTCTCTGTTTCAGGCAAATGAATCTGCAAGTTGCCTTAAGAAATTATCTACCGTTAATCAATATTTCAAAATGCAGAAACTTCCTGAAATTAGCAAATCCAGTATACTCTAGATCCATTTTTAATTTAATAATTTGAATTGAAACCATTAACATTTCTCTCCAATAATTTTTTAAAAAAACACTGAAGAGATAAATGACAAAAGTAAAGTTATATTTAATGACTTTAGGGTAGCTTGTAGGATAATGTAGGATTATGTGGTAATTATAAAATCTATTTCCTAGACCTCTCAAAAGGCAAAAACCAAAAATCTTTCAAAGCAAAATTTCCTTTTTTTTAATTATATTTTAAGTTTTAGGATACATGTGCACAACGTGCAGGTTAGTTACATATGGTATACATGTGCCATGTTGGTGTGTTGCACCCATTAACTCGTCATTTAACATTAGGTATATCTCCTAATGCTCTCCCTCCCCACTCCCCCTACCCCATAACAGACCCCAGTGTGTGATGATCCCCTTCCTGTGTCCATGTGTTCTCATTGTTCATTTCCCCACTGAGTGAGAACATGCGGTGTTTGGTTTTTTGTCCTCAAAGCAAAATTTCTTGACTGTAAAAGCTTAAAAAGGATAATGATTGTTAATCCTTGTTTTGTGTCATGCACTATTCTATTCATTTTACATACATTAGTTCATCTAATCTCCAGAAATATGCTTTGTAGTATTATGCCCATTTTACAGATGAAATGGAGGCAAAGAGGACTTCTTTTGCCCATGGTAAGAGGTAGATCTAGGGTTTGAAGTTACACGATCTGACTCCAGCATCTGCTTTTTAACTATTACACTAAAAAGAGTCCAACATTTTAATGAAGAATAATGGCTATTTTGATTGCCTTAAGAATGCAGCATCTGAGTGGGAACAGCCAAAGTAGATGAGGGTATGGAGAATTCAGAGTTGAAGAGGACCTTCAGGGTCACTATGATGCCCAGAATGCCCTTCACTTCAACATGGAGCAGTAATTGTAACCTCCAGATCTGTGTACACACTCCGATTTTGGTGATCGCTATGACACACACACACACGCACACACATATACACATACATACAGACACACATATATATGTGCACACACACACATATATATAATTATTTAAGAAAGAATATATATGTACAGTTGACCCTTGAACAACACCCACAGGTTAGAACTGAAAGAGTCCACTTATACATGAATTTTCTTCCATCTCTACCACCCGAGACAGCAAGACCAACCCCTCTCTTCGTCTTCTTCATCAGCCTACTCAATGTAAAGATGAGGATGAAGACCTTAATGATGATCCACTTTAACTTAATATTTTCTCTTTTCTATGATTTTCTTAAGAACATTTATAACATTTTCTTTTCCCTAGCCTACTTTCTTGTAAGAATGCAGTATATTCCTGTCCAACGTGGTGAAACCCCCATCTCTACTAAAAATAGAAAAATTAGCTGGGCGTGGTGGCGTGCACCTGTGGTCCCAGCTACTCAGGAGGCTGAGGCAGAAAAATCACTTGAACCCGGGAGGCGGAGGTTGCAGTGAACCAAGATTGCGCGACTGCACTTCAGCGACTGCACTCCAGCTTGGCGACAGAGCGAGCCTCCATCTCACAAAAAAAAAAAAGAATGCAGTATATAATACATATAACACACAAAGTATGTGTTAATTGACTGTTTGTGTTATTGGTAGGGCTTCCAGTCAACAGTAGGCTACTAGTAGTTAAGCTTTTGGAGAGCCAAAAGTTATATACAAATCTTCAACTGCATGGGGGGTCGGCAACCCTAACCTCCACACTGTTCAAGGGTCAATTGTATTTTACTAGAAAACTTGGCTACTTTGCTTCATTTTTGAATAATGCCACGACCTCACTTTGTCTTCCATTTTGATGTCAATCAACCTGTACAAGTATTGGATGCAGACTTACTAAACTCACTCAATATAAACAGCCTATCTGCTAGGATCTGGCTAATTCTTCTACTAGCTTTTAGCTTCTGCTTGCTAACGTTCTATACGCTACTATTCTTAATAATTTCACATTCTCGATGATAAGTCGGCTAACTTAATTAAGGTTTAAAAATTCAGTATTTGGTCATGTACAACTCCTTATTTTATATTTTAAAATTAAAATAGTTTCATGCATTTATATTTGTGTGAATAGGTTGTAATATTTATTGCAAGTACTGGAAATTATAAAATGTATTTTCAGCATCTCAAAGAGATTAAAGTATTCTAACTGTACTAAAATGTACTAAGATGATTATTACTTGAAGCTTTATAATGCAATCAATACAATCAGACTCAATCAATAAGTACTTTATATATCTAGAATATAAGCAATTTACCAAACTATATTTGTATTTTTGTTTGCAACATTTCCATAATGACAAGTGAAAATTCAAATGACCAAAAGTAATTGTATTTGGCAGTCATATACATTCCTAAGCACTATAGTGACAAAAAATAACTTACTGCTATCATTATAGATACCATAACACGATTAAAAGAATTTTAGAACTGTATGTTGAAGTGTATGTTCAACATTGGTTAGTAACAGAAAAGATTTATAATATTAAAAGACACATCCTTTAACTAAATACTTTAAATCTTTTCTATATAATTAAAAAGTTAATTTTAAAGCTAGTTCTTCTAAAAAATGTTAGAAAAGCACACACCTAAAAGTACCAGTGGTGGGATGAAAGTTGAGATGAAGAAAATTCATAAAACATGATGAGAAAAGGTAGTCAGAATCGCACCCTAAACTTAGTGCCCATAAAAGACCATTCAGAGTAGCGTCTCTCTATTTATTTGAACACTGGATTCTGGTTGTATTAACCATCACTTGAAATAAGTACACCATACAACAATAAAACCTTCCTTAACAAATATTTTTATTTTAATTATTTTATTTTTCCAAGTGATAATTAAAATGGTGCATGTGCTGCTCTTAAGAATGTAGTTCTAGCTGGGCGCGGTGGCTCACGCCTGTAATCCCAACACTTTGGCAGGCCAAGGTGGGTGGATCACCTGAGGTCAGGAGTTTGAGGCCAACACGGTGAAACCCCGTTTCGCTGTTATGTATTTTTAGTAGAAACTAAAAATACAAATACTAAAATACAAAATACAAAAATTAGCTGGGCATGATAGTGCACACTTGTAATCCCAACTACTCGGGGGGCTGAGGCAGAAGAATCACTGGAACCTGAGAGGTGGAGGTTGCAGTGAGCTGAAATAGCACCACTGCACTCCAGCCTGGGTGACATGGCAAGACTCCGTCTCAAAACAAACAAACAAATAAACAAACAAAAAGAATGTAGTTCTAGCCAGACACAGAGGCTCACGTTGGTAATCCCAGCTCTTTGGGAGACCAAGGTTAGAGGATTGCTTGAATTCACAAGTTCAAGACAAGCCTGGGCAACGTAGTAAGACACTGTCTCTGTAAAACCGAAAAAAATTAATTGGGTGTGGTGGCCTGTGCCTGTAGTCCCAGCTACTCAGGACTCTGAGGTGTGAGGATCACTTGAGCCTAGAAGTTCAAGGCTGCAGTGAGCTAGGATAGCACCATTGTACTCCAGCCTGAGCGATGGTGAGACTCCATCTGTTTTGGTTTTGTTTGTTCGTTTGTTTTTAAAAAAAAGTAAAGAAAAAGAATGTAGTTCTAGCTGAGTGTGCAATGAGTAGTGAGATCTTCTAGGCTGGACTTGTATACGTTTAAACAAGAGTTGATTACCAAACAGCTGTGTACACAGGGTAGCCAGGTAGCTTCCATTAGGACCATTAAGAAGAAACGTTCTGTTAGCTCCATAATGCCTAGACATTTATTAAGTTGAAACACTATTAAGTCACTATAATTAAATGGATACAGATAATTGGAAACTGCCTGCAAAAATGAAATCTATGCAAAATAAAAATGACAATGATTTTAGGCAACAATATTATTAAAACAAATATATCATAAAGACTGCTCGTGAAAAGTAAAACTTAGTGATTTGAGTATCATTTTGATTTTCTTATTCCCATCATCACCTGATGTTAAACAGCAATGGAAAAGTTAAAGGCATGATTTAGCTTTTATTAGATGTCCACGTAATGAATTTATAAAAGATATAAACCCTTTCCAATGTACTTGAATCTTCAGACATTTACAGGAATAAGCGATTCACATGGTCAGACGCTCATCACAAAACAAATAAAACAATTACATGAATGCTTTGGATAAAGCTGAAACTTCAAACAAGGATAATAAGATGCACTATGTCTTCTAATAAATCATAAATGTGTCTTTCAACATTGTTTTATCAGTGACAACGTTATTGTTATTTCATGACCTCACTCGTGACACAAACAAGAACCACAATCATTCCTAATTTTTACATGGGGGCAAAATCTGAGGAAGAACTGTAAAACTATAAATTAGGAAAGAGGTGAAAGTATTCTTTATCTATTACCTGAATGTAAAATGAATTAAAGACCATTGAGAGCAGCTTTTTGCAGCTATATAAGAACCATATTTTTGGTGAGACCAAAGCTTTAATCTATGAGACTTCTAAACCTCAGTTTTCTTCTCTGTGAAATATGTGTTAGGATACAATAAATAGATACTATTGCCATGGGTTTATAGAGTAGTTATGATCAACATCCTTCAGCCAGTCAGGTAGTATAGCAGATGTGGTGCAAAAAATAATTTGTTAGTTGAGAGATTAGAAATCAATCAGCAAGTATATCCTGAATGGAAAGGTGAATAAAACTTAATCGCTGCACACAAAAGAGCCTACATTTTATCAAACTTGGAAACATACTTTAAAAATTAACTTTAGTACCATGTAGAAATTAGTAAACACCACAAAAGAGACACTCAAATGTTCTCTGAAAGTCAGATGTGGGAAAGATAACACAACTGGGAAAGGCCTCATGGTGGAAATACTTCATCAACTACTTTTCCTAGATCTCTCTCACCTGAATTAGGATAATTATTACCCTTCATTCACTTGCTTCAAATTAACTCAACAAAGATGGAACATCTATTATGTGTAACAGACTCATACAGACCATAGAGAAAACAAAGATGAGTAAGGTGCAGTCTCCAAGCTCAAGTAATTTACAATCTAACTTGGGTTGAGAATAATTTACATTTGTACAGTATTTCCATTTTACAGTGCTATTGTGCATATATCATTTCACGCAGATCTTGAGAATCATGTTTACTGAAGTCACAAAAGTTGATATTTTTCTACTGTGATATGATAAAGCGACTGCAATGAATCACAACTGCCGCAGTAGAGTCTTTAGGGTCTTGTGTTTCCGAGAACTGAGATTCATTCTAATTTTAGTATTTATGTGAATGGCTTGACCCATTCTAGAATAGCTTATGTGTGGTTTATTACCCAAAGTGGTTCTATGCATGATAAGGGAGACAAGCATGGCAGGAGGTACACAGAAAGGGTGCTGGACCCCGTGCTGTCCTTGCTGAAGAATCCTGAAGAAGAGACACAAATTTAAAAAGAAGCTTTGGAACTTTTCCTCAGCTTTATAGGTCATTTTTAAACAGCTGTTATTAAGTGTTGGGATTTGAAAGAGTCTTGCTAAGTGCTATATAGAATATGTAGGAAGCATTTAAAAATATATCCATATTCAAGTTTATTTTCTTAAATAATTTGAAAATATTTTTATCTATAAAACAAATTACTTCCATTTTTAGAAAAGCATCATTACATTTTTTTGAATAGCACAACATACAGTAATAAGATGATATACTTCTTTTAACGATTTTGGATATTTTTTCCTTAACTGTTCACGGATTATTTTTCTGATACAAAAGAATAAACTAGCTAGTTGGATAATTTAAAAGCTAGTGAATAAAATAATGCTCTTCATGTTGCATGATTTTTATTCCCTTTCTGATACAGTTTGGCTGTGTCCCCACC